>NC_087355.1:82544696-82847727 GCF_030014295.1 Loxodonta africana | reverse complement strand
CCTGTGCCTGAGAAGCTTCTCGACCATGGGAAGACTGAGGACAAGGACTTTCCTTCAGAGCTGACAGAGAGAGAAAACCTTCCCCTGGAATCAACACCCTGAATTTGGACTTGTAACCTCCTAGACTGTGAGAAAATAAATTTCTCTTTGTTGAAGCCATCCACTTGTGGTATTTCTGTTATGGCAGCACTAGATGACTAAGACAAATGGTTTCCCATTACCTATAGGATAATGCAGAGGGTACATATTCATATGTTGTGATAATGATTATAGTATTTACCATGTGTGCTTGCTGTAAGGATTAAACTAGTTACTGCATGTAAAATGAACTTAGTTTGTAGCAAACAGTATTGGTTTGTTTTGATAAGTCTAATCTAGATAAAACTAGAGTATTACGTTGTTGTCGTTAGGTGCTGTTGAGTCAATTCCTGTTCATAACGACCCTATGTACAACAAAACAAAATACTGTCCAGTCCTGCACCGTCCTCACAATTGTTGCTATGTTTGGGTCTGTTGTTACAGCCACTATGTCAATCCATCTGCTTGAGGGTCTTTCTTTTTTGTTGATGGTCTAACAAGCATATGTCCTTCCCCAGGGACTGGTCCCTCCTGATAATATGTTCAAAGTTCATGAGACGGAAGTCTTCCCATCCTGGCTTCTAAGAAGCATTCTGGCTGTACTTATTGCAAGGCAGATTTGTTCATTCTTCTGGCAGTCCATAATATATTCAGTATTCTTTGCCAACACCATAATTCAAAGGCATCCATTCTTCTTTGGTCTTCTGATATATTACTGCATTGACAGGTCTGGGCATTTGGTTTCGAAATACAGAAGGATAGTTTCCAAACACATTTTTCATAAATTATTTATTAGTTTATGAACAGGCTGGGATTTTACTTTCAATGTTTGAACGTGACAATTGAATTGGTGCTGAGTTCTGGTTAATAAATCTCTCCATTCTGTGGACACTGATCGAATTTGTTGTTAATGATGACCCGGACATCTTCCCCATAATTGTCAAGGTTTGGATTTGTTTCAAAGTTGACCAAACGGTTTGTCTTATATGATTTTGTTGAATTCCACTGACAACCCCACAAGGTATTCAAGTAGGGCTGTGATTACTTTTATTCCTATTTAAAACCAGTAAACAGTTTATGTGATTTTCTTGATACCACAATCTAAGGGGTGGATCACCCGAAACAAGGAAATGCAAAAACAAAACCAGAAACAGAAGAAAGCTCAGAGTCTTTGTGTTACCCTCTTATGAGATGTGAGGAAGATATGATTTAGGTACAAAGCCAAGTCAATAAACAACAGATTCCCAATGTCAGCAGTAGGTCTTTACCAGCTGTTATAGCAATATTTTTAGTTACCCATCAACTACTTTGAGCTTTTTTTGCGTGTAGGAAATCCAGCCCTTCAGGTGACTTCAGTGGGATACTCCTTGGTTTTCACCCCTATTGTTCCAGACTTCTTTCTGAAAGACGATTGTGGGATACCCCTTACCTCAAACGACAAACTCTTGGAAATCTTCCTAGATACTGAGTTTATGTCATCCGAGCTTATTTTTACTTCTGGGCATAGTTGATAAGTAGGCTGTAAGCGTAGCTAAGACTGCCCACAATATTTGGGGCTCTCTTTCTGGCTACGAGGATTGAATAGGCATGGCTGTGTAACTAACTTTGGCCAATGAAATGTCAGTGAAAGTGATACTTCCTGGGAGAAAGCTTCAAAAGCCACTGAGCAACTCTTACATGCCCTTACTCCTGCCTTGGGGATTGTGAAGTCTTCTCTTGATATGGAGTCTCTATCAGCTCAGTTCTCAGAGTGACCACAATGGGCAGAACCTCCCTGCCAATCTGCTTCGCCCAAGTTGCATGAATTAAACTTAGGTTGATTTTAACCGTGGAGATTCCCAGGCTGTTTGTTACACAGCATAATCTAGCCTATTTTGGATGATACAGAAATTAGTACTGAACAGCGAAGGTGCTGTCATTACCCAAAAAAACCCAATTTGGTTGCTGGGCAGTGAGGAAGCTGTTACTGGAGGTTGGAAAATGGAGATCTGTATTATGCAGTAGCAACTACTTGGTTTATAAGTGAGGTTGGGAAGACCTCATCTCACTTACTTTGGACATGCTACGAGGAGGGACTAATCCCTGGAGAAGGACATCACATTTGATAAAGTAGAAGGTCAGCAAAAAAGAAGGAGACCATCAATGAGATGGGCTGACATAATGGCTGCAACAATGGGCTTAAACATGGCAATGAATCTGAGGATGGCACAGGACCAGGCAATATTTCATTCTGTTATACATAAGTTCACTACGAGTTGGAGTCAACTCAACAGCACCTACAACAACACAAATATTTGGCAAAATGTTAGCCTTTGGAAACTTGGGATGCGTATTATCTAACTAAAGGACTTGTAGTTTTAGAAGAAGTGGTCAGAAAATATGATGTTACTATTGCCTTGGAAAGTCATAGGGAATGGGAATGAATGGTGGTGACCCTGCCCATCTCATAGATGATTTACAAGGACAAGGGACTTCTTAAAACCTCTTCCCTCATGAAGAGGTGACCATGGCTCACATTTACAAATCAGCATCATGGACATACATAACCCAAGTGGGCAAAACCAGATGTGTCCAATTCAAAAGCTTTCAACAAATACTTATTGAGCATCAACAACTTGCTTAGTTTGCTCTCTGGGAGCTCATGTTTCCAGGAGGAAGAGTCAGAAAACACAGGGAACTCACCACCTGACTTCAAACCTGGGTTCTCATCAGAGTCCACTCTGACTAGCTGTGACCTCAAGCAATTTCTTTCACCCCTCTGAGCTTCGGCTTTCTCCACCATGAAATGGAGATGAGCATATTGACCATAGTAGACTGATGTGTGAATTAAAAGGGATTTGGTGGTCAGTATTACTATTATGGAAACCCTGGTGGCATAGTGGTTAAGTGCTACAGCTGCTAACCAAGAGGCCGGCAGTTCAAATCCACCAGGCGCTCCTTGTGGGGCAGTTCTACTCTGTTCTATAGGGCCACTATGAGTTGGAATCGACTCGACGGCAGTGGTTTTTTTTTTTTTTGGTTTATTACTATATCTGAACTATAATAGTTAAAAAAAAATTTTTTTTTTTTTTATAATAGTAGGGAGTGATATGTGTTATAATGGAGGTACAGCAAGACATAATGGCTGAATCAGGTAAGGGGTCTTCTGTCTGCTGCCAGACCCAGAGAAGGCTGTACAGGGTGACAGCATTGGTTCAGAGGTCACCAGATAGGTAAGCATGAGAGAGGGCAGTGGTGTTCAGTGGTAGAATTCTCGCCTTCTATGCAGGAGTCCTGGGTTCGATTCCTGGCCAATGCATCTCATGTGCATCTACCAGCTGCCTGTCAGTGGAGGCTTGTGTATTGCTGTGATGCTGAACAGGTTTCGGTAGAGCTTCTAGACTAAGACAGACTAGGAAGAAAGACCTGGTTTTCTACTTCTGAAAATCAGCCAACGAAAACCCTAAGGATCACAAGGGCCCTATCTGCAACCAATCATGGGGATGGCGCAGGCTTGGGCAGCTTTTTGGGCACAGCATGTGTGAAAGGATGGCACCGTGGGCAGTGTTGCTTACTCATGGGGTTACAAGTTCTCTTATTTGGACGCAGCGAGTCAAATGACTGGTAGTGACTGAAGCAGTAGAGCTAATCGATTAAGGACTTGATGCAAATCCACCCACTGTTTTAGAAACATTTTTCCTTTTCCCTGCAATGGATGCTTCTTGAAATAATCTAACAGCAAAAAAAAAAAAAAAAAAATCTATATACACTTAAATTTCCTTCCCATCACTGCGTTTTTCTATTAAATTCAGATCCGTTTTTCCAGCCAGCTGTGTGTTTTCTTGGGCAGGACAGAGCAAGCTCTGTGGCTTGGGGTGGCAGTCGGTTCTTTATAGTCGGGCAGGGGTTGGGAGGGATCCTTTCAAATGAAAATTCAGAGAAAAAACCTTGCACCCTATCCTTAGAGGGCCTCTGTGTTTCACTGCTTATCTTGCCCCTGAAAAATGCTTCCAATTATCTGCCCGCCTCTATTATTTGAAATAGTCCATATCAACCATTCAACTCAGGTAATTGAGCTAAACCTTTAAAATGGGTTTTTAATGGGGGAATCAGGCGGTGGGGAATAAGTTGATCTTGGTAAGTAAAGTTTCTCACACTCAAAGGCAGACTAATTAAAGCTTGACAGCCTATGTGAATATGCACTTTTAAAAAATTCAGCTCTCTGAAGATACAACACGACAGGGAGCCTTATTAGCCAAGTGTCTATATCCTTCTTAAGGCATTGGAACATGGTGTTCTAAAGAGATGTGTGAACTCTTTTTTTTTCCTTTTAAAGCAGTAGTACCTTTTTTTTTTCCAAATAAAAACCTATATAAAAACAAACAAACAAAAAAACTCTTTGCCGTCGAGTTGATTCTGACTCCTGGCGACCTCATGAGTGCAGACTAGAAATGTGCTCCATAGAGTTTTCAAGGCTGTGATTTCTCGGAAACAGATTTGCCAGGCCTTTCTTCCAAGGCACTTCTGGGTGGCTTGAATCATGAACCTTTTGATTAGTACCCAAGTGCTTAACTGTTGGTGCCACCCGGGGACCCCCAGAACGTGTACAGAACACCAACGTATTGAAAGGATAAGTTTAGGGGTTGCTCTGGGGGCCCTGGTGGCGCAGTGGCTAAGAGTTCAGCTGCTAACCAAAAGGTCAGCAGTTCGAATTCACCAGCCGTTCCTTGGAGACCCTATGGGGCAGTTCTACTCTGTTCCATAGGATCACTATAAGTCAGAATTGACTCTATGGCAGCAAGTTGTTTTTTTTCCCCCCCTAGCGGTAATGGGATTGGGGCAGACTATAGACTCCTTGAAATTTCCCTTCACCCATTCAAGTTTCCAAATGCTTTCATGCTAAATTCCAAGGTTTGGGGGCACACAAGCCAAAAAAACCACCCAGTTACCTTTGAGTCAAATCCGCTTCATGGCGACCCCATGTGTGTCAGGGTAGAACTGTGCTCTGTAGGGTTTTCAAGGCTGTGACGTTTCCAAAACACATCTCCAGACTTTCTTCTGAGACATCTCTGGGTGAGTCTGAGCCACCAACCTTTTGGTTAGTAATTGAGCACTTAACCGTTTGCACCACGCAGAGACTCCTCGGAGCACACAGGCAGAGTGAGATGAGGCACTAGGCCAGGGGTTCTTTCTCTGATTTTGTTGTGTGATCTTACACAGACCATTTCAGGCTTATTTTCATCATCTGCTACCTTTAGAATACTTGGCTAAATTATCTTTGAAATCCCTCGTTGCTGTGCCATCCTATGAATTCAAATAGATTTTTTAAGGCAAATAGGACTGTGCTTGGAGTTAATATTAACAGGTGTTTTCAAGGTCCTGGTCATGTGCTTTATTTAAGGAACAACTAATTCTCACTGCAGCCCTAATGTTTAGACTCTACTGCTTCTGTTTTATAGAGAAGGAATATAAGACTCAGTGATGTGCACACACTTGCCAAAGCTTAACGTAGCTTGTAAGCGAGGACACGATGTTTGGGATCCACTTCTCTCTGGTTCCAAAGCCAGCACTCCTGCCATGACGCCACCCAGCCTCTGGCTGGGAGAAAGTAAACTGTCTGTAGCTGGGCTTTAGGGTTTTCATTTTATATGTGTAAATACTCAATGGGTATGCAAGTGGGAACGTTTATACTCTGGGTATTTTGTCAACCAATAATAAACAAAAATCCTAGGGGTAAAATAAACTTTTGCCTTTCCATTTGGCCAGGAGAATAACTGGGGATTTATTAGAACTCTCCTCAAACAGGTGAAAGGCTGGTCATAGGTAAGAGTGATTGGCACAAATAGGAGGAGGATACAGACTGTGTGGCTAATTGCATCCATGAACCACTGCCTCCTTTTTCCCTGAGACCAGAACTGGATGGTGCCCAGCTACCATTACTGAACATTTTGATCCAAAATTCTATAGAAGAAGAGTGGTCCAAAGGGGGAAAGTGCAGAACAGAATTTCAAATTCTCATGAACTCTTGACTTTCTGGAGCCATGGGGGCTGGATGAACCCCTGATAATCTTGCTGAGATAATCTTTAAACCTTAAACCAAAAATATCCCCTGAAATCTTCTTAAACCAAACAATAGTTTATCTTAACTTAAAAAAAGGCCTACCTTAAGCATTATGCTCTTTTAAGAACTATCTATACGAGATCAAATTGACAACAGCAACTTGGAAGACTAGATAGGAAGCTTAGGGGGCAGTAAGTTTATGTTAATAGGGGAGGAAAAACTCAGAAAAGGAGGGCGAGAATGGCTGTACAACTCAAAGAATGCAATCAGTGCCACTGAACTGTACATATAGAAACTGTTGAATTGGTGTACATTTTACTGTGTACACTCTCAACAACAACAACAAAATAAATAAAATTTAGAAGAAAAAAGAAAAGAGTGATTGGCACATAAAAAAATTGGCACATAGAAGTGCCAAAAGTATTTGTTAGATGACATATTGTTTGAGGCCCTAAGAGAGTGAACTGAGCTGAGCAGAGAAAAAGTAAATTCAGAGCAATTTAAGGATGGCCTGGGGATATAAGAGGGCTCTCTTGGGATATAAGGTAGCTCTTGTGCTGGAGGGTTGCAGCAGAGCTCACTTCTCCACCTGGCAGGATTCTTAGACACAGAGAAAACTCAGACACTGAATGGGGCACCACAGGACTAGAAACGAAAGCCTTTGAGATGCTTACAACAGGGGAGTCTTTGAGTTTAGCTCCTATGGATCCTAAATTCCAGCCTTACTCCTTCAAGAAGAGGAGGCAGAGTCTCCGCTCTCTGCGATGTTTCAGTGTGAGCAAAGCCTGGACTGAGGACGAGCAATCGCTCCAACTGAAAACAAAACCTACTGCTGTTGAGTCAATTTGACTCATGGCAACCCCATGTGATGCAGAGTAGAACTGCTCCACAGAGTTTTCTTGGCTGTAATCTTTACAGAAGCAGATTGCCAGACCTTGCTTCTGTGGTACCTCTGGGTGGGTTCAAACCACCAACCTTTTTAGGTTAGTAGTCCTGCACAAACCGTTTGCCCCATGCAGAGACCTATAGAAGTTGTTCCAATCCCTGCAAAAAGAAACTAGCAGGTGGGGTACCTGGATGCCCCCACAAGCCCTGGCTGCATCACTGTTTCCCTTCGTCCTAGCCCTCATATCCATTTTCTGGCTCCTCCACCGTGTTCATCCTGTGAGTGCAGGAGCCCTCTCTGTCTTGCCCACCATTACATATCACTGTTATACCAGCGCTAACACAAAGACTGGCACAGAGTAGATGCTCAGTAAACATTGACTTATATGAGTAGGGGACCTACATCGAGACAGAAATAGAAGGTGAGGCCGTAGTGCTCACAAGAATTGAATGGAATGGAGTTTCCACAGCTGAGGCCAACCCACTGGTACTCTCAGCTTCAGCTGCCTCACCAGTCCAGCTGAAAGCCCCTGCTAGTCCAGCCCCAGCCTTCCCAGGCCCAAAGCTTGGAAAACCTGTCTTGCTAGGTTGGAAAGCACTCTTGCCCACTCATGTGAGGTCCAGGAGTCCATCTCCTCTTCCTATGTTAGGTGGTCCACCAGGGTGCTCCTCCATAAACTCCACATTGCCAGCGCACCCTTCATCCTCCTGGGTATTGCCCTGTCTGTCTGCAGAGACTCTTTTAGGGTTCCTGGAACTGACATCAGTCTACTTTGAGGCTGGTCCCGGATCCTGATTTCTGCACTGCAGTAGCCCTTAAAAGTAGAGGTTGTAGCTAACTCATTTCAGTGTTCTGATTCGTAGCACAGTGCCTGCCCAGGAGCATGTGTTAGAAGGAAGGAAGGAAGGGAGAGAGGAAGGAGGGGAGGAAGGAGGGAAAGGAGGAAGGGAGGGAGGCAGGCAGGCAGGAAGAAAAGAAAGGAGAGAGAGCAGGACTGAAGATAGAGGAAAGAGGGAGAGGGAGAGACTCTTCCTAGCCTAATATTTACCTGTCTCTTGCCTCCAGAGCCTGGGTGTAGTTTCTTCCCTCCAAACTGAGAAACTGCAAAAAGGGATCTCCCACTTGCTGTGTCCTCTTGGAGTCTGGATACCGGCTGCTGTCTGACTTGATGAACCTCTTTGTTCCTGTCTCTGTGTGCTCCCTGATCCTAGATGGTGTTCTTCTAAATAGAGGGTGTGCTTAAATCTCTGATTTATTATTTACTAGCTGTGTGCCCTCCAGCAAGAAACATTAATTCTTTCAGCCTCGATTTACATCTGGCTTTACATAACTGTAAAATGGGGGTTAATATTTACCTCCAGAGGGCTGTTGGGAGGGTTAAATGAAACAACACTTGTGCAGTGCTTGTTTCGCAGTCAGTGCTCAATAAATTCTTGGTCATTTCCTTGCCCCTTAAGATACCCTTTTTCTTAGCCTCAAAGCAAATTGACAGTGGGGCATGATTTCTTTGAGAAGAAGGCAACAGAGCACATAGACTGAATGAAGGAGGTGGGTTGGCGGCAGCTCCATTAACAGATCCAGCCAAAGCCATTCTCGACTTGGCACCTCTGCCAGCTTTCTTTGCTGAGCAAAGACCTGAGCTCCAGATGCCGTTTGATTTGCATGCCTAGGGGAATAATAAAAGAACCCTATTATGAAGTGAAATGGCCTGTGATCTCACTGAGGAGCTGGAGGTTGCTGCAGGCAGGAGGTCACTGTCCGGTGCAGCAAATACCCAGTGCCGTCAAGTTGATTCTGACTCATAGCGACAATAGCCCCTTGCAAATAAGAAAACACAGTAAGTGCTAAAAGCTAGCACATGTTTTCTTGCCAGGCCAAGGGACCTTGGTGTGAGAGCAGGGCCCAGGCATGAAACTACAACTCTATGTGATAGCGTGAGCAGAGAGGGAAAGTGGCAGTGTCCCCATGTTTGGCAAGTTTTGAGAAAAGATCACCTTGGAGAAATTGTTACATTCCTGCAGTGCAGTCTTATAGAAGACTTTTGGGAAAATTGGCTATTTCAGGTTGAATACCTGCCACCACCATTTGACTAACATGTGGTTCAAATGAAAAGTCAAAAACTATTGTTTTCCTACAGAATCTACTCCCTACTGCCATCAACACAATTATTGTTGTTTTTGGGTGCTGTTGAGTTGATGTCAACTCATAACAACCTCATGTGACAGTAGAACTGCCCCACTGGGTTTTCTAGGCTGTAATCTTTATGGGTTCAATCTTTATGGGGAAGGAGCCCAGGTGGCACAATGGTTAAGTGCTCAGCAGCTAACCGAAAGGTGGCGGTTTGAACCCACCAGTGTCTCTTTGGGATAAAGACTTGGAGATCTGCTTCCATAAAGATTACAGCCTCGGAAACCCTATGGGGCAGTTCTGCTCTGTCCTGTAGGGTCGCTATGAGTTGGAATTGACTCGACAACACACAACAACAACAACAATCTTCATGGGAGCAAATCTTTAAGTGTTTCTACCAGAGTGCCTGGGTGGGTTCGAACCATCAGCCTTTCAGCTAGCAGCTGTGCCACCAGGGCTCCTTTATCCACACAATAATAGCTGATTATTTAAGATGGGCAGCTGACCAAAGCTTGTCAAATCAGTATGCAATAAGGGATGCTCTCGGTGGGAACTGAGAAAGTCAGTATGTTGTTCTTCCTTCATTAAAATTTTCAGTGGTGAAAATTGTATGCTGCCAGGTGCCATATTTCCCACAACAAGGGGAATTTGACTGCAAGCAGAACACAGTGGACCCATAGACTGAGGTGGAAAGGAGAGATGGATTGAAAGGGGAGACTTGACTGTCTCTCCTTTTTTTCAGTTCCTCTTGAAACCCACGGCATCCTGCCATTCCCTCACTGCGCTTGAGAAAGAGCAAAGCAGGCCCTGACATCCAGGAGCTGGCCCAGCCTTCTCAGCTAGACTCTGTTTTTGCTACAACCTGGCTTGGCACTCACAGTTAGGCCCCCGTGAACATAAACAATCTCATAGAATGTCAACATCAGACAAGGCCACTCTGTGACTGTGGTGGATCAAGACAAAACAAGACCAGTCCATAATCGCTTCTGAACACAGAATGAAACATGGACATTGTTTAAACTATGACGTCCCAGCTGTCCCCTGTAAAGGCCAATAGGAAGCAGTAGGGGTTCAGGGGTACAATTCCTGCCTTCCATGCGGGAGACCTGGGTTCGATTCACAGTCAATGCTCCCCATGAGCAGCCACCACCTGTCCGTCAATGGAGGATTGGTTGCTATGATGCTCAACAGGTTTTAGCAAAGCTCTCAGGCTAAGACGAACTAGGAAGAAAGGCTTGGCAAAAATCTTCTTTAGAAAATCAGCCGGTGAAAATCCTATGGATCGCAACGGTCCAATCCACAGGCAATCATGCAGATGGCACAGGATTGGGCAGCATTTTTGTTCTGGAGTTACCCTGAGTTGGAGGCCAACTTGATGGCAGCTCACACCAACAACTTCAGCTAACGTGAGTGGCTGCTACTTCTTTACCAATGGCAATTTAGCCTTGCTGTAGCCTGCCCTACTTATAAATATGATTTACTAAGCTACTCAAGCATTTAATTAATTTCCCTTGCTTCCTGACAGCATCCAATCCAGAGCAAAGTCCCACCATTTAAAGCTTTGGCAAAATCACCCAACAAAAGCCCAATTCCTGTAAGATTCTTTGCAACACTATCTTACTGAGACACCCTATGGTTCCCTATGGTGAGCATTTGCCCTTGATGCAATGAGTGATAAACCCAATTTATATAAGTACAGGTACGTTCCTGGTGATCTTTGGCTGGAAGGCACTAACACACTGGACAACTCAACTCTTGATTGCCTGGTATAACTTTGGTATTCATCTAATTTTCCTTTTTCTGTAACCTAGTATATGTTGGGTTTCTGTCACTTGCTACCAACGGTGTCCTAACTACTGTGGTTCAATACAGTCTCGGTGTATAAACCACACAGCATTAGTGCTCTTCCTGTAGTTAATCAATTTTGCCTCTCCACACCTCTGCTTATTGAATGTTCATTCATTCCACAGATGGAGTTTCCACTGTGTACTGGAGAGAGCAGTGAAAAAGCATACAAGAGGCCATGCCCCCACGGAGATGGCATTTTAATGCCGTGTGTTCCCTCTGCTTGGGATGGCTTTTCCCAAATGCTGAAATTCTCCTCACCCTTGAAGATTCCACTTAAATGCCATCAAATTTACAAAGTCTTATAAGATCATCAGAACAAATCATTTTGTGTTTATAGATTTTTTTCCACTACTATTAATGTAAACTCAATACCCCCTAAGTAAAAACTGGCTCAAGGCTATTTTTAACACTGTGGTAAAAAGTCTGACGTAAAGCTAAGCGGAAAAAGCAGGGGGTAAACATGGATAAAGCAGTGAACAAAGCCTCGAAATCTTTATTGTGTTGGAACATACGTTCTGGTGCAGGAACTAGACAATAAATAAAAATATGGGACCTTATATCAGGGTCGGATGAGGGTTACGCAGAAAATATAAACCAGGACACAGAGGTGGAGAGTGGTGAGGATGCTGTTTCAAATAGGGTGGGGGGCTCCCCTGTTTAGGGATATCTGAGGTACGACAGTGCGCTACCTGGGTAGAGAATCTTCTCAGACAGAATGTACATCAAGTGCAAAGGCCCTGAGGTCGCAGTGTGCTTTGTTGTTGAGAAATAGCTAGGAGGCCAGTGTGGCTGGAACGGAGCCAGCGAGGGGTGAGTGGTGGCAGAGGAGGCCAGAGGCGTAATGAAGGGGCAGTTCATGCAGACCCTACAGGCCATTGTTAGGACTTTGGCTTTCGTTATTAGTGAGATAGGAAGCTGTTCAGAAAGCAAAAAAACTGACAAACATTTTCAGAGGATCTCTCTGCTGTGTGAAGAGGAAACAATAGTGGGGATGGAGAAAAGGCAGAAACAAGAAAATGAGTTAGGAGGGTTTAGAAGTCATTCAAGTGAAAGATGAATGGGAATTAGAATATTCCTAGCAGTGGAGGTGATAAGAAGTGGTTGGATCTGGGTATAATTTTTAAATAGGTTAATAAAACTTGCTAACAAGTTACATGTGGGATATGGGAAAAAGTAAGTGGTCAAGTTTGGCTCTAAGAATTTTGTTCTATGCAACTGAAAGAATGGAATTGCCATTTACTAAACTGAAAGAGTAAGGAGCCCTGGTGGAGCAGTGTTTTAAGTACTCAGCTGCTAACTGAAAAGTCAGTGGCTCAAACCCACCAAGCACCTCCGCTGAAGAAAGACCTGGTGATCTGATCCTGTAAAGATTACAGCCTAGAAAACCTATGGGGCAGTTCCACTATGCCCTATAGGGTCACTATGAGTTGGAATTGACTCAATGACACTCAATAACAACAACAAATTGAAGAGTGGGAGAGGATCCTTTTTTATAGAGTGGGGGGAGATTTAGGAAACAAGAGTTTAATTTGGAATATGATGTATTCGAGAAATCTATTAGACATCCAAGTATGAAATCAGTTAATCTATGCTAAGTAGCACTGTTATTCTTAAGAAATATATGTTTTCTACCATCTAAGGTGATCCAAGGAAATGCTGGTGGCGTAGTGGTTAAGAGCTTGGCTGCTAACCGAAAGGTTGGCAGTTCGAATCCACCAGCTGCTCCTTGGAAACTGTATGGGGCGTTCTACTCTGTTCTATAGGGTCACTATGAGTTGGAATTGACTTGAAGGCAATGGGTTAGGGTTTTTTTTTTTTTTTTTAAGGTGATCCAACCAAATGTGGAAACTATCAAACAATATCATTAATATGACACGCAAGTAAAATCTTGCTGAAGATCATTCAAAAGTGGTTTTAGTAGTACATCGACAGGAAACTGCCAGAAATTCAAGCCTGATTCATAAGAGGACGTGGAACCAGGATATCGTTGCTGATGTCAGATGGATCCTGGCTGATTTGAAAGCAGAGAATACCAGAAAGATGTTTACCTGAGTTTTATTGACTATCCAAAGGCACCTGACTCTGTGGATCATAACAAATTATGGATAACATTACAAAGAATGGAAATTCCAGAACACTTAATTGTGCTTGTGAGGTACTCATACATAGATCAAGAGGCAGTTGTTCAAACAGAATAAGGGAATACTGCATGGTTTAAAGTCAGGAAAGGTGTTTGTCAGGGTTGTATTCTTTCACCATATTTATTCAATCTATATGCTGAGTAAAAAATCCAAGAAACTGGACTATATAAAGAAGAATGAGGCATCAGGATTGAAGGAAGACTCATTAACAACCATATGATAACTTTGCTTGCTGAAAGTGAAGAGGACTTGAAGCACTTATTGATGAAGATCAAAAACCATGGACTTCAGTATGGATTACACCTTAACATAAAGAAAACAAAAATCCTTACAACTGGACCAATAAGCAACATCATGATAAACAGAGAAAAGATTGAAGTTATCAAAGATTTCATTTTACCTGTATCCACAATCAACACCCATGGAAGCAGCAGTCAAGAAAGCAAACAACTCATTGCATTGGGCAAATCTACTTCAAAAGACTTCTTTAAAGTGTTGAAAAGCAAAGGTGTTGCTTTAAGGACAAAGGTGTGCCTGACTAACACTGTGGTGTTTTCAGTTACCTCATATGCATGTGAAAGCTGGACAATGAATAAGGAAAACCGAAGAAGAATTGATGCCTTTGAATTATGGTGTTGATGAAGAATATGGAGTATACATACCATGGACTGCCAGAAGAACAAACAAATCTGTCTTGGAAGAAGTACAGCCAGATGCTCCTTAGAAGCAAGGATGGTGAGACCTTATCTCACATACTTTGGACATGTTATCAAGAAGGACCAGTTCCTGGAGAAGGACATCATGCTTGGTAAAGTAGCAGGTCAGCAAGAAAGAGGAAGACCCTCAATGAGATGGATTGACACAGTTGCTGTAACAATGGGCTCAAGCATAACAACAATCATGAACAATGGGGCAGGATTGGGCAGTGTTTTGTTCTGTTGTACATAGAGTTTCTATGAGTCAGAGCCAACTTGACAGCACCAGACAACAACAACAACAACAAAACAAGACCTTTTTATCCAATAAAAACTTTTTCTATGTTTCCTTCCTACTCAGATTCTAGTCATTCTTCAAAAAATACCTTGATGCCTTCCTTGTCAAAACCTACCATTTATTTAATATATACTGGAACAGAGAGGGGCAATAGCGAAATTCTGCTCCATGAAGTCATTCAGGGACTCAGGTTCTTTCTATTTAGTGGCCTTAGCATCCTATGAGGCCATAGAGCATTCTGCTAGACTTTCCACATCTGCCCGGCATATACGGGAAGAGAGGAAGGAAGAGTGTGAGAGAGGTAGATATGACCTGTCACTTCAACTCTCATTCTATCTATGAAAGCATAGACATATGGCCTTACCTAACTGGAAATGAGACTGGGAAATTTAGGTTAGCTGTGTTGCTGTTGTTGTTGTTAGGTGCTGTCAAGTCAGTTCTGACTCATAGTGACCCTGTGTACAGCAGAACAAAACATTGACCAGTCCTGCACCATCCTCACAACAGTAAGTGTGTTTCAGCCCATTGTTGCAGCCACTGTGTCAATCCATCTCATTGAGCGTCTTCCTCTTTTTTGCTAACCCTCTACTCTACCAAGCATGATGTCCTTCTCCAGGGATCAGCCCCTCCTGATGACGTGTCCAAAGTAAGCAAGATGAAGTCTCGTCATCCTTGCTTCTCAGGCGCATTATGGCTTTCCTTCCTCCAAGACTGATTTCTTCATTCTTCTGGCAGTCCATGGTATACTCAATATTCTCTGCCAACACTACAACTTAAATGCAGCTGTGTGGACAGGAGGAAAAAGTGAGGTTTGGTGAATATGTAACATTATTTCAGCTCCAGCCCCACTTTATGAACAGATGCCATATTTTATTGAGCACTGTGATGGGTCTCTCAAAGTTGGACCAGAAGCTTTCTAGTGCCCTTTGTTGATATAGATTGGAAGATATGACTACAGTTGGTAGTCCCAGTGGATGACTTTGGGCAGCCTGGTCTGGATAATGAAGAGTTACCTCTGATCTACAGCATGGAGAGTTCACAGTACCTGGACACCTTTCCAGAACCTCCCCTTTCCACTTGTGGATCAGTCTTACACAAACAGGGAGAAAGCAAAGTTCTGTGCAGAGGAGCAAACTTCATTTGGGAGCCTTCGTTAAATGTTGTTCAATAAGTAAGTCATTCCAATTGGGCCTTTAAGTTTACAAGGTTTAATTCTTCTGCTTCCCTGGAATCCCCCCGTGGGCGATTGTGGCTGACAGGTTTACACCTCATGACGGGCATTTTGTCACTCAGCTCTAGCCTTTGCAAACGACTTTACAGTCTGTCAAGCCTAAACCTCTTTAAAAAAAGTTGTGGCAATTGATGTCAGGTAATATTCGTTGTTGTGATTCAAAGCTGAAGCTTACTCTGGCATGAAATAAACTGAGCCTTTACCAGTGAGGAGAGGGGAAACTCAAGGAGGAGGGAAGTACCTGTACAAAGATGAACAGAGGTGGGCAGACCTGCATTCACACAGTGCCTGGCACGTTGGGGCACACCTGCACATCCGTGCACACCCAAGCACACCTGAGCAGAGGAGGCTGCAGGATATTGTAAAGATCCCATGCCTTGGCTGAGAGACAGACCTGGGTTCGAATGCAGCCCCCTCAGTCAGTCAGAGAGTGTTTAGCAGGCTCCTACCTGCCTTAGGTGCTGAGGTGAAGAGCTGGAGGCACTTAGGTGTGAGATCTGGAGCCAATTTCTTAACCGCACAGAGACCCTTTCCATCTTCTATAAAACAAGGACAATAACGACTACCTCATGAGGCTTTTGTATGAGCTGCCGTTTAGTCAACTCCAACTCATGATGACCCCATGTGTGTCACAGCAGAACTGTGCCCTGTAGGGTTTTCAATGGCTAATTTTTTGGAAGTAGATCATCAGGCCTTTCTTCCAAGGTGCCTCTGAGCGGACTTAAACCTCCAGCCTTTTGGTTACCAGCTGATTGATTAATTGTTTACACCACCCAGGGACTCCATGGAGTTCTTAGTAGGATACACTGATATAAATAACGTATTAACTTAAATATTTATCGAGCAGCAGCCATAGACCAGGTACTCTTCTAGGAACTGTAGATACAGTGATGAAAAAACAAAGTCCCTTCCTTTAAGCCTTCCTGCTCAAATGCTAGTGAAGGAGGTAGGCTAATGGCTGACTATTAAAAAAAAAAAATGCAGAGAACGTCAGTGGTGGTATGTGTAATGGAGAAAAAGAAAGCAAGGTAAGGGGAGATACTGGGATCCGCTGGCTATCAGCCAAAGGCCAGTCTTTGCTCCTATAGGTTGCCCACATTCCTTCTCCTGCTTTCCATGGGCTCAGTGGAACCTCTCTCTGATCCTTGTGTGTGGGACCCTACATTTCAGAGCCAGCAATGGCAAACTGAGTCCCAATCTCTCTAACTTCTCTTTCTGCTGCATCTGTCTTACTTCCAGCCAGAGAAAGCTCTCTGCTTTTAAGGGCTTATGTGATTAGACTGGACCCACCTGGATAATCTAGGATAATGTCACAGTGTCACTGGAGACCTCTTCCAACTCCCCCCTCCACCAGCACCTTGGGCCCCACTGCTGCCCTTCATACACCTCCCTGGACTGCGTGTGAACTGATTACCTTTGTATGCACTTCCTTTGCCTGGACTGCCCTCCCACAAGCGCACAGTCTAACGAGATGAGGAAAAACCCAAAGGGTGCATTTTTATTTAGACGAAAGGTTTCTCATAATACCCCACCACCACCACTACCACCTTTTAAAGGAAGTTTTCTTGCAGCATGTGATAGGAACTCAGCCACTCTGCTCCTGAGACTGGATCTTGAAGTTTTTGCTTTAAGTATGTTTATAACATTTATTTCAGAACAATAAAGATTCAGACTGGTAACAAAAGCAAAAGTAAAAATAAAAGTGGGGAGGAGAATGTTGAGGGTGAACCCACACCACTCATGAGAGTAGAGTCTAGTCCTGTGACTGAGACAATGCAATTGCCACAAGGTGTCCTCTCAAATCTGCATTATTTGGCCCAGAAAGCAGGGCCTGCAGACACCCTTATAGCTCAGTAGTAAAGTCATTCCTGAGGTTCACCCTTCAGTCAAAGATTAGATAGGCCTGTAAATGGCACACCAACCCAGAGGCAAGGACGAGAAGGCGGGAAGGGACAGGAAAGCTGGTAATGGGGAACTCCAGGTCTAGAAGAGAGAGTGTTGACATGCTGTGGCGTTGGCAACCAATGTCACAAAACAATATGTATATTAATTGTTTAATGGGAAAATAGTTTGTTCTGTAAACCTTCATCGAAAGTACAATAAAAAAATTAAAAAAAAAAAAAAACTGCCTTACTTGGATTAATACCACATGAGTGACAGAGACAAGTAGCCCAGCCCTCTTCAAGATCTGCCTTCCAGCCAGGCATGAATCACGTCAGCACAACCTCTCTGCTTTGGCCAGAGCGCCACTTCAATCTAATGTGGGCAATCTTTTCCCAAGAGCCATCCATTGTTGTCAGGAATATGGTGGCTGAAGGCCAGTTTAGGAGAAAAACAACTCCAGGTCTTCGAGGGCATACCACGGCCCTTGTATCCAATTTGTTTTCCTGAAGAGAAATCTCAGCATGAAGCATCTGCTTTTGGTTAACTTCATTGGGTTGAAGTAAATAAAGGGAGGTTCCGTCCCAAAGTCAAATTCCATCTGCTTATGATTTTTAAAATAGAAAGTTACCGTATTAAAAAATCTGGAACTTCATTCATATGTATATGTAGTCATATACATTCATATATGTATTCATATTAATATACATTTGTGTAATATACATGTATGTAATACCAGTTGCTATCAACTCAGTTCTGACTCATGATAATCACATGTGTGTCAGAGTAGAACTGTGCTCCATAGGGTTTTCAATGGCTGATTTTTGGAAATAGGTTGCCAGACCTTTCTTCCAAACTATCCCTGGGTAGACTTGAACCTCCAACCTTTTGGTTAGCCTCTAGTGCATTAACTGTTTACACCACCCAATGACGCCCACATGTAATACACATATGTGTAATATATGCATAAAATATGTCTACAATATCTACATACATGCAGATGTGGCGCACGGGTGTATATGGGCTTGAAGAATCACGCCAAGTCTTATCGGGTCCATTAGCATCCTTCACGGCCACTTGTGAATTAGGAAATTTGATTTGCTTGTGTTTTTCAACCTAAGGTCTCTACCTCAATCCTTGTTCTCGTATCTTTATACTCATGATCTAGCTTTCCAGAAAAAGAAGAGTTCATTGCTCTGTTCCAGTATCTTTATTTTATGCTGCTTTGGCTGCACTCTGGTGGTCTTGTATGTTAAGCTGTGAATTCCTTAATGACGACATTAAAAAAAATCTCTGCTAACCTAGCACGTGCCATGTTGCTAGGTACACAATAGGCAGCTTTCACACATTTAATGAATACATAATTGGCTACATGCCCATGTCCCTGAGGCCTTGTGTTTAGCCGCTAATATCTGTATGGTCCTCACAAGTTGTAAAATCCTTGCATGTGTGTTATCTCTTTTGCTATGCAGAACAATAAGTCAACCCATAAACCCATTGCCATCGAGTGAATTCCGACTCACAGCCACCGTATAAGACAGAGTAGAACTGCCCCACAGGGTTTCCAAGGCTGAAATCTTTGGAAGCAGACTGCCACATCTTTCTCCCAAGGAGTGGCTGGTGGGTTTGAACAGCTGAACTTTTCAGGTAGTAGCTGAGCGCTAAACCATTGCACCACCACGGCTCTTTAGGATAACTAGTAAATGGGGGAAATTCTGCATTACTCATGTTAATGATGAAGAAACAGGCTCAGAGAGGTTAATGACCCACTGCATCATACAGCCGGCAAATGGGTAGAGCCTGGACAAAGCCAAGGTCTTCTCCCTCCTATGACTTTAACACATCCTGTAGATGACTAGGGAGGTAGTGAGTGGGGGCTGGGAAAGAGAGGGGAGGGAAAATTGATAGGGCAACAAACCAAATGATCATTATGGTCTATTTCCTTTCTAAAATACCTAAAGCAAAGGAGAACCCCATTTCATATGCTGTGTATGGACAATCCCATCAGGACATCAGTACCCGATAGGCATTCAGAGAACTATTTACAGAGACTCAGCAGGGCAATTTGAAACTTACCCACTGTCGTGCAACCAGCAGTGGTACTGAGATTTGAGCCCAGGTCTCACTAATGCCAAGTCTGTGCTCCTTCAACGACTCCACATTGCCATTTAAAGAGTGAGGTACACAGGGAGAACTATTGCTAACTGCCCTGTGAGGGCGCTTGTTTACAGCTTAAGGAGGTAACTACCATCAAAGGTAAGTTCTATTTTGCTTGGATCACCTGGCAAATGGCCCTGCCTCCAGAAGATGAACCAAGGTCATCTCATTCCCAGTGTCTTTCTTTAATCACTAATGACGCCTCCCACTACCAATTTCTGAAGAACTTCCAACCTTATTACCTCTTGGAGAGCATTTTGCTGAAATCTCTTTATCTTTTTTCTTTTCCCCACTGCTTTTCTGTGATTAGGGTCTTTCCATCACTTGGCTGCTATTAAGTTTCTATTGCTCTGCAGCACACAGCATGCCCAAGCAGGAGCCTTCATTCAGACAGTGCTGTAGCTCTCCTGGCCAGAGATACACATTTTAAATGCAGCTGGCTCCGTGGGCTCTGGCACTGGGCTTGGCCCTGGGATTGTCTAGCAAACCTTTATCTTAGGGTAGCTAGTTTTTTTTTTTTTTTTAACTGATGGAGATGTGGAATTAACCAACGGTGCGGATAGATCAGAGTAGAATAATATATCTACAATTGCTTCAATAAGCTTCTCAAAGCAAAACGTTTGGAAAGAATTGTTCTTTTTGTGTGCCAAGTCAGAACTTACTTAAAGGGAATTATGAGCAAAGAGGTCTCAGCCCATTCAAAAGTCAAAGTGTTTACACCAGGACTTCAAACTGGTTCAGTCATGGCCAATGAAGCAAAACCGGAACAAACAAAAGTTTTACAATTTGGGTGACTCAGAATGATCCGGAAGGTAAAAATTACAGGTCATAGCCCAGGAGTGGGAGACTCAGAAGGGGTGTAGGGAGCCCTTTCAGAAGCCTGATGTATGAGACTGGATTCCTGCTGGCAGGACTGTGTGGAGCGACACACATACAAAGCAGAGCAGCTGGCCGCCATCTTTAAGCAGGGCACCACTGTTTCCAACTCAGCTCAAAATCCCACCAGCAAGATATTTGGTTGCTATGCAAGGCATACGCTGCTCTTGTTTACTAAGATGGAGATTAAGTTTCTAGCAGAACTCTAAGCTGTCATTTCTTCCTTTCCAGTTCACCCAAATTAAAAAAAAAAAAAAAAAATTCGGATCTGTTGGGTTTCATTTTCTTGGCCGTGACTGAAATGGGGAAGAACCAGTTTAAAGTCCTGATTTATGCTTCTGCATAACAGCTAGATGACAACTTTGGGACTTATACAGGTATTTGTTAGCTACTCACCCCCCCTTAGATGCTCACATAATGTATTACGTTGTAGTGCAAGAGGCAACGTGGTCCTGCAAGATGCCCAAGCACATGTATGAGCTTATTTAGTTTATTCTCTGATTTTTTCCCTCTAGGTATGAGTAGAGGTGGAGATGGATTTATTATGCTCCTATTATGTGCTGAGGGCTTTGCATATAAAATCTTATTTAATCTTCCCTGTGTGGTGTAGATTATCATTCTCATTTCAAAGTTGAAAAAACTGAGGTTTAGCTAGGCGAGGGGACGTGGCCATGACAACTACACTGGGATTCCACCCCAGGCCTCTGTTAAGAAACATATTTTCCACTATACCACATTGCCACATAGAAGTCTTAAAATTGGCAAAGCCGTTCTTGGGAGCTCTTAAAACTTGTTCTATTTCTCCAGTGTTGAAAAGCCGTTCAACCTGACACCCCAGTCACTTCCCTCATTCATCCAACCCAGTATTTAATGGATGATGTTGTCGAGGTCAAGCTGTAGAGAGGATAGGCATTGTGCAGCATGATGTCACTCTCCAAATGCTAAAGATGGCTTTGATGCTGCTTCACGGTATTGTGTGGCTTTTCTCTGTGCTTTACCTTACCCTTAAATAATCTCTGTTTTGGGGGGGGTTTATGTATAGCTCCTGCATGATTCAGCTTTTGCGACAGTGCTGCATATAACAGTTACATTAGGAGAATAGGAGTCAATAATTTAAGGTTTTGCTCCGTCACTTACTAATCTAATGACATGGCACATTACTTTACCTGCCTGAGACTCAGTTCCCTCAAAATCCAGATAAATAGAAATTGCCCAATGTACTTCCCAAGATTTTTAACAAATATTGAGTGAGAGCCAAGGTCACGTGAGTGTGAGTGAATTTTTGGAAATAGATTGCCAGGCCTTTCTTCCAAGTATCCTCTGGGTGGACTCGAACCACCAAACTTTTGGTTATCAGCTGAGTGTGTTAACTGTTTGCACTATCCAGGGACTCTGAAAAAGTATAAAACCTCCCAGTAACCTATGGGCTTGGGTCTTAATACTAGTGAGGGCAGAGGAGGAGGTCCTGGGTCTTGAGGTAAAGCTATGTAGCTTCAGTAGGGGGGGAGGGGTTTGAGATTCCATATTGTACTTAATCTGTCACCTGCTTTCACATGTAAATTGGAGTCCCTGGGTGGTACAAATGATTAACACACTTGGCTGGTAACCAAAAGGTTGGAAGCTTCAGTCTACCCCGAGATACCTTGGAAGAAAGCCCTGATGATGTCCTTCTGAAAATTCAGCCTTGAAAACCCAATGGAGCACAGTCCTACTCTGACACACTTGGGGTCACCATGAGTTGGAGCTGACTCAATGACAACTGGTTTTGGTTTCACTTGTAAATACATCTTACCAGGTAAGCTATGGCTTTAGCTACCTGCCTTATTTTAAAAAATATCTTTATGGCCCTTTATAAAGATCAAGCTAATTAGGGTTACATCGGTGATGTCAGAATGAGGTAATTATAGCGAGTCCATTTATCACCCTGGTGGGAGGATAAGATCAACCTTTAATGACAAACATAGCTTGTAATGTGAGGCAATAAATTCACTGTTATGGTACAAACGCTTAATAATATTTGTTATATGGCAAATATAGTTTAGCCTCAAGGCTGCAAGTCAAGAGTCCTGGTAACTGTGGTATATTGTAAACCTTTCAATATTATAAAAAAGACCTTTGCCTATTTTAGCAAACTCAGAAAGAAACTCGGCTCCATGATGACATGATTCAGAATAAATATAGAATTAACTTAATTTTTATCATAGCAGTGATGCTTAGATCCGCTAATATTTTCCTTCTTTATCTAAGAAGATATATTGTCTAGCTCAGGGCTAATCTCAAAGTATCTGAGTCAACAGACTTCCAATTCTTAAGAGTTCTTTATTAACTGCTCACTGAGTTTCATTTAAATTCTGCTTCAGTTATATTTTCTAGCCAAGGATGAAATAAGGACTAAAGGATTTATGATTCAAAGTTTTCATAAGGTAGAACAGAAAACAGTCTAGAACAGGAAGATGATCTCTGCTGCCTGGACTCTGGGAGGGAAAAATACAGTTTTCCTTGAGGATGGAAAACCTAGGCTGTGCTTCATGTGGACCTGGGATTTGATTAAATGTTGCCTTTATAGGGGTCAGGACATCCCGTGCTGAGAAATTGACATAAAAACCAGGCTGGACATACTTATAGAAACTCAGACTTCTCTGGAGGATCATACTCAAAACACAGAGCAGAAAAGGATTTTCAGGGGCAAATGAAAAAAAAAAAAAACCATAAAGCTTTGAGGAAAGAAATGAGTTCATACTAAAAGCAAACAAACAAATAACAAAATGGAAAATACTCACTGTGAGGGAAAGTCTTCAGATAAAACGAAAAGGATTAGACTGTGGAGAAGCTGAGATAACAGAAAGACAACCTGAAAGTGGAGCAAGTATATCTCAAATGTTAAAGATGCAAAATTAAAAAAAAAACAACAACAACAAATAAAAAATAACTAAGAAGACAATGAATAAAGAACAGGCAAATCTGAAAAAGATCTGATTCAATGTTTATAAAAATCATTGCCATTGGGTGAGGAGCCCTCAGGGGACAGATGAGTTAAACATCAAATTACAGTAGCACACCTGAAGAAAGAGTTAGTGAACTGGGAGATGGCTGAGGGCACAGGGTCACCGTGAGTCAGGAGAGACTCTGCTGCAACTTCTTTTTGGGGGGTGGGGGTGGGGGTGGGGGTGCCTCATTACCCAGGCTGTAGCGCACAGTGCTGAGGAAGGGGGGAATTTGAAAGAGACATAAGAAGACAAAGCAAACCCAAGTCAAACCCACCGCCATTGAGTTGATTCTGACTCACAGTGACCCTATAGGACAGAGTAGAACTGTCCCATAGGGGTTCCGAGGCTGTAATCTTTCTGGAAGTAGACTGCCACCTCTTTCTCCTGTGGAGCAGCTGGTGGGTTGGAACTGCTGACCTTTCAATTAGCAGCCAAGTGCTTTAACCACTGTGCCAACAGGAATCCTTGGCATTTAAAAAAAAAAAAAAATAGGGTAGATTAAAAAGGTTTTACCTATCTCTAGGATTTCCAGAAGAAATAGAATGGGGGAAGATATATTCAAAGGGAAAATGTCTGAGCGCTTTCTAGAACTCATGAAAAACTATCAATCCTCAGATTCAAGACTCTACTAGCCTTTAGTCTTCTGCTGTTTTAATAGTATTTATCTAGGGTGAATTAATTTTATTTATTGGCTCTGTAGAGCCAAATAAGACCAAAGAGGAGGAAGGTGGCTTTTAAAATAACCAAAGAGAAAATGCAGGTTCACTACACAGACACATCAGGCCTGTGGACAGCCATTTCAGAGACGTCTCAACAGCAACGCCTGAGGCCAGAAGCCTAAGTAATGCTGTCGTCAACATGGCAAGGCCATGTGTCAACCTAGAATTGCATCCTGAGCTAAACGATCATTTAAAAACAGTTAAAACAGACATTTCCACAATCTCTTCTTCCTCCTTGGGAGAAAGACCTGGTGATCTGCTTCTGTAAAGCTTACAGCCAAGAAAGCCCTATGGGTCAGTTCTACCCTGCCACATGAGATTACCATGAGTCAGAACCGACTCAATGGTGCCCAACAACAACAACAACAAAAAACAGAGAAATACAGACCGGAAGATTCTTCCAGAAGCATAAAGAGGAATGATAGTTTTCCTGGCCCTTCTTTCTGCTGACACAGGAAAAGGGTCAGACAGCTCCCCGTTTGGGGTGTGGAAAGATGGGACCCTGCCACTGCTGGGGAGTCTCTGGGTGATGCAAATTGTTGATACATTTGGCTGCTAACCAAAAGGCTGGAGGTTTGCGTCTACCCAGAGGTTCCTGGAAAGAAAGGCTTGGCAATGAGCTTCCAAAAAACCAGCCACTGAAAACGCTACGGAGTATGATTCTACTGACACACATGCGGCTGCCTTGAGTTGGAACTGACTGGACAGCAACTGGTTGGTTCTGCCGAAATTGGGCTGCACTGGTAATTAACATGGAAACAAAACATACACATGGAGGAAACTTCAGACCCTTGAGAGCCTCTGGATAGCTAGTTCCCATTCCTACGAGAGATGTGAATCCCTCTTCTGACACCTTTGGAGGGCCAGCCCTTACATGTGACAGCGTTCATTCAGGTGAGTGTCAGCAAGGACACAGATGCCCAGAGACCCAAAGGGTCCAGTTGGGGAAAAAACAGGTGCTTTTAATGGACACTATTGCTCCATTTTGCTCACTCATCATTGCATTTTAAGGTCCCAGGGGTCAAATGTGAGGGGAGCCCTAAGTGCTGCCTTGAGGATTACAGAAGACAGTCACCTGCGAGGGCTCCTGTTCATGTCTGAGGAAGGAGGTATGGAGTGTAGACAGGTCCAGGGATGTAAGCAGAAAAGGGCACAACACTGGTGAGGGTTCTGTTATGGGCCAGGCATACAGAGTCGCTACGAGTTGCAATTGACTTGATGGCTGTGGGTTTGGGTTTTGTTTTTTGTCCTAACAGATTTTTTTAAAACTTCTAATAGATTTTTTAATATTTATTTTATTTTTTGTCGTTGCAGAGAATGTATACAGCAAAACATACAGTAATTCAACAGTTTCTAAATGTACAATTCAGTGACATTGATTATATTCTTCGAGTTGTACAACCAGCCTCACCCTCTTTTTCTGAATTGTTCCTCCCCCACTAAAAATCACTGCCCCCTAAGTTTCCTAGCTAATTTTTTGAGTTGCTATTGTCAATTTGATCCTATAAGGCAGTTCTCAAAAGAGCACGATGCTGAAGACAGACATTGTTTACTAGTTAAGCCAAACTATTATTTAGTTTTAAGACTTCCTTCAGGGGATATTTTGGTTGAAGTTTAAAAGATTACCTCAGGGCAATAGTCTCAGGGGTTCACCCAACCTCCTGGCTCCAGAAAGTCTGGATTCCATGAGAATTTGAAATTCTGTTCTGCATTTTCTCCCTTTTGGTCATGCTTCTTCTGTAGACTCGAACAGACATATGTTTATTGCGGCATTATTCGCAATAGCCAAAAGGTGGAAACAACCTAAATGCCCATCAACAGATGAATGGATAAACAAAATGTACATACATACTACTCAGCCAGAAGGAGACATGAAGTCTTGATACATGCTATAACATGGATGGAGCATAAGGACTAACAGATACTTTTATCTGTATGAGCACATTGAATTTCTCCCATATTACAGGTGAAGAGGGGATATTAACTTGCCCAAAGTCAAACAGCAGGTAAATGGTCAAGAAGGGACTCAAACCCAGTTCATTTGGACTCTGATCTCTTGACCTTTCTTCTACACCACACCATGTCCTCTAAGTTTCCTAAACACTTTTTATTTTTCTGCATTACTGTTCTTACGGCTGGATTACCCAAGAAGCAAGGTTCTTCTGGGCCCAATTGTGCCTTCACACCAATCTGTAGTGTACAATTTCACCTGTCCCCCTGCCACATCAAACCAAACCAAAACTCACTGACATTGAGTCAACTCTGACTCATGGTGACCCCGTATGGTTTCTAAGGCCGTAAATTTCTATGGAAGCAGACTGCTACATCTCTTCTCCTGCAGAGTGGCTGGTGGTTGCAGAGCGGCTGGTGGTTTCGAACCACCAGCCTTTCCATTAGCAGTCAATAGCTTTAACCACTGTGCAACCAGGGCTCCTTCACCACATCTTTGAGGTGGTGAAACCCATGTGAAATTGCTCACCACGTATTAGCAAGTAAATACAGTTAAGCCGTGTGTACCTTGCTCAGTGCAAGCCAATTGATACCTTGCTTGTGGTTAATATGCCCTGATTATTCTTATTCTCTTTGGCCTGTTTAGAGAGCCAACACACACATGCACACACACGCACACACATGCAAACATATGCACGCACATGCACGAATGCACACTCAGACTCTCACATTAACATCTGCACCTTCACAAACTCATATGTACTCTGCTAACATCGTCATGGACAACTACTGAAAGGATTTCTCTTCTTTTAGTCCTTAAACTTTTTGCCTTAATGTTCCACTCCTACAGTGGAGACCTGGTGTTCAGAATTAGCAAGGAGAGCCTGAAATAAAGCTGGCTCTTTTCCTTGTCTTCCCTTTGAAACCAGATGGAAGGGGGACCAGGAGAAAAGGAAGGATCCTGGCCCTTTATCTGTGACCCTGTGGGGCTTCTAAACACAACTGTTCCAGCAGGACAGAAAAGCCCCAATTAAGGAGAAAAGAGAGAGGAGGGTTTGACATGCAGCTAGCTGTAGGTGCTCCCCTTAAAAGGAATTAAAGGGCAAGGCATGGAAATGTAGCCTCTAGACTGAAGGGAACACTAAATGTCAGCATGAAATATGTTTCGGGGAACAAGCTTTGAGGTAAGCGGAGTCTGGATTTGCATTCTGGATTAGACTCCTATGAGCCAAGTGACCTTGAGAAGGTTCTTCAACTCTTTAAGCCTCAGCGGACAATACCTGCATGCTCAGCTCCTTCAACAGGTGGCTCGCTGCCTCATTCTGTCTCCTTCATGTGCATTACCTTATTTGTTCTCCCAGGAACCTAATGACTGTGGTCTGTTAGAAAGCTCTTGTTTATCTTGCACTGGAAACTTCTCCCTAATGGTTAAGAACATGCAACCTGGAGTCAGACAACCTCTGGTTAAACTGCAGCGCAACCACATACCACATGCCTAACCTTGGACAACTCATCCTTTTGGATGAGTTCATTTTCCGTTTCTTATCTGTAAAATGGAGTGATTATGGAACCTGAGTGTTGGGAGGATCCTAGGAAATGATCCAGGTAGAGGGCTAGGCATGATGCTTTGTGACCAGCCACTGCTCAACATTTGCCAGCTGGGACATCTTAACAAGAAGGGGTTGTGGTGCGATGGTTACATGCAAGGCACCTAACCAGAAGGTTGGTAGTTTGAATCCAACAAGTGGCTCCATGAGAGAAAGACCTGGCCATCTGCTTTTGTAAAGATTGTTGTTGTTGGTAGTGGTGCTGTTGAGTCGGTTCTGACTCATAACAGAATGACATACTGCCTGGTCCTGCACCATCCTCACAATCATTGTTATCTTTGAGCTCATTGTTGGAGCCACTGGGTCAATCCATCTCACAGAGGATCTTCCTCTTTTTCACTCATACTCTACCAAGCATAATGTCCTTCTCCCTCCTGATACCATGTCCGAAGTACATGAGACGAAGTCTCACCATCCTAGTTTTCAAGGTGCACTCTGGCTGTATGTCTTCCAAGATAGATTTGTTCATTTTTCTGGCAGTCCATGTTATATTCAATATTCTTCACCAACACCATGATTCAAAGGCATCAGTTCTTCAGTCTTCCTTATTCATTGTCCAGGTTTCCCATGCATATGAGGTGACTGAAAATATCATGGCTTGGGTCAGGCACACCTTAGTCCTCAAGATGACATCTTTGCTTCTCAACACTTGAAAGAGACCTTTTGCAGCCGATTTGCCCAATGCAATATGTCGTTTGATTTCCTGACTACTGCTTCCATGGGCACTGATTATGGATCCAAGTAAGATGAAATCCTTGACGACATCAATCTTTTCTTCATTTATCATGATGTTGCTATTGGTCCAGTTGTGAAGAATTTTGTTTTCTTTATGTTGAGGTTTAAGCCGTACAGAAGGCTGTAGTCTTTGATCTTCATCAGTAAGTACTCTTCACTTTTAGCAAGCAAAGTTGTGTCATCTGTATATTGCAGGTTGTTAATGAGCCTTCCTCCAATCCTGATGCCACATTCTTCTTCATATAGTCTAGCTTCTTGGATTATTTGCTCAGCACACAATGTAAATGTAAAGACTACAGCCTAGAAAACCTGTGGGGCAGTTTTACTCTGCCACTCTGCCACATGGGGTTACTCTGCCACATGGGATTACTTTGAATTGAAGTTAACTTGATGACACCTAACAAGAACCACCTCACTCCAGGGCCATTTGACCTGTCTTGCTCCCACCAGTCTGTTCTCCACACTGCTGTGACTGCCATCCTTCTAACTTGCTGTTTGTAGTCACGCCACTTATCTGGATAACTTTTAAAAATTGGCTCCCAGCCTAAATATAAAATCTAAAATGATAAAGATCATGGAAGAAAAAATAGGGACAATGCTAGGAGCCCTAATACATGGCATAAACAGTATACAAAACATTACTAACAATGCAGAAGAGAAACTAGATAACTGGGAGCTCCTAAAAATCAAACACCTATGCTCATCCAAAGACTTCACCAAAAGAGTAAAAAGACTACCTACAGACTGGGAAAAAGTTTTTAGCTATGACATTTCTGATCAGCAACTGACCTCTAAAATCTACATGATACTGCAAAAACTCAACTACAAAAAGACAAAGGACCCAATTAAAAAATGGACAAAGGATATGAAAAGGCACTTCACTAAAGAAGACATTCAGGTAGCTAAAAGATACATGAGGGAAGCTCACAATCATTAGCCATTAGAGAAATGCAAATCAAAACTACAATGAGATTCCATCTCACTCCAACAAGGCTGGCATTAATCCAAAAAGCACAAAATAATAAATGTTGGAGAGGCCGTGGAGAGATTGGAACACTTATACACTGTCGGTGGGAATGTAAAATGGTACAACGAATTTGGAAATCTATTCAGCGCTTCCTTAAAAAACTAGAAATAGAACTACCGTAGGATCCAGCAATCCCACTCCTTGGAATATATCCTAGAGAAATAAGAGCCTTTACACGAACAGATATATGCTCACCCATGTTCATTGCAGCACTATTTACAATAGCGCAAGAAATAGAAGCAATCAAGGTGCCCATCAACAGATGAATGGATAAATAAAGTTTCCTGAATAAACTGAATGCTTTGAAGGCCAGCGTGGCAGGATCAGGGGTTTGGGGACCATGGTTTCAGGGGACATCTAAGTCAGTTGACATAATAAAATCTATTTAGAAAACATTCTGCATCCCACTTTGGCGAGCGGTGTCTGGGGTCTTAAAAGCTAGCAAGCAGCCATCTAAGATGCGTCAATGGGTCTTAACCCACCTGGATCAAAGGAGAATGAAGAACAACAAAGACAAAAGGTAATTATGAGCCCAAGAGACAGAAAGGGCCACATAAACCAGAGACTACATCAGCCTGAGGCCAGAAGAACTGGATGGTGCCTGGCTACAACCAATGACTGCCCTGACAGAGAACACAACAGAGAACCCCTGGGGGAGCAGGAGAGCAGTGGGATGCAGGCCTGAAATTCTTGTAAAAAGATCAGATTTTGAAGTAGAGAAAATACATTTTCTGTAGTGTTTTAGTATTAAAACAAGACAGAATATATTTTCTAGTTTAGCTGTATAAGCTGTGATTAAAATCTTTAGTCTTTAAAAACGTCGATTATTTGCTCTGGAATCTGTCTCATGACTGTTCCATTGTAGAAAAACAAATTCCATTGTAGAAAAACAAGATAATCAGGATTTTTGTTGTTGATTAAATCATGTTTCTCTCTGAGGTGACAAAAACAATGAGCGATACCATCAGCACCCCGCATAATTGAGCAAAACCCAGACCCATCCGGTGACCGAAACCAGGATGGCGTGAAGAGGCCTGCAAGATGTCAACAATAAGTCACTTTGTCATTACGTCCCCCTCAAAGAAGAATCAACATTCCTGGGAATTTCTAAACCCTGACCCTCTCCCTATAAAATCCTTTTGTAGCCCTCTTGGGGCAGACAGAATCTGGGGGAAACTTTGCCCCATCTGTGTCTTGTACATGATGTTCAATAAAGCCCTGTTGCTGCTTACCTCCTCCTCCTCCTGTCTCACTATTGGCTTGCGGCAGGCGGCTCGAATCTGCAATTTGCGGTAACAACTTAATGGTCTGACTGAGACTAGAAGGACTCCGGAGGTCTTGGTCCCCAGACCTTCTGTTAGCCTGAGGCAGGAACCATTCCTAAAGCCAACTCTTCAGACAGGGATGGGACTGGACTATGGGATAGAAAATGATACTGGTGAAGAGTGAGCTTCTTGGGTCAAGTAGACACATGAAACTATGTGGGCAGCTCCTGTCTGGAGGGGAGATGAGAGAGAAGAGGGGGTCAGAAGCCGGCCGAATGGACACAAAAATAGAGAATGGAGGGAAGGAGTATGCTGTCTCATTAGGAGGAGAGCAACTACAAGTATATAGCAAGGTGTATATAAGTTTTTGTGTGAGAGACTGACTTGATTTGTAAACTTTCACTTAAAGTGCAATAAAAAAAAAAAAAAAAAAAAAAAAAACTGGCTCCCAGCCTAGTGGTTAAGAACATGGGTTCTGGGTTCAAATCCTGGCTATACCATTGACTTACTGTGTGTGTCTTTGAATGAGTTCAGTACCCACTTCCTGAAACTGTTACGAGGATTAAATGAGTAAATGTGCACAGTATGTGTTGACGCAGTGTCAGGCAAGAGTACATATTCAGCTCTTGTTACGTATTATCATCATGGTTGTTTCAGAAACAACAACAAAAAAACCCTGCTCCCATAGAGGTCTCTTCCTCTAACTGAAAAGTTTGATTAAACTCTGAGAATTCAGCTAAGCAACATTCAAGGACAGGACCGCAACCAGCCAAGTGATTCATGGGTTCACCACTTACCAACGTTAGCCACGTGTTGAGTTCCTGGGAGCATAAAGAAGCTTTTGACTTTTAGAGTAGGGAACTTTTGAAGGGAATCATTGAGGGTTTTTTTTTTCCTTCCTCCTTTTATTTCCTTTATTCCTGTGATAATCTTGGCAATTTCTTGGTCTTTCTATGTACTGTTTCCTTCTTCAGTTTTTAGCCAAACAAAACATTTTTCTGTGTCCTCCTTTAAAAAAAAAAAAAAATTAGCTCCTAAGTAAAATCTGAGCTTGCTAGTCAACCTGGCATCAAAGCCCTTGCTGACCTGGCCCCCGTGTCCCTCCTTTTCGTCACACAAGCACACTCTGTCTGATGGATCCATAGGAACTTTGGCGTCTCTATGTCTGATGCCTTCAAAGTTCTTACCCCATCTCTGGATGACAATTTCATACCCATTCTCTAAGGCTAGCTCTGTGGTCAGCCCGGACAGACCTTCCATGCCCCTATCGGAGACTGACCAGGCCTCACTCAGTACTTTGCACACACCTCCAACACAGCACTTGCTGTCTATTGATTTTCTCTGCCTCCTCTCTAGACTGCAGGAGAGGAATGAAACCTTAGTCACCCATAGGGCATAGAACGTAGTAGGGACTCATATCAAAAGTTTCTCTCCCTTCAAGTTATACAGCCTTTATGTCGGTGATGACATCTCTCTCCAGTAATCCAATGGCTGCTACCCGCATCTGAGAATTTTCCAACAGGTGTTTGGGCATTGTACCCGTATTAGTTGCCTAGGGCTGCCGTAACAATACCACAAAGTGGGTGGGTTTAAAAAACAGAAATTTATTCTCCCATGGTTCTTGAGGCTAGAAGTCCAAGTCAAGCTGTCCGCCGTGCCGATTTCCTGTGAGGCTTTGAGAGAGGGGCTTCCGCATGCCTCTCTCTGGCTTTCTGGCAATACTCGGCCTTCCTTTGCTGTTTGTAGGTGTGTCTGCCTCTGTCGTCACATGGCCTCTGCCTTCCCCTGTGTGTGACTCTCTTTCTGTGCCCATTCTTCTCTTTTAAAAGACACCTCTCGGGAGGGAGTAGGATTAGGATCCCCCTACTCTGGTATGAAGAGCCCTGGTGGCACAGTGGTTAAGCATTCAGCTGCTAACCAAAAGGTCGGCAGTTCGAATCCACCAGCAGCTCCTTGGAAACTCTGAGGGGCTGTTCTACTCTGTCCTATAGGGTCACTGTGAGTCAGAATCCACTCAACAGCAAGGGGTTTGGTTTTCTGGTACCCTGGTGTGGAGGAACCCTGGTGGTACAGTGGTTAAGCACTTAGGTTGGTGGTTTGAACCCACTGGCTGCTCCACGGGGGAAGGATGTGGTCGTCTGCTTCTGTAAATGTTTACAACCTTGGAAGCCTTATGCGGCAGTTCTACTCTATCGTATAGTGTCGTTATGAGTCACTATGGGTGGACTCTGATATGACCTTGTTCGACTTAACTGATAATAGCCAAGAAACTCAAAATCTATTTCCAAATGAGGTCGCATTCATCAGTGATGGGTTGGGACATCAACATATATTTGGGGGCACTCAATTCAGTCCATAACAACACCTGTGATTCCCCCATTGTCTCTGCACTCCTTATGTTAGTAGAGCATTCTGGAGAAACTGCTCTGGCTTCTACACGCCCCTTTCAGAGGTTTTTCTGCAGGTTTTGCCTGGTACGAGGCTCCAGCTGATGCTGTGCTAGAAGTCTGGGCTTGAGGAAACTGGGAGAGCTCTTAACCGTGTAACCCCAGTGTGGTTCCCAGGAGTGCCGGTTCTGAATCAGCATCAGTGTTGCTCTGCCATGAATAATTAGGCCCCAGGGAATTAATTGATTTTTATGAAATAAACTCCAGTCAAGCTGATTGATAAATTACAGTAGCCTGTTACTAGTTTGCAGTAAGGATTTCTCAACGTCAGCATGTCTCGAGCTGGGTCCCACGTTTTTCTTCTTCCCGGAACCTGGGACACATGCTCTGCATCAGCAAGGACACAGCATAAAATGATTCTTAAACCTGCAGTGAAGGAACTCTGGTGGCGCAGTGGTTCAGCGCTCAGCTGTTAACCGAAAGGTTGGCGGTTCGAATCCACCAGTGGCTCTGAGAGAGAAAGAGCTGGTGATCTGCTCCTGTAAAGATTACAGCCTTGGAAACCCTATAAGGCAGTTCTACTCTGTCCTATAGGGTCACTGTAAATTGGACTCGACTCCAGAGCAATGGGTTTGGTTTTGGTTTTTGAACCCTGTCACACCTCATCCCTTACTTGTGTAGGGGAAGGAGCTGGAGTGGAGCCGTGTGCAGCTGAAAGTATCCCTGAGACGACTCTGACAGACTTTCCTTCCCTGCACTGTCACCTATCATTGCCCACCAGGGACAAACCTGCAAGTGGAGTCAGAAAAATGAAAATGAAGTTTTTATGTTAGCCATGATCAGGTTTTATATTATTTATTTCCAAAGCCCTTATACGTATATTGTCTCATTTAAGACTCTTCAAAGCTCTGAGTAGACAGTTTTTATTTTTAGCTCTCTATTTTTAGATGAGGAGACTAAGAGCTCTGATGGTTTGCCCTGGGCATGTCATAGAGCTCCAATTCATAATACCAAATTTCTAAAGCAATTTTAGTAGCAATTATAAGAGCCTGCAATTACCTGTTCCAATTTATTCATTTACTTGTTTAAGTTCTATCACCTCCACTGCAATATAAGGGCCAAGAGGGCAAAACCTGGCTCATTCTTTTTACCACTGTGTCCCCGGAGTCTGGAATAATAATAATAAAAAAAACCCGGTGCCGTCAAGTTGATTCCGACTCATAGAGACCCCATAGGACAGAGAAGAACTGCCCCATAGAGTTTTCTAGCAGTGCCTGGCGGATTTGAACTGCCAACCCTTTGGTTAGCAGCCATAGCACTTAACCACTGCGCCATCAGGGTTTCCAAGAGTCTGGAATAGGGCCTGGTATATGGAGGCTCCATGAATATGGATGATGGGAATGTTTGAATAGCTAAGGAGTGAACAGATGAATGAATGAGTGGGCGCATGAAACCTGAGGGATGTGATCCCCTGGCAGAAGGGCTAAAAGCTTTGGGAAGAGAGTGCTCAGGACAGCAAACTCAGGGGAAAACAGGTTCTCCTGGCTCCTTTCTGTCCTCTACCCATCCCCCGTAGGCTCATTTCAAAGAAAGGAGCCAATCTTGGTCTTTGGCATAGACACTGAAAAAATAAAGTGATGAGGAATTGCAGAAAAGTTGACTAAATAATCAGATGACTTATGATGACGGCACTGGGTTTTGTGGGTTTATGATGAGGAAGTGAGCAGGCGGAATTCAAACAACGCACGTTATTTGACATGATTTTTCCTGCTCTTAGTCAGTAAACTAGATTACTTCTTTAGCTCTCCACCCAATCATTTTTATTGCCCAAGTGATAACTCGGAGACTCTGGTGGTGTAGTGGTTAAGAGCTCAGCTGCTAACCAAAAGGTTGCCAGTTCGAATCCACCAGCTACTCCTTGGAAACCCTATGGGGGAGTTCTACTCTGTCCTATTGGGCCACTATGAGTTGGAATTAACTTGACCACGACGGATTACGGGGTTAAGTGATAACTCAAGGACTGAGCTACTATTTACCGTGAGCCAGTTACCATCCCTACTGTCTAGATATTAGCCAATTTTGACACAGTCTCTGTTTCCCCAGATATATATATGTATATATATACTATAGGAAGGCTCAAGATCTCTCCAGTACATGAATTGTCTTCTCCTTTTCCCGTGTCTCAAGTCAAATATGCACGTAACTTAAATCTCATAAATTGCTATAGCATCTCATTGTGTTCCATTTACCTAACATAACTGTCATATCTAAGCTCTTGAATACAACTTAGAAAAATACATACGAAGTGCATTTTAAAGTAAAATGTCACAACATATGACTTAGTTCTGTATTCTTGATGTTTAAAGTGGAATTCTGGAACTTTAAGTACACTGTTTATGTCCATTTCTAGAAATGCTCTTCTAGACCATTTTCGATCGACATCACATTGTGCAAACCTCGATCTCCACCCTTCTACTTTACCTTCTCTTTCTTACCTGTGGGTTAAACTTGACAAGTCCGGTAGCTATGATTCTGGTCTTCCACTTTACAATTACATCACTGAAAGTTTTTTTTTTTTTTTAATGAGAACAGGTAGGTAGAGACAGATATTGAGTATTGCAACCCTCACTAGTTCTGTGAGGCAACTCCAAGTACACTTTGCATATAAGTTATCATTTAATCTGCATAAAAGTCTTGTAAAGTAGATATTATTATCCTCATCCTATAAATAAGGAAATTTTAAGTCTCTCAAGACCAAATAGTTGTACCTGACCTCTTGAGAGATAGGTGATGCAGGCCACACCCCAGGGAAACTCCCTTTACCTTGGATCAGGGAGGTGACCTGAGTAAGGGTGGTGTTACAATCCCACCCTAATCCTCTCACCATAAAATTACAATCACAAAATGGAGGACAACCACTCCGTACCGAGAATCATGGCCTAACCAAATTGATGCAAACATTTTTGGGGGGACATAATTCAATCCATGACACCTGTGTTATTTTTACACATGTTCTTTTAATGAAAATCCCTCAGATTTTTCTTTAGGAGAGAGGCACTTATACTCTTCTCTATCCCTTTGTAGATTCAAGGCAATAATTCTACACTGCTGTCCACTCCTGGGTGTTACTCCTGAGAGCCGCAGAGTCTTAATAAGATGGAAGTTTGGGGTTTTGCAGTACATGGTTTTGTAACACTGCTCTGCTCCATAAAGTCCTCCAAAATCCAAGCTCTTTTTAACTCACCCTGCACTGTTGCTAACATGTGATCTTCGAGCTGGCTTCAGCTTTTCAGGCAGTAGGATTGAGGAAGGGACAAAGTAGAATGGCATGCACAGGTTATGGTTTTGCTACTCTCCTGGCACACAGTCTAATGAGAAGCTCGGGGCTCATGGTTGTGTTTTGGATCCCAGTCAGCTGCTTACCTCCTGCCAGGGTGTGCTAAGGTGGTTTGGAGACATTTCTCAACGGCAGAATTGTTGGTTGCCTGCAATTGCCTGGCTTTGCTTCAAAAGTCTAGACATGCACAGTTAAATCTCCTATTATAGTTTGCAGTAGGCTTCATATATTTCTTAACCTGCCATTGATGTTTTGAGTACCACTGGATCCGATGGTCGTAAATGGCAAAGCTGCTTGAACTGCAGCCTGTGCTAGCTGGAGAATCTTCTTTTGCTCTGAGTTCCACTCAAACTGTTACCAATTGCCAATCTGACACAAAGGGTCCTTGTCTTTTCCCCAGTAAGAATACATGTGAAAGACAAACTTTATCTTCAGCAAGTTTTATCTTGTTTGAGTCAAGCAAAAGGAGTCAGCGGGGATCTAAGCCTTTCCAAAAGACTGACTGGAAAAGGGAAGCAAGGCTAGGGCTTATATGGGTTCGGTGGAGACAACAGAATAATGAATATTTAGTGGGCTTCTTTCAAGGGGCGGGTATTTCTCAGAATGGCGGTGCATGTTAATTAGAATGCCTTGCATCTGAAATCTAAGATGGAACCCGCTGATATTCAAGACGGAGCCCTCTCGGCAGCCCTTGGCATCACTTATTATGGGATATAGTACAAGCACGCTTGATCTTCAGCACTACATCACCATCTTTGGAGGGCCACGAAAGGTCAGACAGCAGTCATACTCTGCTCCTCTGCACGCATATGGAGCCTGCAAAGAAGAAGGGGACTAGAAAGACACTAAGAAGGAGATAGGAATTGAAGGGCTGCCCCAATCCTATCTCATGTTGACAGGGTGGGTTCTTGTTTACCCAACTTCTAGATGGTAATCTTTTTAAAAACTCTTTTGTTCCACCAGCACAGCTAACCCTATCTGTCTCAAAACCTGACAGCCTTATAGTTCCTCAGGTTGGTGGTTAGAACCCACCGGATGTTCCACAGGAGAAAGACCTGGAGATCTGCTCCCCTAAAAATTACAGTCTAGAAAACCCGATCGGGCATTTCTACTGTCAAGTGGGCTTGCTATGAGTTGGAATTGACAACAACAGCAACACCTCCTCCTGTCATTTAAGTCTTACCAAAAGATTTAAAGTACTTTCTACTTTCTGTTCACCAGATCCTATCAACATGATATCAAATGTATAAGTGGAAGAGCTGGGTGTTCTACAGAATATCAAGATGATCAGTGTTCTTAAGGACTGGATTATAAAGGCAGTGTAAGAGTTGCCATGGCTCCAGGTAATTTCAGGAAAGGTGGACTGCTGTCCATGCCAGGTAAAAGCAGCCTGTTTCTGATGTTCTCTATTTGTTATGATAGAGCCAGGGTCAGCAAACTTTTTCTGTAAAGGACCAGATAGTACATAATTTAGGCTTTGTCGGCCATATTGTTTCTGTTGCAATGACTCATCTCTGTCATTGTAGCATGAAAGCAGTGATAGCCAATATATAAATGAATGGACATGATTGTGTTCTAATAAAACTTTATTTACAAAACTAAGTAGAGGGTTAAATTTTGCCCGTGGGTTGTGGTTTGTGGACCCATGGGACTGAGTAAAAGTAATTGTTTTCTGGAATAATAACACCATATCTGGCTCCAGAAACTGTTAGTTTGATCCAGTAACTGCACCTGGGACAGTAAGTACAGTTGGAATCAAGTCTATATTATATTTGCAACAATCCATTGACTTCTGAAATCTATCCTACTTTGTAAGAAGCATACACACAGACAAGTTAAATGGGAATGTGATTCAAATTGCCCCCTCCCTGCATCTTTCAAGTTTTAATGCCAACACAAAACTCTGTGATCCTCCCTAAGATTTGAGTGTTGCTTTTGTTTTTATCTTTTTACACGTTCCATTCATGATAATCTTTACTTAATAGGTGGGGAAGTCAAAGTAGGGAGTTCAAATTTGTGTAGGTGTTTTCAAAGGTCTGCTATCATCAGGGCCTACTATCTTCAGGGACTTGGTGACATGGCCCTCTTGAAACTGTCCAATGGGCCCCTGTGACATACAACTCGAACACCTTAACAGGACAGCATTAAAAAAAAAAAAAAATCACCATTGAGTCAATTCTGAATCATAGCAACTCTATACGACAGAGTAGAACTGCCGCATAGGGTTTCCAAAGAGCAGCTGGTAGATTTGAAATGCTGACCTTCTGGCTACCAGCCAAACTCTTAACCACTGCACCACCAGGGCTCTATCTAAATAAACACTTCCAAAGTTTGGTGCCTGCTTACCTCTCCCTAGCATCACCTGTTATCTTTACCTCTTCACATCAGATTCAAGGGACAAAGTGCACTTCCTAGAATTCCCCAGGTGCGCCAGCCACTTTGCATGTCTGTGTGTTTGTTCTCCCTGAAACTGTCCTTTTTCCCTTGCCTGCCTGGTGAACGGTAACTTAGTTTGTGTTACCTCTTCTTTGCAGATCTCCTTCATGTAACCTACTGCGCCAGTAAATACAACCATGGCTCTCTGTGATTTTCTGTACATTCATGGATGGTAGAAGTTAATTAGACTTGTTAACTTGCCCACACATACATTCTGAATGCTTAGGGGTATCCTATCTGTATGTACGTATGTTTGTTTAATATCTGAACCGTAAGAAGCTGGTATAATATCTGGAACCGGGTGTATGATGATGGTGGCGCTGCTGGTGGTGGTGGCTATCAGATATTCTATACTCTCTCTGTTCTAGGCCCTCTTTCTAAGCATTTTGCATATGCTAATGGAGCCCTGGTAGCACACTGGTTAAGCATTCTGCTGCTGACAGAAAGGTTGCCTGTTTGAACCCACCTAGCGGCTGCCTGGGAAAAAAGACCTGGCGATTTGCTCCCTTAAATATTACAGCCAAGAAAACCCTATGGGGGAGTTCTACTCTGCCACGTGGGGTCATTATGGGTCGGAATCAACTCGGCAGCTCCCAACAATGGATTATGTCAGCTGAAAGAATGAGAGCATCACATGGCTACCTGACACAAAAAGTCCCCTGGCTCCTTCTCTCCCCTCTGGGGAATTCTTAGAATTTCTTAGTTCTTTACGTTCTCTATTTGCCGATCCAGGGCAAAGATGGTGGCCTCTTCCTCCTTTGGGGAGTGAGTGCTTGAGATCAGATGAACTCTGGACCGAAAAAACACTCAAAACCCAGTGCCTCAGAAGGCAACACTTAGAGAGAAGCATTTATTAGCTACTCAGTATCTTCAGGCACAGAAGGGACTCAAGCCAGCGCCTGTCAGCTGTGCCCTTTCCAGCTGCTACTTTGTATGTTAATTGCTCCCCCTTAACATTTATTATCAAATCTACTGCCGTAAGTCTCCAGGATGAAGGGTGGAAGGCCGTCTTTACTCTGGGGACTATCTTCTGTCAGTTTATGGAAATGAAGCCTGGAATTTGTTTACTGCTGGCCTGTGAATTCCCAGATGGAGAAATGCAGATTCCAGAGGGCGGGAAGGAGGAGGCTGAAGCTGGGTAATCGTGCACCATCCAATCAGACTCCCGGATCTGACGCTTCTCCACCCACAGTGATCTGATCACACGGTGGCACCTCTTTGCATTCTGTGCTTTACAGCACCCTAAAAAGCCTATATGACGAATAGATTCTCAACACCCTGGGTTGCCTTATCCAAAGTGTTCTTTAAAGCCCACCTCGGTTATTCAAAGCAGAAGAGGTAAACAGAAGCCAAAATAGACATCAGGAAATGCTGGCACTAAACTCACATTTTTTAATTGGTAAAATCACTCTTCAAGGCCTCACTCAGACCGTATTTACTCTTGCTTTAACACAGTAATAACCTGTTCAATATTGATTAAGGGAAATAGGGTGTGAGTAGTAACAACTCATAGAGCCCTGTTGCTCAATGGTTAAGCACTCGGCTGCTAAACCAAAAGGCCATCGGTTTGAATCCACCAGCAGCTCCAAGGGAGAAAAGTCCTGGCCATCTGGTGTGGTAAATATTACAGCCTAGGGAATCCTATGGGGCAGTTCTACTCTGTCCTGTAGGGTCGCTAAAAGTCGGAATCGACTTGACAGCAGTGGGTAGTGACACCTGATAGCTGATATAATATTTTAGAAGATAGACTATAAAATAAAGTAACGAAAATAGCAAGCTGGAAGTCTTTTGGTTTAGGGGCAAGTAGGCCTAATCTACACAAAGCATCCATGTTGTCTTTTCACATTTTTCTCTGCAGTAAACTCTGAACCCACCACCGTGTCTTGGTCTTGGCATCGCAAGTGACGTGCGGAGCACAAGCTCTGCACCAGAATGTAGAGCCCAACATGTGTTCCATAGCCATAAGAAAGAAACAAACGGAGTAGCTGTTACTGGGGATCTGTCTCTTATTATTTATCTATGTTGTCCTCCTATTTAGGTAGTGAGCCTTTTACAATTAGGTTTCCTAAAAAATAAAAGTGTGGTCATCTTCAAAAGAGATTAAGGTTTATTTCTCATCTTATCCACTATGTTAAAAAAATTAAAGTAGACTCCTGGTCATTTCAACTGTGATTGTCTTGGAGTGAGATGCCAGCGGGCAGAGGAGAGCTGGCCAGGTCTTGTATCTCAAACCAAAAGATGAAGGCATTATATTGAGTAATTATGTGACGTTTCCTTAGTACCAGGGTTTATGATAATCACCTCTTCGTTCTTCCATTTTATCCAAACCTCCCTCTCTCCCGTTATATATGCTAAGTTCTATTACGTCCATTTTGTAGTTGACGTAACTGCAATGATATTTCAGCTGGTGACTGTCCTTCCAACAGAGTCTACTCTGCAGTGCAGAAGAATGTTAAAAAAAGCAAAAATTATGGGGCCTGAAAGAGAGAGTGATTCATTCTGCCGGGGTTATTTGGGAAGGCTTCACAGATTAAATGACATCTAGTCTGTGGCTTGAGAAATGACGTATGATTGTCATCAGCTTGTTCTTCTCTCCAAACTTAGGATATGATGGCCTTGAAACTTCATCTGTATTTCATGTGCCATGTGTATAATATTGGACTCAAGTACCATTGAAGACAGATAATTCTTTCTTTAATAAGTGTGGAAATAAGACCTGTTATCAAGTCACTGTTAATGAGATGCGGGTTCATGCCAAGACAAGAGTCTGAACCGTGTATTTTTTATGAGGTCTCTCAGCTAGCCCTTGCCTCTTTTCTTCCCGTTACTGCATTTGACAGCATAAAGCCTGAAATAGACATGGAAGCCTTTCTATGCTATTCACGCTTCCAATGCATGGTTCCTGGCACGCTGTAGCACACCCTCCGCCTTTGTCTCCAAGAATCTGGAGAAGGGGATGCTATTCTGTTATATCTTTTAAACACCTAAATCTGCTTTAGTTCATCTAAGTACCATAGGAGCTCGGCTGCTAACCAAAAGGTTGACAGTTTGAATCCACCAGCCGCTCCTTGGAAAACTATAGCGACCCTATAGGGCATAGTAGAACTGCCCCATAGAGTTTCCAAAGAGTGCCTGGTGGATTCGAACTGCTGACCTTTGGTCAGCAGGCGTAGCTCTTAACCACTACTCCACCAGGGTTTCCTGGAAAACTATAGGGCAGGTCTATTCTGGCCTATAGGGTTGCCATGAGTCTGAATTGACTTGATCGCAATTCTTTTTTTTTTTTGGACTTTTTTTAAAGGAGTTTAGCTTTTAACAAGGAAAGGAGGTGGTTAGTTGCTGGAGAGAAATAGAAGGTCAAGTATATTTTCCCTTTTTTTTTTAAGTTGGGAGATATGACAGCAGCTTTATAAACTCATGGGATTCACTCAGGAAGAAAGAGGAAAAAGTGATGGTATAGGAGAGAGGTGTGTAGAGTGTAAGAGCGGAGTCCCCTTGGGTGGGAGGAGACAGGAGCCAGGGAACAAATGCAGAGGTTAGCCTTAAATAATTTCTCTAATTCTCCTGTGTCACTTTATCTGTACTTTTTAAAGACATTAGTTACTTTTGGGGTGTGTTGAATTGCTTACGTTTTCACCCCCTTTTCTAGAGTATGAGCTCTTTTAAGAAAGGCATTACATTACTCTACCCCAGCATCAGATGGCAGAGTGTCTTACGTATAGTAAAAACGAGTTGCCATTGAGTCGACTCTGATTCACGGCCATCTCACGTGTGTTAGAGTGGAGTTGTGCTCCATAGGGCTTTCAGTGGCTGATTTGTTACCAGGCCTTTCGTCCGATGCACCTCTGGGTGGACTCCAACCCCTAACGTTTCGGTTAGTAAACAAGTCTGCTAACTGTTTGCACCATGCAGGGTGTTGCTGTTTATTGTTAGATGCTGGCTCCGACTTATAATGACCCACTGTACAACAGAACAAACACTGCCCAGTCCCACCCAGAATAAGTATCAGTACATGTGGCTTATGGACCCTATGCAAAAAATTGGAACTGGATCCATTCAGGGTATGTACTGGTTCCTTTGAATTCAACATGTTAACTTGTCAAAGGAATCATGCAGGGACAAGTGCACGTGAAGCAGTTTCCATTGAAAGGTCGGGTCCATTGATCTTAGGAGGAAATGGCAGTGTTGGGGAGGGGGTGGCAGATGCATATTTATGGACACCATAGGCCATTGTAATGGGAGGGATGGTGAAAGCCACCTCACACAGGAGCATGCTCCAGGTACCTGTAACTGGCTCAGCAAATATCACCCACAACTGTTTACTACAATATTTATTGCCCTGTCATTTGCTTGTAAATAACGTCAGCTTAGAGACCAAGGGGCAATGCGCTGCAACCGTTCCAGAAGGCAAAGACGCCCACGTTAACATCTGAGGGGGAGGCGCTAAAAGTAAACTCCAGCAATTACCAAGAATCATAACTTTCCCCATAAAAACAGTCTGAGCAAAGCCTAAATGGTGCTTAAAATAGCATTTCTCGCCAAAATGCCCTCATAAAATCGCAGAACCCAGCTGAGGTGGCTATATCTGTCACAGGCCTTCAGGCAAATAACCTGCAAATTGATGGGGATGGAAATCAAGTGGAACTCCTCTGGGCTTGCATATTCGCGTTGAAATTCTGATTCCAGGCCCCCAGTGAGAAAAGAGCTAAATGATTTACCAGTTGTGTGTTTCTAATGAGACCTGAGGGTTATGAAGGAATTTTTGGTGGAACCCTGATCTTGGTGTTGTTCGGTGTCATTTTGAAACTCTGGATGCTTTGTTTTGGGCTCTCAACACCCTAAGATAAGCATATATTTTCCCAAATCATTCTTGCTTCCCTATTTCCTCATTAGGAAGATAACTTCCCAGAATGAGCCAATGCCACGATTCTAGTCAGCCTCAACCTTCTCTGATTGTTTCTGTTCTTCTGTGCTGTCGGGTTGGTCCAACTCCTGGCGACCCCATATGAGAGAGTAGAACTGCCCTGTGGGCCTTCCTGGGCTGTAATCTTCACGGGAGCAGATCACCAGCTCTTTCTCCTGTGGAGTCACGGAGTGGGTTCCGACTGTCAACATTTTGATCAGCAGATGAGCACCTAACCATTGCACCACTAGGGCTCCTTCCTCTCTGATTGACTACTCTCTTTCAATTATCTTAGGCTTTTTGTCCGCCCTTTAGTCATCGAATTTCCCCATACCTGAGGTCCCTCTTTCATCATTGTATTCCCAGGGCCCAGCACAGAGCCTGCTCAGAGTAGAAGTCAGTAAACATGTAACCAGATGGCTGGAAGGTGTGTTTCTCGGTGCGTGGATGCACGATGTGGGTGCCCTGTGGCCATGGATTCAGGTGGTGCAGCCTGGTCATCCAGGGTGAGGGCCCTAGAGTCAGACCATCTCATCTCGACCTCTTCCAGGCTGGGTGGCCACAGGGAGCTCCCTGCACCTCAGTTTTCTCATCTGCGACACGAGGATTAAAGCGCCTTTCCCTGTGGTTTGTTATGAGTGTGCAGTAGGCTTAATAAAAAAAAATAGCTTAATAGGACCTAAAGAAACAGGCTAGTAGCCTTCCAGTTGGTTCTGACTCATGGCAATGCCATGTGTGTCAGAGTAGAATTGTGCTCTATAGGGTTTTCTTGGCTGTGACCTTTCAAGAGCAGACTGCCAGACCTTTCTTCCAAGGTGCCTCTGGATGGGTTTGACCCAGCAGCCTTTCACTTAGTAGCCAAGAGCTTCACCATTTATGTTACCCAGGGACTTCATGGTAGGGCCTGACCAGCGGTAACCCCAGTGTGTGGCACCCAGGAAGCAGACAGATGCTCGCTCTTATTGTTAGGTTGATCTCTTCAAACTTGCCTTTCGTTCAAGTCCGTACCTCACAGAGCCCTGAAATGAAACAAATGGCTCAGCTTGGAAAGAGCATGGGGTGGGGGAAGGCGAAGCTGTTGGACTGTGAGACCAGCAAGGCTATCCCAGCTGGGTTGGAGGACAGTAGGGTGAGTGGAGGCCATGACAAGCACCAGGCATGCCCACTAGGGGACAGTGTCCTGGGTTTTCAAGCCCTCTGGGAAGCAGCAACTCTGTGAGCTACCACTAAAGGGCAGAAATTGGCATCCTGTCAGAGGGGGCTGGGCTCACCTCCTGGTCATTCTACTCTCCCTCCCCAATGACTCCAATTCCTTTTCCCCACGTCCCCCTTCCCCATCAACTCTACCATGGGTGCCATCCAGCCCCTCACCTCTTTCCCATATCCCCACAGCCGACTTCACCTCCTCCCATCCTCCCATCAATGCTTCCTTTTGTTTCTCTGACACCATCCACCAAAGATTCTGTGTGTCCTTCAGAGATGCCCACAGCATAGCACACCATTTTTCCCTTTACAGCCCTTTACATCCTCCTGCCCTTTAATGAAAAAACAGTACAGACTGTCACTCTTACTGTGTGGCTTTGAGGAAGACTTTTGACTTACTGCATCAAAGTTTTCTCATTTTTTAAACAAGGATGATAATAATACCTGAATCATAGCATAGACAGAGAGAGAGAGAGCCGCCCGGTCAAGCTGACTCCAACTCACCGCAACCTTGGGTATAACAGAGCTAAACACTGCCTGGTTCTGTGTCAGCCTCGTGATCACTGGCACGTTTGAGTTCATCGTTGTGGCCACTACACCGTCCATCTCACTGAAGGTCTCCTCACCCTCGCTGGCCCCCTACTTCCCAAAACATGACATCTTCCTCTAGCAGTTGATTTCTCCTGATGATGTATCCAAAGCAAGCCAGTTAGACAATATTCTGTTGCGATCCATAAATTTTTATTGGCTGAATTTTAGAAGTAGGTCTCCAGGCCGTTTATCCTAGTCTGTCTTCGCCTGGAAGTTCTGCTGAAATCTGTCCACTGTGGGTGATCCCACTTGTATTTGAAATACTGGTGGCATTGCTTCGAGTATCACAGCAACATGCAAGCCCCCACAGTATGACAAACTGACAGATGGGTGGTGAGAACCATAGTATAGGAAAGGTTAAATGAATTAACACAGTCAAAACACTAAAAACAGTCTCTGGCACAAACTAAGTGTTTAATGATTGTTAGTCTTAAATGAAGCCAAACCAAACATGGGAAAGTGATGCAGAAAATATGATCTGAGGACTTAGGGGGTGTGGTCACCTTCTCCCTCCATCTATCCTTCAACTACGGTGTCTCCCAGACCCTCCCTCAAATCTTCAGGGTAAGGAGCTTTTTCAGAGTGAGATATGAGAATAAGTTTGAAAATTTCACCCTGGTCCATTTGCTCTGAGGATGCACCTACGTCCCTCCTCCATCAGCTGTCCTCCCTCCCCTCCACCTCACTGTAGCTGCTGAAACCAGCTCACACCAACAAGCCCACTGAGCATCTCCGGCTTCGTACCCAGGGCTCTGGGCTTTGACAGTCCCCATCTGTGTCCCTGGGTGGTACAAATGGTTAGGGCACTTGACTGCTAAAAGAAAGGTCGGAGGTTCAAGTCCACCCAGAGGTGCCTCAGAAAGGCTGTGCAATTTTCTTCCCCCCAAACTCAGCCATTGAAAACCCTATGGAGCACGGCTCTACTCTGACACACATGGCGTCTTCACAAGTCAGACTTGACTCCATGGTAACTGGTTTGGTCCTTCCACGGGGCACCATGTTTCCAGGAAGAGTGTCTTAACTGCCAAAGTTGCGTCCTCAAAGAGTTTCTCGGCTGAGCCTCATCTCACCTTGGTCTAATTATCCACAGCCACAGTGATCACCTTTGTGAAATATGTTTAGTCCGAGGGGTCTGGCCAATCACGGTGGGTAAATATTGCCAGAGTCGTGTCACATACGGGGCCCCTGCCACCACGGTGCCTCTGTCAGTGGATGGGGAGTCTCGAGTTCATTCTCTGGCAGAGCAGCGGGCAAGAAGAAAGATGCTTGGCCCTTGACCCTGCTTTTCTAGAGTTCAGTGAAAAGCTACAAAATATTTGAAAACCAGTTTCTGAGGGCGTAGAGATGGGGCGTGACAAGGTCCGCTTGAACCTTTACTAGAAAAGCTCAAATTTCCCAACCATAAGACTCTCTAACCTTTGCCCTACCTCTGGCGAAATGCTTTTCCGTGCAGGTACAAAGCAGAGAAAAAAAATTAAAAATTTTTTAAAAAGCCGAGGGAAACAGAGCAGGTCAGAGAGAAAGTTGAACAGCCTCCTCTACCCTACAGCACACACAGAGCAAGATGGTCGGCCTGAGAAACAGAACAGAGGTAACGTGATAATGGCATTGGTGTGCCACAAAGCCAGAGGGCTGGCCCCCTCACTGTCCCAGCCAGCTCTAACATGTCCTATGTGGCGTGGTAGTTAAACACTTGGCTGCCAACCAAAAGGAGGTTCAAACCCACCTAGGGGCTTTGTGGGAGAAAGACCTGGTAATCTGCTCCCGTGAAGATTAAACCGCTTGCCATCGAGTGAATTCTGACTCATAGCAACCCCATATGACAGAGGAGAACTGCTGCATAGGGTTTCTTAGGCTGTAATCTTTATGGGAGCAGATCGCCAGGTGTTTTCTCCTGTGGGATCTGCTGGTGGGTCCGAACTACCAACCTTTTAGTTACCAGTGAATCACTTAACCACTGTGCCACCAGGGCTCCTTCTATAAAGATTGAAAAAAAACAAACAACAAAAAAATAAAGCCATTGCCATTGATTTAATTCTGACTTATAGCGACCCTATAGGACAGAGGAGAACTGCCCCATACAGTTTCCAAAGAGGGCCTGGTGGATTCGAACTACCAACCTTTTGGTTAGCCACTGTAGCTCTTAGCTGCTACACCACCAGGGCTTCCTCTGTAAAGATTACAGCCTAGAAAACCCTATGGGGCAGTTCTACTCTGTCACACGGGGTCACCATGAGTCGAAATGGACTTGACCACACCTAACAACAACATGAGTTTTGTCAGTGAAGGGCATCGATGTCCTCCCAAGAGAGAGAAGACAGCCAGAAGTATTGTGCCTGTTGCAGATGAGCCTGTCTCTCTGGGCTCCTGTTAATTAGTTTGAAGCATTTTCACAGACTTTGCTGACAAACTAGACAGTCATTAATTATGATCTTGTGCTGGAGGTCTCACGGAGAGGGTCTGACTGGGTCCGTGTGGAGGATGCTTTTGGTGCCTGCCATGGCCCCCTTCCTTTACCACTGCCCTGCTCCCTGGCCTGAGTTCCCACTGGCTGCCCCAGTATTTTCTTGTATGAGGGATTTCCTTACCTGACAGAGCCCACATTGCTGTCTATCCCTGCCCTGGCTGCAAATGCCTGGAAATTAATACACCCTTTCAGCAGCCCTCGCCTAAAGAATGGTGGGAATTGGTGTAGAGATGCCCAAGCTTCCTCACAGTTTGGGTGGGTAACTAATGGTCTTCTTTTACACTGCCTCCCAGAGTTCCCCTTGGGATTAAGCTCCTGCTCCCCACATTGGTGACCTGCTGGAGAATGGTCCCTTTATCGGCTCCTTCCCTCCCTGTCTCACTTTGCCCTATCTCCACCAGTGTTTCCTGAGATAGCTTCCAATATAAGTTAGAGAATTCTGTGTTCTTTTTCAAAATTGTTTTGGCTATTCCATTTTCTTTCCCTTTCCGTATAAACTTTAGAACCAGCTTGCTGATTTCTACCAAAAATCCTGTTGGGATTTTGTTTCAAATTGCATTGAATTTATAGAGCAGTTTGAGGGGAACTGACAGCTTAGCAAAATTGAACCTTCCAATTCATAAACATAGATTTCTTTTGTTTTTGATGAGGGTTTTGTAGTTCCTAGCACACAGATATTGAATGTATTTTGTAAGACTTACACGTATTTTATGTCCATTAGATCTATTGTAAATGGTACCGCTTTTATTTCAATTTCTAATGGTTCATTGCTAGGATATAAAATGGAGCCCTGGTGGCACAGTGGTTAGGAGCTACAACTGCTAACCAAATGGTCGGCAATTTGAAGCCACCAGCTGCTCTTTGGAAGCCTCATGGGGCAGTTCTACTCTGTCCTATAGGGTCGCTGTGAGTCGGAATCAACTCAGTGGCAAAGTGTTTGTTTTTTTTTTAGAATATAAAATATATTGTATGTTGACCTGGTATTTTTCAAGCTTGCTAAACTCATTTATTAATTTGAAGAGGTTATTTTGAAATATTTTTGGATTTTTTACATGAGTAATTACATTGTCCATGAACAGAGACAGTTTTATTTATTCTTTTTGAATTTCTGTGCCTTTTTATTTTTTGGTCTTATTGCACTGGCTAAAACCTCTAGTACAATTTGAATAAAATTCATGAATTCCCTTGTTCTTAGGGAGAACTGATTCAGTCGTTCACCATTAAGTATGACCCTAGTCTTAAGTCTCTCTTTTTTTTTTTTTAGTATATATATCCTTAATCAAGTTGAAGAAGCCCTCTTCTATTTCTACTTTGCTGAGAGATTTTTAATTTTTTTGTTCAGGAGTGATGTTCAATTTTGTCAGTCTTTCTACATCTGCGAGATAATCTTGGTTTTTCTTGTTTAGTCTGCAGATAAGGTTAATTTTATTGACTGATTTTCAAATGTTGAGCCAGCCTTGCATTCCCTGGGTAGACCCCTCTTGATTGAGATATATTATCTATTTTACATAATATTGGATCAATGTACAAATATTTTTTGAAAATTTTTCCATTTATTCTCCTAAGGGGTTATGGTCTATAGTTTTCATTTCAAATTTTCTATTTTGTTATATTTTTGCTAATTTTTACCTTTCAGGAAATTTATCCAGTATATCAAAGTGTTTAGATTTGTTCTCATGTTGTTCATAATAATTTCTTTTTTACAATTTTACTGTCTTAGGATCTAAGATAATATTCCCTTGTTTATTCCTGGTATTGATAATATGTATCTTTTTGACTTTTTCTTGATCAGTCTGGCTAGAGGCTTATCAAATTTATTGGTATTTTCAAGGAGAGTTGGAATTGGGTTGATGGCACCCAACAACATAATGAAGATGTTTTGGGGCATCCTAGCTGTAAGTGCTGGTCCAGCTTCTAATTGAGAGGTCCAGAGGCTATGGGGAAAACCCGTTTTTGCTATCAGGAGAGGGATCTGAGTGAAGATTCGGATTTGATTACAGATTTGGAATATATATTTGATCGATTCTGTATCAATAATTTATAAACTTCCTAGAAAATGGTACATTGCTGCTCACAGAGAGCAGAATCCACACCGAAGGAGTTTTCCAAGAAATGTTCTCTGACATTAGACTCCATTCATGATTGTCGCAAATGCATGAATAAATGTCACATTTCCAAAGGAAAAACCATTGATTTCATGGTGCATTATCTGTGCTTTGATAGCTGATCTGCCCAACTTGGGGCAAAGCCCATTGGGAATAATGTATTCTCTGTTACAGGATGTATTATTATGGTTGCTTCTTATTATTTCCAGAGGTAACACATGCACTTAGTTTTGTTGTCCTGTTAAAGCCATATAAGTCTTCATGTCTTCAAGCCTCATGCTTCGCTTACTGTACCCGGCAGGCTCCACTCCCCATTCTCCAGAGGCAACCACTTTCCACACCATTGGCTGCTTCTTTTAGGATTTAACTCTATGTATCTAAATACCATGTTTATACTGCTACTTCATGAATCAGCCTTTACCTTTGCTGCTAACAGTCCCACTATGGTGTTGATTTGCGTTGTTCTTCCTTGGTTGGGTATATTTGGGTTCTAGGTATTCTTCCTTCATAACTTCCTGACCTTTATTTTCTCTTCTAGACTCTACTATCTGGAGTACTTAGGTCTTCCTCCTGAAAGAACAGCCCACGCCTAGGTTCTAAGTTGCTAGGTAGGGACAGATTACCCAATAAGCAAGGTATGCACGGGCTTAATTGTGCTTACTTACTAATCTGTAGTGCACAATTTCACCTGGCTCACAGACTGTGGAGGCTGACAAGTCCCAAGATTGGCCAGCAATATGGCAGGCTACTGGCTCAAGTCCCAAGAACTGGAGGTCAGATGATGATGAGCCAGACGCAAAATTCAGAGCAAGCAAGTGGGCTTTGCCATAATGTCTATTTTATGTATATATAGGATGCAGGCCATGTCCTGTGGAAAATTCCCTTACAACAAATTGGCTTATCATATCAGATCACATCATGGAGGATGACTACATCATTATATAACTGCCAAATTACATCATTACATAACTGCCAAGTCACTGAGAATCATGGCCCAGCCAGCTTGACACACAACCTTCATCACACCTTTGGAAAGGGACCAATAGGTGCCTGGTCCATAGGAGACACCCCTCTCATTTTCTTGTTGCTGTGTGATGGATCTGCTCTGAATGACATCCACAGAGAGCCATGGGGTGAAGCCATCCAGACTCTGTATAAGCTATTGCCATGATGTCCTTGCCCCTGGAGGTACCTCTGGTACTAGTGATGCCTACTGGAACTAATCCCATGAATGCTTGTTAAGGAGGAAACTGAGACATAGCCCAAAGCCACATGAGGTAACCGATGGTGAGTGCTTCTTCTGACTCCCGAGTTCAGGCTCCTTTCATGACACCTCGCTGCCCCCTTGCACAGTGTTTTCCTCTGAAATAAATTGAGTGATCCAAATCAGAGTTTCAGCATCACAAAATGCTGACCATTTTCTTGGAAAACCTGGGCTGCAGTGCGTTCAAGCCTCCTCCAGAAATCCAGGCTCCTGAAGCTCAGAGCATCCACAGCTTTGATCGGATGGACACCCAGGTGATATCGACACCCAGGTGATATTGTTCAGGAGTGATTGAGGTTAAAGGGCAAGTGCTCCAGCAGCATCATCTCTACTTTCAACACTGCTGTTGCCATTATCTGTCAACAGAGGTGATGAGAGCTGCTAAATATTCATAGTGCACCTCCAAGAAGCCAGCTTCCCTTATCGGCAGTCCCTACTGGCAAACTTCTAGCTAACCATCAATTAATCACCCTTTTTGCATAACACTGACTTATGACTGACAATTCATACCTGTCAGAACCTGGAAAGAATACTGTTCCCCAAGGCAAGGCAGAAGGGGTGTCTGCCTCTTCACCCTAAGGCAGCCTGTGGGATAGAAGGAGCAGGAGGTGGGGAGTCAGAGGATCTGGTGTGGTCTGTGGTTACCAGATGAGAGAGGGAAAAGCAAAATAGCATAGTTAAAGGCTTGGCAGGGATATTCCACTAAACATGTTCTACCAAGCCATCATTTTGTGAGTGTCGACAATAGTGTCTTGGGAAAAGTATTCTGTGGTGAAATAAGGATGGAGAATGGTGGGTAAAACACAATGAAACCAGGACTATTTGAGATTGTTTATACAGGACAGGATGTAAGCATTTCCCAAACATATTAAATAAGTGATTCGGGAATTTTTTTTAAGGGAATATTGTTTCTTTTCTTTGCTTACTGATTTCTTTTTGCCTCCTTCGGATATTATCTTCTTTGGTCTTCACAACGACTCTGTGACTTAGGTATGTTTCAAAGTTCCATTTTGCAGATGAGGAAAACTGAGGATTCGAGGGATACTGTGACTTTCCCAGGGTACCCATGGTTCACAAGTAGCAGGATCAGGATTCCAGGGCAGGCTTTCCGACTCCAGGATCAGTGCTGGATTAGTTCTGATGTCACCCTAGAAAAACCCTACTCTTCCTGTCTTCACATCAGAATGATATTATTACTCAATTCTTGGAGGGGAGAAATGAGTTATTAAATGATAATATAAAATACAAGTTTCTATATAAATATTAATCATAATTTTTAGTCAATTCTTTAGACCTAATGTCCTCATGGAGTTCCTGGGTGGTGCAAATGGTTAATGCTCTTGGCTGCTAACAGGAAGGTTGGAGGTTTGAGTCTACCCTGAGATGCCCGGGAAGAAATCCCTGTCAATCTAATTCTGAAATATCAGCCACGAGGCACAGTTCTAGGCCATGAGTCGGAGTGGACTCAGGGGCAACCAGGTGGAATGTCTTCCTGTGAAAATTAAAACCTTTGCTCCAAGTGATGTTTTAGTCTCTTCCAGCTCAGCAGGTCTCTGATTTTGTAAATGACAGCTAGCTGAGGGTCAGACACCAGAGCTAATGTGGCGACCACCAGATATCAACTGTGGGACATCAGACAAGCTGAGTTCCTTCCTGGAGATTTGGATCTGGCTTTTTCTTTTTTTTTAAATTTTTTAAAGGAGGAGAATACTGTTTTATTTGACTCTCTCACAGAGCTTTTTGGAAATTCGATGAGATAATAACCATGTAAATCATTGCATGAGTATGAACTGAATTGCATGTTGTACGCTCCTTCTGTCATTATTCTCTTCATTCTGATATAAATTGACGCCAGCCCATTATGGGTAATTTATGTCTGAGCTCTCTGCTCACAGAAAGGGACACACAAACAGCTGGGAGAAACACGAGTGGTAAAGAGGAAACAACTGAAATACATCTTTCATGAAAATACAGAAAGGTCTTTAGGTCAGAGCCCCAGGCTGCCCAGCTGGTCAACACATTTTCCAGACAGAGTTCCTCCACACCCAGGAACAAACAGCACATTATGGCAGAAATGAGAAGCATTTCCTTCAGAGAGAATATTGTCCTGTAGAAGCAGAAATGTCAGGCAGCCGAGAAGAGAGGCAAGGGCAAGTGGAAAAATGGGGGACGGAGTTTAAAGGGGGGTTTATGTGATATTTTTAAAAACAAAAGAGATGGCTTATAACATTAAAAAAAAAAAAAGCAGGTTCTAGATTTATACATACAGTATGATTACAATTATATATTAAAAAAACAAGGCATAGAAAAAGCTTACGAGGACGCTCACCACCTATTATTAAGATTATGGTTAATTGTTGTTGTTGTTGTTGTTAGGTGCCGTTGAGTTGGTTCCGACTCGTAGCGACTCTCTGTACAACAGAATGAAACACTGCTGGGTCCTGCGCCATCCTCACAATCGTTGCTATGTTTGAGCCCATTGTTGCCGCCACTGTGTCAATCCATTTCCTTGAGGGTCTTCCTCTTTTTCACTGAGGCTCCACTTTACTTTATGGTCAATGACAATGGCTAAATTTTACTGAGAATTTACACTATTGCCGGAACATTTCACGTGGTATGGCATGTGTCCTTCAGAACAACCCCATTGGGTACATTTCATACGCCATTTGTGGACAAAGAAACTAACATTGGGAGAGTTTTTGTGGTTGTTGCTGCTATACCTTTTCTTCTTTTTTAATCTTTGGTTTTATAAGCAGGTATTATGTTTTAATATGAAAAATTTTGACTAATAAATGTATTATAAATCATGATTATTTCAACTTGCCATAAAGTCTAAGGTTGAACAAATCATGGAGAACACAATTCTCCTTCTTGTTGCTCCCCATCGCTGACTTCTTTCCATGATGGCTCTGCAAATTTCTCTTTTCCCTTTGACTTTCCCACAGTTCTGTTCCACTCTTACTGTTCTTGTGACTGAATCTTTTCATTTATTCACCATGTTACATATTCCCACCTCCTCGTTCTATGACTTACGACTCATAAACTGGTGAAGTCATCTCTCAAATGACCCTACACGATGTTTACAGGAAAGGTCTCGGTGAGGAAGAACATTTGAGGGAATTTCACTTTATCCAACTGGCCATCCTTCTTCTCAACATGGGTTTTGTCCAGGCTGGCCCTCTGGATGCTTTTGTAGAGTCATCGCCCGGATTTCCCACTGATTTCAGTTCAGAGAATGTGCACTCCTTCTGTCCCATGGCCGCTGTCTTTCTCCCCCACCTCCTACCTCCTCCACTCCCCTTTTCCAGGGACCATAGTCCATTTCCACCAGAATCTCTGACTGCAGGGTAGAGAAAATCAAGCAATGTGATTTTAAAATAATAGTAGTATTCTTCAACTAGATGATAAACACTGTTCTGAGTATTTTATATGTATTACTTAATTTAATCCTCTTAATAATTCCAAAGGAGCCCTGGTGGTGCAACAGTTAAGTTCTTCACTGCTAAGTGAAATGTTGGCAGTTCGCACCCACCCAGCATCCCCTTGGGAGAAAGACCTGGCAATCTGCTTCTGTAAAGATTACAGCCAAGAAAACCCTATGAGGCAGTTCTACTCTATCACATGGGGCTGCTATGGCTCAGAATCTACTGGACAGCTCCCAACAACAACAATAATCTTAAGAGTTAGGTGCCATTGTCATTGTTAGTTGCCATCGAGTCAGCTCCAACTTATGGTGTAAGGCAGAAATCAATAACGAATGAATGAAAGGTTGCTGTTGTAAAACAGGGTGATAATGGCATCAAGATATTTACCTGTGCTTTACTGACTGTGCTAAAGCATTCGACTGTGTGGATCATGACAAATTATGGATAACACTGCCTAGAATGGGAATTCCAGAACACTTAATTGTACTGATGCAGAACCTGTATGTAGACCAAGAGGCAGTCATTTGAACAGAATAAGGGGATATCGCATGATTTAAAATCAGGCAAGGTGTGTGCCAGGGCTGTATCTTTTTACCACACTTATTCAATCTGTACGATGAACAAATAATCAGAGAAGCTGGACTACATGGAGAAGAATGCGGCATCAGCATTAGAGGAAGACTCACTAACAACCTGCAATATGCAGATGACACAACCATCCTTGCTGAAAGCGAAGAGGACTTGAAGCACTTACTGATGAAGATCAAAGACCTCAGCCTTCATTATGGATTACACCTCAACATAAAGAAAACAAAAATCCTCACAACTGGACCAATAAGGAACATCATGATAAATGGAGAAAAAGTTGGAGTTGTCAAGGATTTCATTTTACTTGGATCCATAATCAACACCCATGGAAGCAGCAGGCAAGAAATCAAACATATTGCAGTGGGCAAATGTGCTGCAAAAGACCTCTTTAAAGTGTTGAAAAGCAACGAAGTCTCTTTGAATATTAAAGTGCACCTGATCTAAAACCATGGTATTTTTATTGCCTCATATGCATTTGAAAGCTGGACAATGCATAAGGAAGACTAAAGAAGAGTTGATGTCTTTGAATTATGGTGTTGATGAAGACTATTGAATACACCATGGACTACCAAAAGAAGGAACAAATCTGTTCTGGGAGAAGTACAGCCAGAATGCTTCTTAGAAGCAAGGATGGCGAGACTATGCCTCACATAATTTGGACATGTTATCAGGAGGGACCAGTCCCTGGAGAGGGACATCATGGTTGGTAAAGTAGAGGGTTAGTGAAAAAGAGGAAGACCCTCAATGAGATGAAATGACACAGTGGCTACAACAATGGGCCCAAACATAGCAATGATTGTGAGGATGGTGTAAAACCAGGCAGTATTTTGTTCTGTTGTACAGAGTGTTGCTATGAGCTGGAACCGACTTGACAGCACCTAACAACAATAAAGTATCTGTTGAAAACCCTATGGATCACAAGAGGTATCATTATCACCCCAGTTTACAATGAAGGAAACTTGGGCACAGAGGCTTCAGTTTACCCAGGATAACAGCAAGTAGCTGGTAGAGACAACATTCAAATATATGCAGCTTAGCTCCTATTTAAACATTTTCTCATCCAGTACAGCAAGGAGAGGAAGTTAACTGGGAAGAAAATAAGAAAGCCCTCCTCCAATTACCAAAGGTCACGGCCAGCCTTGATGAACCTGAATATCAGCAATAAATCCTACAAATTGGGTGCCTGCATACCATCCATGAGAACCTCGATACGAAAGCATTAATGGTACTAACGTTCCCATAGTTTCAATCATTAAGTTATCGCTTGTTTGTTTGCTTTGAATTTTGGCTACTCTCACTCTCAATGGCTTATACCCTCAGGTGTTTGGCAATTTTTCATTTCTGAGCTCATTCACTCAGATTCTATCTCTAAATCCTGGAAGAACTGGTTTGAGAGCGTCCCCGTACAGAGAGTTGAGGAAGTCATTGCCATTACACATCTGAGCCGTTACACATCTGGGACTGTTTCTGCATTTATGTTGAAGCTTAGGGAGCCCTTGCCCATGTTGGCAATCGAAAACTTGAACCCCATTGTAGCAAACTGTGCTGCCACATAGCAGATGCCCTGTGGGTATTTGTTGAATGTAAGAAGGAGTGAGAAAGAAAGAAAAGACAGAAATGTATTATTTTCAAACTGTCTTTGGAAAAAATTCCAAAATCAAGCAAGCAAATTTGAAAAAAAATTTTTTTTTTCAAGAAAAACTAAGTATAATCATGGCTCTTCCAGAAGGAATGTTTCCGGAGCCATTTTTTTTTTTAAAGATTTAATTTTTTTAGAGCAGTTTTAGGTTTACAGAAAATTATACACAGAGTATAGAGAGCTCCATATGCTTCCACCCCTTGCACACCAATGCTCCTATTAACATCTCGCATTCGTGTGTGTATGTTTGTTACAACTGACCAGCTGATGTTGATATTTATTATTAACTGAAGTAAATGGGTTATGTTACAGCTCACTGTTTGTGTAGTACAGTTCTATGGGTTTTGAGAATTGTATATCATGAGTCTGGCATTACAGTACCATGCAAGATAGTTTCACTACCCCAAAAATGCCCTGTGTTCAGCCTATTCATTCCTTCCTCCCTTCCCGTGAGCCCCCAGCAACCACTGACCTTTTTAAAGTGCCTCAGTTTTAGAGTTCCTAAATAAGTATTGACTAAATCCAAATGTATACACTCTGCCGATTAATGATAAAGTGTTGGCACCAAGTGGAGGCCCAGTGCCTATGCAGCAGGACACCCCTCCCGTTACATAAGGCGGAACCAAGGGCCAGGGTTGCACTGCTTTTCTAAGGCTGCATGTTTACCATTGGCTCCCAGGGAAGGATTTGAATTGTGGATATTATACATTAAATTGGAAACAGCAAAATGGGAACATGAAAAAAGCTTGAAGCTCGAAAATTGCCTTACCCAGTGAAACCTTGTGTCTCAGATCACTGCTTAAAATCATCCTGACAACACATCTTGCTGTGTTTTCTCCCCAAGGGCCTCAGTGTGGATAGTCTCTTCCATACCAAAATGTAGCTGTGGTTCCAAAGCAATGCAGACTGTGATTGAACAGCCCACCAGCCGCAGACTTAAGGATTTCAAAGGATTCAGCCCCAGTGCCCCACAGACTGCGAGGCACTTCAATGGCTCTGGCAATTGTATTTGATCTTCCTAATATTTGCCAATTCCAGAGGTGCAGACCATTTTATCAGCCTTGTCTCATTTTAAGAGAACAAAAACCAATGCCAGGGCTCAAGCGACTTCTGTTGTCATCAGTCTGTACCCAAGAGCATTCATCATCAGCAAGCCTTGGAAGCATCTGTTAAAATGCATGTGGACAGTGTGAAAGTTTTCAAATGAGTGTGTCTTCCATCTGACTCTTCCAGCTTTTACCTGCTCTTCCTCCTTTGTTTGGAAGCCTCATTTCCCTAAATGAGTCACTCTCTGGAGCCAGGTGGTTTAGCGCTCAACAAATACCAAGTTTCCCTAAGTATCCATCAGACTCTGTCTTAGCTTGAGAGGTTATGTCTATGATGGTGTCCAAGACAAGTAGACTAGTTTTCTAGGGCTGTTGTAACATAAAATACCACAAGTGGGTGGTTTTAAAGAACAGAAATCGATTTTCTCACCATTTAGGAGGCTAGAAGTCTTAATCCAGAACGTGGCTCAAAGAGAAGGTTCTTCTTTGTCTATTTCAAAGCTGGCAATCCTTGGAGTTCCCTGACCTTGTAGATGAATCCGTGTGTCTGTCTTCACATGGTATCTTCCTTCTGTGTGTGTCTCTGTGCCTATTGTTCTTTTTATATCTCAGAAGTGATTAGATTTAGGACCCACCCTACTCTGGTATGACCTTATTAATATAACAAAAGAAAACCGTACATCCTCTCCTTACTTATCAACATGGTTAGGTTTCAAAGACCAGGTAGTTATGTGAAATCAGTGTTACATGAAAATGGAGGATGACCACATCAGATCACAAAATAGAGTATGACCATATCATTATATAGTTGCCAAATTACATTACTACATAACTGCCAAACCACTGAGAATCATGGCCCAGCCACACTGACACATAATCTTAACCATCAAAATCATTGTTACTCTAGCCTCATACCTTGGTGTTTGATATGCCAGATGTATGTCATTAATCCGCAAAACAGTCAGATAGTAGATTTTTTATTATGGTCGTAAACACAAAATGTCCAATAATGAGATAGTCGATAAGTGAGGAGAAAGTATATTTCCTAAATGGGATCACATACACAGATACGGCAGCTAGATACACAGACTTCACTATGTATTTTTGGGTGACACAAGTCAATTCATATTAGTTCCTCTATGACATACTTTATGGGTTTTTAGTATTTAATAACATTTTCTCCACTGTATTTTCCCTTTATGAAGGCAAGGGGTCTGTACCGATCACCATTGTAAATCTGTAGTGATTAATAGATGTCTTTATCGAAGATTTTAAAGGGCAATTCAAGAAGACAAATAAAGTGTTATAATGAAATGTACAAACACCTGGAGTTAGAAAACCAAAAGGGAAGAACACACTTCGAATTTCTCAAGTTGAAAGAGCTGAAGAAAAAGTTCAAGCCTCAAGTTGCACTTTTGAAGGACTCTACGGGGAAAATATTGAATGGTGCAGGAAGCATCAAAAGAAGATGGAAAGAATATACAGAGTCACTGTACCAAAAAGAATTGGTCAATGTTCCATCATTTTAGAAGGTAGCATAGGATCAAGAACTGATGGTACTGAAGGAAGAAGTCTAAGCTGCACTAAAGGCACTGGCAAAAAAACAAGGCTCCAGGAATTTATGAAATACCAATTGAGATGTTTCAACAAATGGATGCAGCACTGGAGGTGCTCATTCATCTATGCCAAGAAATTTGAAAAGCAGCTACCTGGCCAACCTACAGAAAGAGACCCATGTTTGTGCCCATTACAAAGAAACGTGATCCAACAGAATGCAGAAATTATCGAACAGTTATCGTTAATATCACATGCAAGTAAAATTTTGCTGAAGATTATTTAAAAGTGGTTGCAGAAGCACTTCAACAGGGAACAGCTAGAAATTCAAGCCCAATTCAGAAGAGGACATGGAATGAGGGATATCACTGCTGATGTCAGATGGATCTTGGCTGAAAGCAGACAATACCGGAAAGATGTTTACCTGTGTCTTATAGACTATGCCTATGGCTGTGTGGATCATAACATTGCGAAGAATGGGAATTCCAGAACACATAATTGTGCTCATAAGGAACCTGTACATGGACCAAAAGGCAGTCGTTCTAACAGGATAAGGGGATACCGCGTGGTTTAAAATCAGAAGAAGTCAGGGTTGTATCCTTTTACCATACTTATTCAATTTGTATGCTGAGCAAATAATCTGAGAAGCTGGACTATATGAAGAAGAGTGGGGCATCAGGATTGCAGGAAGGCTTATTAACCACCTGTGTTATGCAGATGACACAACCTTGCTTGCTGAAAGTAAAGAGGGCTTGAAGCACTTACTGATGAAGATCAAAGACTACAGCCTTCAGTATGGATTACACCTCAACATAAAGAAAACAAAAACCCTCACCACTGGACCAATAAGCCGAATCATGATAAATAGAAAAGAGTGAAGTCGTCAAAGTGTTCATTTTACTTGAATTCAAAATCAATGCCCATGGAAGCAGCAGTCAAGAAATCAAACAATGTATTGCACTGGGCAAATCTGCTGCAAAAGACCTCTTTAAGGTGTTGAAAAGATGTCACTTTAAGGCCTCAGGTATGCCTGACTCAATCCATGATATTTTCAATTGCCTCTTATGTATGGGAAAGCTGGATAATGAATCAGGAAGACTGAAGAATTGATACCTTTGAATTACAGTGTTGGCAAAGAATATTGAATATACCATGGACTGCCAGAAGAGCAAACAAGTCTGTCTTGGAGGAAGTACAACCAAAGTGCTCCCTGGAAGGGAGGATGGTGAGACCTTGTCTCAGCATAACTTGGACATGTTATCAGGAGGGACCAGTCCCTGGAGAAGGACATTATGCTTAGTAAGGTGGAGGGTCATCAAAAAAGAGGAAGACTCTCTATGAGATGAGTTGACACAGTGGTTGCAACAATGGGCTCAAGTATAGCAACAATCATGAAGGTCATACAGGACTGGGCCGTGTTTCGTTCTGTTGTACATAGGATCACTATGTGTCAGAATTGACTTGACAGCACCTAACAACAGCAATTAGGTGTGCAGTACCTCGTTGTTGAATGAACACATCTACTGAGATTATCTGTTGCGCCTTTTGTCCCTAGTGGACTGTGAGCTCCATGTGGGTAGGAACTGTGTCTACTCAGCTTGTGACCTGACAATTAGTAACAGTCTAATAACTCATCAGTATTATCATTTTCATAGTCACCAATATTTGTTAAATTCTTAATATATGCTGGGAAATCTGCCAAACACCTACCTGAAATTATATTGTCTAATCTTCTCAATCACCCACTTTGCAGGTGAGAGTCCTGAAGACCTAGAGGGCTCTGATAACAAGCTCTGTTCACATTCCAAAGCCCATGCTCTTGAGCACTGCTTCCAGAAGCCTCTCATTGAGTCAGTCACTAAAGAAAAGGTTCTACCACCCTCTGCTCCAAAGTGAGTGGAACCAAGGGCTCATTGGCTATGTGAAAAAGTCAAGGTGGGCAATTAAAAAAAAATTGTATATGCATAGCTTAAGCCCTTAAGTATTTTATTCCAAATTATATAAATACTTACTAGTATAAATAGAAATGCATTTACTAAACATGACGAACATCAAGGCTGTTTCTTTAAGTACATTCCTGTGTTGTCTTTCTTGTGTAAACTGTGTACATAGAGTATCCTCTACCATTTCTGGTTTTTCTTTCCTTAGAGTGGAGAAAGAATTTATGATACTTGAGCTACAATTTCAATGCAGATATCTTCTAGATTTTTATGACACCTCTCGCATTTTTTTCTCCCAGTTATAATGACCTCCTTTAATTTTTCAGCATTTTTTAAAGCAATGTACCTTATTTTTTGGAGTCTTTGCAAGGTGCTTGATGTAGTTTTCACAGACGTTTTCTCTTTCTGCCTTAATAGATCTTTGATTTGCGAAACAGTTTTCAGAAAGATACAAGGACTCTTAACACACAGCAGACCTGTTGGGAGTAGTAAAACACCCCAGGCGAAAGGCTGTTGGGGGTGAGAACTCATTCTGCAGACAGCTTCAGTCTAGAATGTTCTATAGGGGCATTGGATCACTTTGGTTTACCAAGTAAGCCAGTTAAATAGAGGAAGCTAAGGAGAATTTTTGCTTTAAATCTTTTCAAGATTCAGTTAAATGAAATGGAGAATTCCAGACAGGTCCAGGTAGTCAACAATCACGAGCCCCTCGATTCAAAGGTTTAGTAAAGGAAGGTGGTTGAACAGAAAATAGAACAGAAAAATGATGGGATGGGGTGCCCACAGCCTCCGGGTCTCATGGTCTTTATTGTTCGTTGCAGAGACTCACCACATCCTTCTCCACTGCCTAGGGAAGGCCTTTGCTTCACCTGTAGGCACCCTGGCACTGCCCCTCAGCAGTTTCTGACGGTGGCAGAAAGGAGAAATGCGGTCAGCGTGCTCCACTGGAGCCTTGCCTGGACAGATGGGGAAGTTACCGTCTTTAGCCAAGCGTGCTAATCTGCGTTGGAGCACAAGGTGGGCGGCGAGGACCGAAAAGGCCAGCAGCCCCGCCTGCCCGACCTGCTCAATCAGTAGTGGCTGAACCGGTTGCCGAGTCAAGTCGACCCTAACTCATGGCGCCCCTCCTTGTGTCAGAGTAAAACTGTGCTCCCCGGGGTTTCCAGTGACTAATTTCGCAGGAGTTGATTGCCAGGACTTTCTACTGAGGTGCCTCTGAGAGGACTTGAACTTCCAACCTTTTGGTTAGCAGCTGAGGATATTAAATATTACTCAAAGACAGCCCTGATACAGATGATCTGAGTAACAAAACAAACCATAGACACGGGGGAAAGGGATCACTGCCCTCCGACGTAAGAAGCCAGTCCCTTCGGCACCGTCAGGGTGCGTGGGTCCTCTGTGAGGAGCTCCAGCCCAGGGGCAGCTTTGGAGCCGTTGAGAGCTGACTCCACTGGGAGCTAGTGTGGAGTTGGCTGCTCGTGGTTTCCCAGTGCGTCCCGGAACCATCTCGTTCTCTGAGGTAACTCGGGGTTTAAAAGCCTTGGTAGGAAACCACACCCAGAAAGCCACAGCAACATCTGCTTGGCTTGGTGATGGTGCCCGGTTGTTTAGTCAAACACTAGTCTAGGTGTTGCTATGGATTATTTGCACGTGATTAGCATTTAAAGCAGCCGGCCGTAAGTAAAGCAGATTCTCCTCCGTAGTCGGGGTGCCTCATCCAATCATTGAAGGCCTTAAGAGTAAAAAAAAGGGAAGTCCTGCCTCTAGACCATAAATGGGTATCCTGCCAGAATTCCTCAATGGCTGACCTGCCCAAATGGAGCACATTTCTGACCCATAAGCCTGCTTCAAGGAGCCCTGGCGGTGCAATGGTTAAATGCTCTGCTGCTAACCAGAAGGGCAGCAGTTCAAATCCACCAGCAGTTCTGCAGGAGGAAGACCTGGCCATCTGCTCCTGTAAAGATTACAGCCTAGAAAACCATATGGGGAAGTTCTACTCCGTCCTACAGAGTTGCTATGAATCAGAATGGACTCGACGGCAGAGGGTTCACCTGTCCCGGGTCAGCCTCTCCACCAGTCTGAGGGAAGCTCCCACAGGTGCTGTCTATGAGAACGGCCAGCCATCCCACCTCAGCTCCACTCTATCCGTAAGTGCTCGGGCTTTTTGCCAGAATTCTGGCTGCAAGAAACGGCCCCGCAGTCCTCTCAGGAAGACTAGGCTTCAGGCCCAGCGTCTCTGCCTCAGCCCAAACACGTCCGAGGGCCCAGTATTTCCCTGGAGCCGCGGGAGGCAGGCTGCTCACGGAAGTAGGACGACAGCCCCGTGACTGAGTACAAAATGTCAGCTCCAGCCAGGCTCCAGTTCCAGCTGGAATGGCCCTGTTGTTCTCCTCAAAGACCTTTTTTGACTAAACTTTTTTTTCTTTTAAAAGTTTGAGATGATTGTAGATCCACATGCAGTTGTAAGGAATAACAGAGAGAGGCCCTGTGTACCTTTCACCCATTTTCCCTCAGTGATAACATCTGGCAAAACCGTGGTACCATATCACAGCCAGGATGCTGACAGTTATAGAATCCACTGAACTTATTTAGAATTACCCAGTTTTACTTATTCTCTTGTGTGTGTTTAGTTCTATGCGGTTTTATCACCTGTATGTTTGCATGTCCATCACCAGAGTGAAGATTCTCAACAGTTCTGTCAACACAACAATCCTCTGTTGCCTGACCCTCTGAATTTTAAAAGCTCTTCCACGCTTCCTGTCCTCCAGAAAGTCTTCTGCACATTCCAGGACATGCCTTGACGCTCGCTTTAGCTATTTGGACTCTGTGAAATTACCGGTTTGTGTCCCTGTCTCCTCCACTAGACATCGGCCCTTCAAGGAGAAGGAACGTCCTATTTATCTTTGTGGCCGTAGCATTAGCACAGGACCTGCCCACAAGAGATGGTCAATAAATAAATGTCTAAGAAAAAGAGAACCAACTAGATCATTTTTCTCAGTCTTCGACACACCGCTCCCTCTGGAACTGCCAGGGTCTCTTGTAGAGCTATCATTTTGTAACCTGGAAAGAAAAAACAGATGTACCATGGCAGGGTCAAGCACTTGAGTGGCATGAAACTGCTTCTGCCTTCCAGGGGTGGCAGAATTCATATCGTTGGCGTATGAATCTCTGCACTGCTGCCTTTCACTTTCAGGTAATAATGGAAAGTGAGAAAGCAAAATAAAAGGGTAGAAATAAATCCAAACACACACAATTACAGTAAATAACAAAAGAAAATAATAGAATAAAATGCAAAGATACTAGTAATCCCCAAAACGTACTCAATTATTCACTCATTTATTCATTCAACAAACTTTTGTTTGTTTGTTTGAAATTCTTTTTTTAAAATTTTATTGTGTTTTAGTTGAAAATTTACAGCACAAATTAGTTTCTCACTCAAAAATTTATACACAAATTCACTTGTGACATTAGTTGCAATCCCTACAATGTGTCAGCACTCTCCCCTTCTCCACCCTGGGTTCTCTGTGTTCATTCATCCAGTTTTCCTGTCCCTTCCTGTCTTTGCTTTTGAGCAGGTGTTGCCCATTTGGTCTCATATACTTGACTGAACTAAGAAGCACGTTCTTCACGTGTGTTATTGTTTGATTATAGGCCTGTCTGACCTTTGGCTGAAAGGTGGACTTTGGGAGTAGAACTGCCCCATAGAGTTTCCAAGGAGCCCCTGGTGGAATCGAACTGCCAAACCTTTGGTTAGCAGCTGTAGCACTTAACCCCTATGCCACCAAGGTTTCTACAGATTTGGGGGTAGCTTCAGTAAACTTTTTGTTGAGGGCCTCCTATGTGGCTAGACTACTCTGTTCATGGAAAAAACTTAGCAATTATTAAATATTTCAAGACAGAATAGAAAAGTTAATAAAGCAATAGATTATTTAACAGAGACTAATTTAAAAGATGCAACACAAGATCAGTATGAAGCGGAGCTGACTTAACAGCAACTACCAACAACGGTTTAAAAGATACTGGCACATAAATTCAAGAGGGAAAGGATTTGCAAAAGCTACGAAAGGCGAACAAAAAGTGATGCTAGTGTTGTCATACTGATAGCCAACAAGGTAGACTTCAAGCAAAAATATTAGTAAAGGGCTATCTTATTATACAGCAATGATGGGTTCAACTTAGCAGGAAACTATAACAATTCAAAATGTATATGTACTTGATAACAGATTCAAAATATATGAAATAAAACTGACAGAATTATAAGAATTCATGTACAAATCCAGATTAATTGTGAGAAATTTTAATATTCTTTTCTTAATAAATGATAATTCAAGGTAAAAAAAATGAAGAGTAGAGATGATTTAAACAAAACAGTTGATTATATGATCTAGTGTACATATAAAGGTGTTTTATATCCAAAGATTAGAGAATACATATTATTCTCAGTACACAGGGAACATTTACAAACATATTTACAATACATTGAGCTATAAAATAAATCCTAGTAAATTTCAAAGGTTCTTTAGCAAACGCATTATTTTTATAATATCACTGTAATTAGAATGTAAATAAAGTATTTATGTTGTTGTTATGTTGTTAAGTGCCGTCGAGTTTGTTCTGACTCAGCGACCCTATGCACAACAGAACAAAACACTGCCGGGTCCTGCACCACCCCCACAACTGTTGCTATCCTTGAGCCCATTGTTGCAGCCACTGTGTCAGTCTATCTCGTTGAGGGTCTTCCTCTTTTTCCCTGACCCTCTACTTTACCAAGTATGATGTCCTTGTCCAGGAACTGATCCCTCTTGATAACAAGTCCAAAGTATGTGAGACATACGCTCGCCATCCTTGCTTCTGAGGAGCATTCTGGTTGTACTTCTTCCAAGACAGATTTGTTTGCTCTTTTGGCGGTCCGTGGTATATTCAATATTCTTTGCCAACACTACACTTGAAAGGCATCAATTCTTAGGTCTTCTTTATTCATTGTCCAGCTCTTACATGCAAAAGTATTTATACATTTGGAAATTTAATGCAACTTCTAAATAACTAATGGGTCAAAAAATAAATCATGATGAAAAGAAGAAAGTACTTTGGACTGAATGGTGATTCAAATAGTATATAAATATCGTAATATGAAGATAAAATTGTGCTGTGAGTAAAATTCGTTTGTTCATTCATTTGGCAAATTTTCATTACAGGTTTGTGATTTTTTTCCAGCCTGTCCAAAGCAGTCAGGGTATGACAATGGACAAAACAGACAAGAATTCTGCCCTCATTCAGTTTACTTTGTAGTGAGAAGAGAAGGGTGATTATCACGGTAGAATATTCATCATGCATATTTTTCCAGGTCATTAACTATAGGTTTAATGCCTCATTAAATAATTGGTATGCTTATGCATAATATTGTCTTTGTTTTTTAAAAATATTTGCTGTCATCCTCTAAGCAGCCCCATTTACAGAGTCCCCTCTCTGGCGTCCCTCCCTGTGGCAGGAGGGTTCTCCCCACATGAGAGTCAGGTTTGCCCACATTACTTATTTTTGCTGTTGGAATATGAATGGAAGTCACGTATGGTATGCCATGTCCCAGGACAACCTTTAAGAGCCATCACGCGGTTCTATGATTGCTGTATTACTTTTGCCAGTCGTCCACCATATCTCAGATAGACGCGCCTCCTTCAGCCTGCTCTTAGGATGAAATGGATGAGGATCAGAGCTGCATTCTACTGACGTGGGCATGAACATGAATGAAATCTTTGTGGTTTTAAACTTCCAGGAATTTTGTGATCAGTTGCTACTGCAGCACAGCCTATTCAAAGCTGACTGATACAAGATATGTCAAAATGCATCCAGCTAACATCAAGAGTATGGCCCTGGACACGCTTTTAACTCAGTACTGAAGTCACTCCTGAGGTTCACCCTTCAGCCAAAGCTTAGACAGGCCTATGAAACAAACAATATCACACGTAGTTCAACCCTATATACAAGACTAAATGGGTGCATGGGCACACCAGCCTAGGGGCAAGGACAAGAAGGCAGGAGGGGATAGGAATGCTGGGTGAATGGATATGGGGAACCCATGATTGAGAAGGGGAGAGTGTTGACACGTCGCGAGGTTGGCAACCAATGTCAAAAAACAATATATGTAGTAATTATTTAATGAGAAACTAATTTGCTCTGTCAACTTTCACCTAAAGCACAGTAAAAAGAATTTGCTATAGAAATTTTCTCCACATCAAAGTTTTAATACAAATATCCTTATCTATGTGGTGCATTTTGGGGCTTGTTTTAGGATGATTCTTCTTGTAATTTTAGGCATAGCGGAAGGGAAGGCTCTGAGGTTGAGCGAGCATTCCAGCCCTGCCTGTATCTTGCTGTATTTAAGCTCTTTGGCACACACACACAAAAAATACTTGGCTCAGTTTCTCCACCTGTAAAAATAGGATGGGAATAATAATAACAATAATTAATAATACCTTCTTCATGAAGAGTCTGCATGGGTTAAGTAAAGCAAATTGAAAATAATAATGTAAATATCACAGTGATTATCACCTCTTTTCTGAGTTACACTGCTTAAGCTGAGCTCTGTAAATGCTGGATAAACAACCATGTCTTCTATTAAAGAAAAGAAAAAACCCTAGGAAATCGTGATGCTTATAATCCCTCCAGGTGAAGGGTTAAGTTTTCTCAGGAGCCCTTGAGAACATATTTAATTCCTTTACGCTCCCGTGAGTCATTCTTACCTTGACACCAGAGGATTAGTAGTCCCTGATTAGGATAATACAGGCAAAGCTTTTGAACTTACTTCAAGCATGGCTAACAGGAGGAAGCTGGGTTAGATCACTCAATAATTCATCAGTGTTTTACACGAAGACTTTAGAAAAGCACAGACATTTTAAACTACATTTTCTAACGATAAACCATAAAGCACTCTGGATGCACAAAGCAGTAAGGAAAATAAACAGCTAAGGACAACTGGTTTGCCTTTTCATTGAATGCAAATTATCCTATAGTCAAGTTCTTTATCTTGTTATAACATATGGGTGACAAAAATCCATTGGCATGACAGAAGTATTTTTTTCAATTTTTAGAGGAAAGACGTGAAATACCACGACAAAATTTGTGTGTGTGTGTGTGTGTGTGTGTAAGGTGAATCATGTCTAGAACATCCAACAGATTTCTTCCTCCTTCTAGAGTCTCCTACTCTCCATTCCAAAAAGAGGGTAGTAATGTCCCTAGGATACACTTGTTATTTTTAGGTGCCATCGAGTCCATGTCATAGCAACGCTATGTACAACAGAATGAAACACTGCCTGGTCCTGCACCATCCTCAAAATCATTGTTATGCTTGAGCCCATTGTTGCAGCCGCTGTATTAGTCCATCTTGTCGAGGGTCTTCCTATTTTTCACTGACCCTCTAATTTACCAAGCATGATGTCCTTCTCCAGGGACTGATCCCTCCTGATAACATGTCCAAAGTTTGTGGGACATAGGCTCACCATCCTTGCTTCTAATGAGCATTCTCGCTGTACTTCTTCCAAGACAGATTTGTTCACTCTTCTGGCAGTCTGTGGTATAGTCCATATTCTTTGCCAACATCATAATTCAAAGGCATCAATTCTTCTTCAGTCTTCCTTATTCTCTGTCTAGCTTTAGCATGCATATGAGGTGACTGAAAATACCATGGCTTGGGTCAGGCTCACCTTAATCCTCAAAATATCTTTGCTTTTTAACACTTTAAAGAGGCCTCTTGCAGCAGATTTGCCCAATGCGATATGTCGTTTGATTTTTTGACTACTGAGGATACTTTTGGTTAATGGTTTATAAATGTGAGTTCTGCATCACTGACCAAAAAATATTATAACTTAAAACTCTGTGTGTGTGTGTGTGTGTGTGCGCGTGTGTGAGAGAGACAGAGAGAGAGAAATTGAGAGAGAGAGAGAGAGATGGTTCATGCTACTTTGACAAGCTTTTTAATATATATTTTTTTACTTTTTAAAGTATTAAACAGTGGTCAGCTTTTTTTTTTTTTTTTTTGTCTTTAGCTGTTTTTTCACAGACGTAGTCATGGACTTACACCTGACTTTCTAAATCTGAGTCACATATTGGTGGAGACAGAAAATTGGTGGTCCCCAGAGGAAAAAAAATCTTAAAAAAGCAGTTGTTGTTAGGTGATGTTGAGTCAATTTCGACTCATAGCGACCCCATGTGACAGAATAGACCTTCCCCATAGGGTATTCTAGGCTGTAATCTTTATGGGAGCAGATTACCAGGTCTTCACCTGCAAGAGTGGCTGGATGGGTTTGAACTGCCAGCCTTTTGGCTTGTAGCCAAGTGCTTAACCATTGTGCCACCAGGGCTCCTTTCAGAAGAGCAGTAAGGAACATATTTTGTATTTTTTCCAGATAAATGTGTAAAACATTTAGTGTTTACAGAAAAAGCAGGTGCCACCATTGAGATCAGCCCTTCCACTTGCCTTAGAGGGTCTTCAGTGGCAGGTGGCAGGTGAGTAGTACTATGTCCAGGCAGTAGCTGTAAGGCACATACCTTTAGCGTTTGCCCCGTCCTGCTGCCTACTTGATGACTGTCTTCCATGCAAGCAAGAGGTTTTATTTAATAGTGAATGTCACCTTGTCCTCCACATTTCTGCCAGAGAAAATGAATCCCTTTGCCCCAGTCTGACATGTATTCCATGTCTTCTTGCCTTGACTCATGCTGACTTCAGTCTAGTTTCTACCTCCTGCTCCCAGATTCCTTCCCTCTCTCCTTTAGAAGTTCTCCATCTGTTGCCAGTTTACTTGTCCTTTGTGGTCCCATCCAATGCTGTCTTCTCCAGGAAGTATTCGTCTATTATAACATGGTATAAGACAATAAAACTTATTGATCATACACCCCATCTGTCAAAAAAAAAAAAAAATACAGCCGTTCCTCCAATACATTCATATTTATTTACCTGAACTCATATGAGTTCCTGTCGAGTCACTGGGTGGTAAAGCGCTTGGCTGCTAACCAAAAGGATGGAAGTTCCAGTCTACCCAGAGGCATCTCAGGAGAAAAGCCTGGAGATCTACTTCCAAAAAATCAGCCGTTGAAGACCCTGTGGAGCATAGTTCTACTCTGACACACATGGGGTCACCATGAGTCAGAGGTGACTTGATGACAGCTGGTAATTATAAATGGGTTAAACCATATGAAATCGCCAATATTCAACGTTGTAACCTACCAAACGTGGCCATTTCATACAGTCCGACCTAATATGTTGTAATAACAACCCAAAATATAAATCGAGAAGGGATGAGAGGAAGATGCAATAAGTGACATTTAAAAATTATGTCATTTGAGTTTTCCTAGCACAGAGAACTTTTTCTTCACTGAGGCATATTACTATTAATAATGTTCTGGATACTTCGATGTTAAATGTCTTTCTAATTGGAGTGGCTTTGTATTCTCGTTAGCTAATATCTCACTATACGCTTGAAGCAAGATTTATCATGAAGAATAGTGGCTCTAAATCTGCATTTCATATAGCTTTGCCATTTTCTCCTTGATCCTTTTATTGCATAATTATCAGTATTATGTTCAAGCCTTGGTTTCTCTGCAGGACTATTTTTCTTTTTAGATTATTTATCCATGTAGTGGTAGTAAAATTAGTCAAAGCTATGTAAAGTAACCTGTGGCCCCTCTTTACTAGGCATACCTAAACTGCAACATACATGAATAACCTGGGAGGAAATAAATGAGTGGATGTAACTTTCAAATTCTTCATGGTAGGAAACCACCACCTATCCCTACAATATGTGCTTCCATTTGACATGTGGACCAAGTGAAGGCCTTGGTGTTGATCTGCATTATAAATGCGGAAATTTAATTACAATTTATTTCTCATTTATAAGGTAAAAAAGAGAAGAAGAAGGTCTAACATTTTCTTCCTAAGCCCAGTGAATTATGTTGTGCACCCCGCTTTGGAGACTACTGATTTAATAGGAAGGGCACCCTGGTGGTTCAATGGTTAAGCCCTCGGCTGCTAACTGAGAGCTTGGCAGTTTGAACCCACCAAATGTTCTGTGGGAGAAAGATGTGGCAGTCTGCTACTGTGAAGATGTACAACCTTGGAAACCCTATGGGGCAGTTCTATTCCATCCTATAGGGTCACTATGGGTCAGAATTTAGTTGACGGCAATGAGTCTGGCTTTTTGTTTGAATTTAGTAGGAATCACAGCTTTGTAGTCAGACATGAGTTCAGATCTATACACTCAAAAGCTGGGTGAGTTGATCAAATTACTTAAATTGTCTGGGCCTCAATTTCCTTCTCAGTAAACTGAAGGTGTTGCTGTCATTGTTGTTAGTTCCCGTCAGATTGATTCTGACTCAACGATGACCACAGGTGTGCAGAGTAGAACTGTTTTACAGGTTTTCAGGGCGGTGACCTTTAGGGAGCAGGTGCCTCTGTGTGGGTTTGACCCACCAACCTTTCCATTACTAAGCTAGTGTTTAACCATTCACACCACCCAGGGACTCCTAAACTGGGGATAACACGTGCTAAGTAGAACCCTTTGGGCAATCCGATCAACCTTCAGCCCTCTTATCAAACAGTGGTTTCTCCTGTCCACCTATGAGGGTGAAGCCTTTGTGCTGCACGATCTTTCCTCCCAAGTAACAGAGGGGGTCCTTGGCCCATGCAGGGCTAATGAGATCCCCTTTCCCTAGAATTTGGAATCGGGACATTACATTGGGAAACCATGCAGTTGGGCGTAGTACCCAAATGAGAGCTGAGGTTGTTCCAGGACTGGGGGAAGAGTTCATTTATTTGCCCTCTGCACAGAATGGGGTAGCCAGTTTGCAGAGTGAGATGAATGAAGCAGATACTCCAGGCGAGATAGGATGGAGGGTCACAGTTGAGCGGTTCTCTAAGCCAATCGTAAGGGCAGTTCTGTGAATCTTTCCTTTCCTCTTGCCTACTTAGCTCCTCAAAAGAAAACGATAATTTTGTCAAATGAACTTACTCAATAAGTGTCAGAAATGAGAGACTGAAGACCTTTCAAGGAAAGAGGCAGAAAACACGAGATGATACTTTGTCTCTGTCCCAAATCTCATCATAAGGTACTTCCCTTGCAAGACTATAATTACAGCAGGGTTTACCCTGAGTTTCAGCGAGTCATTAAAAAAGCAATTATTGCCAGGAGCCCTTGTTCTCTGGCTGAGGGTTGAATAGGGAATTTCATAGTATGATGAGAATTTTTTTCCTACCAAGCTAATTCTAAGAAATGGTATAAATTGAAAATGTTTATTTTTTCTTTTAAGACAAGCTTATCTTAATTGAATTTTTCATAATTGTGTTCCACTGGTTATATTTGAAATGGAAAAGAGAAGGGGTGTGTCGGGAAGCAAGCATTTAAGTGTCTAAATTATTTGTTTCTCTATACTTTGCTGGAGGCCTTTTCTTGCATCATCTGGAGATTCCTGGTGGCACTCAGCACCGGGCATTTCACAGAGGGTTGCATAGGCCTCTGTTATTGATTAGACTGAGATGGTTATAAAACACAGGATAATGAAGAGGGAGCAGTGTGGGAATGGATGTTTCTAACTCTGTGTGAGGGCTTCTTTGCTAGAGCATGGGTTTTACCAAAGATGGATGAAATGATCCAAACTGGCAGGCTAAAATCCAGCTGAAGCTAGCATCCCTAAGGTGAGCCTTCGGCAGCTGTGTGACAGAGTAAAGGGCAAAAGACAAAGGTGGGTGCTGGAAAAGAAAGGGGAAACTGCTTCCCTGTCTGAGGCCTGATGCTAGTCACCCCATACAGTGTAAAGTAGGAGATGCATTGGTCCCATAGTCATGTAAGACTCATTATATATATTCAAAAGCACCTCAGAAGAAAGGCCTGGTAACTTACTTCTGAAAAATCAGCCATTGAAAACCCTATGGAGCATGGATCCCCATTCTACTTTGGCATATATGGGGCCACCATGAGTCAGAGTCAACTCAAAGACAACTGGTTTTCTGGGATAGAGATACAGATAGATAGATAGATAAGTACAGACGTGTATATAGCAGAGAGTCCCTGGGGACAAACGAAACACTTGGAGATAATATTATGAAGGACCCAGAGCTGCAGAACCTCCTTTAGTCCCTTTATGTGTGGGATTTGACCACCTGGCAAAGGCCATGAGTTACCCCAACATTCTTTCCTGCCGTCTCCCTCAGTGACAGATCCCTGACTTTGACCTTCACTGGGAGCATGGTCATTTGAATAAAACTGCATTTTCCAGGCTCCCACGTGACTAAGTTCTGAACAATTAGATGTAAGTGAAGGTATCATTTGGTAACGTAAGAGAAAATTCATTAGAAGACATCTTAGAGGTACATTTTCCCCCTTATTTTCTCTTCCTTTGTTTATCCTACTGTGTGGAATACAGTGTATTAGTTAAATCATAGGCTACACTGCTATATAGTGAAAATACACCAGATATACCTGCTTACCCCCACTTGTCTGTCAGTTTGTCGTACTGTGGGGGCTTGTGTGTTGCTGTGATGCTGGAAGCTATGCCACCGGTATTCAGATACCAGCAGGGTCAACCATGGAGGACAGGTTTCAGCTGAGCTTCTAGACTAAGATAGACTAGGAAGAAGGACCCGGCAGTCTACTTCTGAAAAGCATTAGCCAGTGAAAATCTTACGAATAGCAGCGCAACATTGTCTGATGTAGTGCTGGAAGATGAGCCCCCCAGGTTGGAAGGCATTCAAAAGATGACTGGGGAAGAGCTGCTTCCTCAAAGTAGAGTCGACCTTAATGACGTGGATGGAGTAAAGCTTTCGGGACCTTCATTTGCTGATGTGGCACAACTCAAAATGAGAAGAAACAGCTGCAAACATCTATTAATAATCGGAACCTGGAATATATAAAGTATGAATCGAGGAAAATTGGAAACAGTCAAAAATGAAATGGGACACATAAACATCAATATCCTAGGCATTAGTGAGCTGAAATGGACTGGTATGGGCCATTTTGAATTGGACAATCATATAGTCTACTATGCTGGTAATGACAACTTGAAGAGGAATGGTGTTGCATTCATCGTCAAAAAGAACTTTTCAAGATCTATCCTGAAGTACAACGCTGTCAGTGATAGGATAATATCCATACGCCTACAAGGAAGACCAGTTAATATGACTATTTTTCAAATTTATGCACCAACCACTAGGGCCAAAGATGAAGGACTAGAAGATTTTTATCAGCTGCTGCAGTCTGAAATTGATCAAACATGCAATCAAGATGCATCGATAATTACTGGAGACTGGAATGTGAAAGTTGGAAACAAAGAGGAGTAGTAGTTGGAAAATATGGCCTTGGTGATAGAAACAACGCCAGAGATCGAATGATAAAATTGCAAGACCAATGACTTCTTCATTGCAAATACCTTCTTTCACCAACATAAACGGTGACTATACACATGGACCTCACCAGTTGGAACACACAGAAATCAAATTGACTACATCTGTGGAAAGAGACGATGGAAAAGCTCAATATCATCCGTCAGAACAAGGCCAGGGGCTGACTGTGGAACAGACCATCAATTGCTCATACAGAAGTTCAAGCTGAAATTGAAGAAAATCAGAGCAAGTCCACCAGAGCCAAAATATGACCTTCAGTGTATCCCACCTGAATTTAGAGACCATCCCAAGAATAGATTTGACGCATTGAACATTGGTGACCGAAAACCAGATGAGTTGTGGAATGACATCAAGGAAATCATCCATGAGGAAAGCAAGAGGTCACTGAGAAGACAGGAAAGAAAGAAAAGACCAAGATGGTTGTCAGAGGGGACTCTGAAACTTGCTCTCGAACATCAAGCAGCTAAAGCAAAAGGAAGAATTGATGAAGTAAAAGAACTGAACAGAAGATTTCAAGGGGCCTCTCGAGAAAACAAAGTAAAGTATTATAATGACATGTGCAAAGAGCTGGAGATGGAAAACCAAAAGGGAAGAACACGCTTGGTGTTTCTCAAGCTGAAAGAACTGAAGAAAAAATTCAAGCCTCGAGTTGCAATAGTGAAGGATTCCATGGGAAAAACATTAAACGACGCAGGAAGCATCAAAAGAAGATGGAAGGAATACACAGAGTCATTATACCAAAAAGAATTAGTTGATATTCAACCATTTCAGGAGGTGGCATATGATCAGAAACCGATGGTACTGAAGGAAGAAGTCCAAGCTGTTCTGAAGGCATTGGCGAAAAACAAGGCTCCAGGAATTGTTTGAATATCAATTGAGGTGTTTCAACAAACAGATGAAGAGCTGGAGATGCTCACTCATCTATGCCAAGAAATATGGAAGACAGCTTCCTGGCCAACTGACTGGAAGAGATCCACATTTATGCCTATTCCCAAGAAAGGTGATCCAACTGAATGTGGAAATTATAGAACAATGTCATTAATATCACACTCAAGCAAAATTTTGCTGAAGATCATTCAAAAACGGCTGCAGCAGTATATCGACAGGAAACTGCCAGAAATGCAGGCCAGTTTCAGAAGAGGACGTGGAACCAGGGATATCATTGCTGATGTCAGATGGATCCTGGCTGAAAGCAGAGAATACCAGGAGGATGTTTACCTGTGTTTTATTGACTATGCAAAGGCATTCGACTGTGTGGATCATAACAAACTATGGATAACAGTGCGAAGAATGGGAATTCCAGAACACTTAATTGTGCTCATGAGGAACCTTTACGTAGATCAAGAGGCAGTTGTTCGGACAGAACAAGGGGATACTGATTGGCTTAAAGTCAGGAAAAGTGTGCATCAGGGTTGTATTCTTTCACCATACCTATTCAATCTGCGTGCTGAGCAAATAATACGACAAGATGGACTATATGAAGAAGAATGGGGCATCAGGATTGGAGGAAGACTCATTAACAACCTGTGTTATGCAGATGACACAACCTTGCTTGCTGAAAGTGAAGAGAACTTGAAGCACTTACTAATGAAGATCAAAGACCACAGCTTTCAGTATTGATTACACCTCAACATAAAGAAAACAAAAATCCTCACAACTGGACCAATGAGCAACATCATGATAAAAGGAGAAAAGATTGAAGTTGTCAAGGATTTCATTTTACTTGGATCCACAATCAACAGCCATGGAAGCCACAGTCAAAAAATCAAAAGATGCATTGCATTGGGCAAATCTGCTGCAAAGGACCTCTTCAAAGTGTTGAAAAGCAAAGATGTCACTCTGAAGACTAAGGTGCGCCTGACCCAAGCCTTGGTATTTTCAATCACATCATATGAATGTGAAAGCTGGACAATGAATAAGGAAGACCAAAGAAGAGTTGACACCTTTGAATTGTGGTGTTGGCGAAGAATATTGAATATACCATGGACTGCCAAAAGAACGAACAAATCTGTCTTAGAAGAAGTACAGCCGGAATGCTCCTTAGAAGCAAGGATGGCGAGACCACATCTTACATACTTTGGACATGTTGTCAGGAGGGATCAGCCCCTGGAGAAGGACATCATGCATGGCAGAGTACAGGGTCAGCGGAAAAGAGGAAGACCCTCAAAGAGGTGAATTGACACAGTGGCTGCAACAATGAGCTCAAGCATAACAACGATTGTAAGGATGGCACAGGACCGGGCAGTGTTTCGTTCTGTTATGCATGGGGTCGCTATGAGTCAGAGCCTAAGAACAACAACATAGCTGCTTAAACTGTATAGCAGTTAACTGTTTTCTTGCATATTGGCTTAGAAGCTGGAGGTCTAGGGATGCTGTTTAGTTAACTAGTTGCTATCAAATCCACTCCAACTCATGGCAACCTTATATATAACAGAACAAAACCTTGCCTGGTCCCGTGTCAACTCCATGACCATTGGTAGAGTTGAGTCCATCAAGAATTTTATGGTTAACAACAGAACATGTTCCAGGGTTGTCTTCATTGTGATGCTGTCCAGTCGGCTCCAACTCTCGTAGACCCACGTGGCAGAGTAGAACGGCTCCATAGAGTTGTCTTGGCTGAAGTTTTTACAAAATCAAATTGGCAGGCCTTTTCTTCCAGGGAGCTGCTGGGTGGGTTCTAATCTCCAATCTTTTGGTTAACAGCCAATCGCAAACCACTTGCACCATCACCTGGGCTCCGTCCAGGGTTGTTAGACAACTCTAGTATCAATTCATGGCTTCCATCTCTTGATCCAAGTTGGCCATTTGGCTACAATTTTAGCCACCTCCTAGGAGAACCAGAAGAGCACCAACATGTCCTTTTAAAGATACAACCCACTAAAGACACACCCTTTAGTTCTACTCATATTCTATTAGTAGGAACTTTATCTTGCAGACATACCCAGCTGTCAGGGAAGTTGAGATCTCTAGACAGTGATATCCCCAGCTAGAGATGTATTAATGTATATAGACAGAGAACCTGTATTGGGGGACAACTTAGGGTCTCTTCACACTCAGCCATCTTGTACATGAGGATGAGAGGCATAACCTAACAAGTGAGGAGCTAGATGAAGCCTTTTCCCCTAACTGCTTTGTGGAGCCCATTTACCAGACTTAGATTGCCTAGCTCTGGGTTTCTTTTACATGAGCAAGACAAAGTGATATCTCATTTAATTATATATATGTGTGTGTGTGTATGTGTATGTATATATGTCATAACTGAACCTAATCTTGATACACATGGGAATCACTGAATGTGTGTATTTAACATCTGAATAAATGAGTGAGAGGGTCACTAAAAACACCACTTATTAATCCTGAGGTGTGTGCTGACTAAGGGTATTGCAAGGTTGCTTAGATAATTCTTACAACCATCACAGTATTGTGCTAATTTTAAAGATGAGGAAAAGCAGGTTGAGGAAGGGTAATTAAACTGTCATGCCATTAGTAGATGATGGGGTAAGGATCCAACCCAGGGATGGTCCACTCAGAAGGCCAGGATCTTAACCACTCTGCTCCACTGCCTTTTAGCTACATACTATTTATTATCTGAATGAATAGGTATGATACCTGAACGTATTGTTTGAGAGGATAAACATGTTTCAATTGGAAGACTGTTAATAGTGATTTATATCAATTCTTCCTTTCATAGTGATTCCCTCTTAATTAACAAGCATTAAATGCATTACTAATTTGGATTAAAATTTTCTATTAGTTAAGAAATGTTGCATTGTGTTACACTAATTGCCAATGACAGCATAAAAAGATTAGAACACCTTTCAGGACGCAATGTAGAAGTGACAGAAACCCATTTTTAACTATCTTAATCAAAAAGAATTAACAGGAAAGACACTGGCTTAGTTCACATATTTTCAGGATGAACCACAAGAATCAAGCTCTGAGGACATCAGAGACCAGAAATGGAAGGTCAGCATTGGACCAATCTTGTCTCTTCTTCTTCCTAGAGTTTGTCTTTCTTGCAACCAAATGGTCCGAAGGTTAATTTTTTTAAATTTCTTTCTTTTAAAAAAAAATTATTATTATTACTTTTTATTGTACTTTAGATAAGGGTTTACAGAATAAACTAGTTTCTCATTAAACCGTGAGTACACGTATCGTTGGATGACACTTGTTAAAAATCCCGCATTTTAACATTCTCCCTTCTTGACCTGGGTCCCCTATTACCAGCTTTCCTGTCCCCTCCTGCCTTCTAGTCCTTGACCCTGGGCTGTTGTGCCCCTTTGGTCTTTTGTTTTATGGGCCTGTCTAATCTTTGGCTGAAGGGTGAACTTTGGGAGCGACTTCATTACCGAGCCAAAGGGTTTCTGGAGGCCATACTCCCAGGGTTTCTCCAGTCTCTGTCAGGCCAGTAAGTCCGGTCTTTTTTTGTGAGTTAGAATTTTGTTCTATATTTTCCTCCAGCGCTGACCAGAACCCTCTATTTTTATCCCTGTCAGAGCTGTCAATGAAGGTAGCTGGGCACCAGCTAGTTGTACTGGACTCAGCCTGGTGGAGGCGGCGATAGATGTGGTCCATTAGTCCTTTGGACTAGTTTTTCCCTTGTATCTTTAGTTTTCTTCATTCTTCCTTGCTCCCAGTGGGGTGAGGCCAGGGCAGTATCTTAGATGGCCACTCACAGGCTTTATAAACTCTTTTATGTCAATTGAGCTAGATGTTCCCTGACACCATGGTCCCCACAGCCCTCAGCCCAGCAATTCGGTTCCTCAGGGAGTTTGGGTGTTTCTATGGAGCTTCCATGACCTTGCCTTGTACAGACTGTGCTGCCTTCCCCAGTATTGTGTACTGTCTTATCCTTCACCAAAATTACCACTTATCTATTGTCTATTAAATGTTTTTCCATCCCCACCCCTCCTCTCCCTGGTAACACTCAAAGATTGTCTCTTTTTGTATGTAAACCTTTTCATGAGTTTTTACAGTAGTGGTCTCATGCAATATTTGTCCTTTTGTGACTGATTTTTTTCCCCCAGCATAATGTCCTCCAGATGCATACATGTTATGTGATGCCTCACAGATTCATCATTGTTCTTTAGCATTGCATAATACTCCATTGTGTGCATGTACCACAGTTTGTTTATCCATTCATCTGTTGGTGGGCATCTAGGCTGTTTCCATCTTTTTGCTATTGTGAACAATGCTGCAGTGAATATGAGTGTACATATGTCTATTCGTGTGATGACTCTTATTTCTCTCGGATATATTCCCAGGAGTGGGATTGCTGGATCAAATTGTATTTCTATTTCTAGCTTTCTAAGGAATCACCGTATCATTTTCCAAAAAGGTTATATCATTTTGCATTCCCACCAGCAGTGCATAAAAGTTCCAATCTCCCTGCAGCCTCTCCGACGTTTGTTATTTCCTGTTTTATTGATTCGTGCCAGTAATGCTGCGATGAGATGGTATCTCATTGTGGTTTTGCTTTGCATTTCTCTAATGGCTAATTGCAAGCATTTCCTCATGTGTCTGTTGGCTGCTTGATTCTTCTTTGGCGAAACATCTGTTCTTTTCCTTTGCCCATTTTTTAAATTGGATTATTTGTCTTTCTGTCATAGAGGTGTTGGATTTTCTTGTAGATTTTAGGGACCAGACCTTTGTCTGATTTGTAATAGCAAAAATTTTTTCCCCAGTCTGTAGGTTCTCTTTTTACTCTTTTGGTGAAGTCTTTTGATGAGCGTGTTTAATTTTTAGAAGATCTCAGTTATCTAGCTTATCTTCTGAAGTTTGTGTGTTGTTGGTTATGGTTTGTATACTGTTAATGCTGTGAATTAGGCCCTGTAGTATTGATCCTATTTTTTGTTTTATGAACTTTATAGTTTTGGGCTTTATATTTAGGTCTTTGATCCATTTTGAATTAGTTTTTGTATATGGTGTGAGATACGGGTCCTGTTTATTTATTTTTTTTTTTGCAGATGGACATCCAGTTTTCCCAGCACCATTTATTAAAAAGACTGTCTTTTCCCCATTTGATGCACTTTGGGCCCTTGTTGAAGATCAGGTGACCATAGGTGGATGGATTTCCATCTGGATTCTCAATTCTGTTCCATTGGTCAATGTATCTGTCATACCAGTACCAGGCTGTTTTGACTACCTTAGCGGTATAGTAGGTCCTGAGGCCAGGTAGTGTGAGCCCTCTTACTTTGTTTTTCTTCTTCTATAGTGCTTTACTTATCTGGGGCTTCCTCCCTTTCCATATAAAATTAATGATTAGTTTTTCTATCTGTTTAAAGAATGTTGTTGGTATTTGGATTGGGATTGCATTGAATTTGTAAATCGCTTCAGGTAGAATTGTCATTTTCACAATGTTGAGTTTACCTATCCGTAAGCATGGTATGTTTTTCCATTTATGTAGATCTTTTGGTTTCTTGCAGTAGTGTTTTGTAGTTTTCTTTGTATAGGTCTTTTACATCCCTGATTAGATTTATTCCTAAGTTTTTTTTTTTTAGGGCTATTATAAATGGTATTATTTTCCTGATTTCCTTTTTGTGGTTCTCTTTATTGGTGTATAGGAATTCAACTGATTTTTGTATGTTTATCTTGTGTCCTGCCACTCTGCTGAATCTTTATTAGTTCCAGTAGTTTTCTGGTGGGCCTTTTGGGTTTTCTGTGTATAATATCATATCATCCGCAACTAGGGACAGTTTAACATCTTCATTACCAATTTGGATGCCCTTTATTTCTGTTTCTTGCTTTATTGCTCCAGCTAGGACTTCCAGCACAATGTTAAATAGGAGTGGTGATAAAGGGCATCCTTGTCTTGTTCCTGTTCTCAAGGGGAATGTTTTCAGCCTCTCTCCATTAAGAATGATGTTGGCTATTGGTTTTGCATAAAAAATGCATAGATGCCCTTTATTATTTGAGATATTTCCCTTCTATACCTATTTTATTGAGAGTTTTTTTAATCAGGAATGGGTGTTGGACTTTGTCAAATGCCTTTCTGCATCGAGATGATCATGTCGTTTTTCCCTTCTATTTATGTGTTGAATTACATTGATTGATTTTCTAAATGTTGAACCATCCTTGCATATCTGGTATGAATCCTACTTGGTCGTAGCATTTTTTGTTTTTTAATGTGATGCTGAATTCTATTGGCTGGAATTTTGTCGAGAATTTTTGCATGTATATTCATGAGAGATATTGGTGTGTAATTTTCTTTTTTTTTTGTGGTATCTTTGCCAGTTTTGGTATCAGGGTTATGCTGGCTTCATAGAATAAATTTGGAGGTATGGCTTCTTTTTCTATGTTCTGAAATAGTTTGAGTAGTACTGGTGGAAGCTCTCCTCTGAGTGTTTAGTAGAATTCTCCAGTGAAGCCACCTGGGCCTGGGGTTTTTTTCGTTGGGAGTTTTTTTTTTTTTTTTTTTTTTACCTTTTCCATCTTTTCTCTTGTTATGGGTCTGTTCAGATTTTCAACATCATTTTGTGTAAGCTTGAGTAGGTAGTGTGTTTATAGAAATTTGTCCATTTCCTCTAGGTTTTCAAATTCATTTTTCATAATACTCTGTTATGATCTTTTTTAATTCAGTTGGGTCTGTTGTAATGTCCTCCATTTCATTTCTTATTTGGGTTATTTGTGCCCTCTCCTGTTTTTATTTTGTTGGTTTGGCCAGCGGTTTGTTGATTTTGTTGACCCTCTCAAAGAAGCAACTTTTGGTTTTGTTGATCCTTTCTATTGTTTTTCTGTTTTCTATTTCATTTATTTCTGCTGTGATCTTTATTATTTCCTTTCTTCTGCTTGCTGTGGGCTTTTTTTTTTTTTTTTTCGTTCTCTTTCTATTTGTTCAAGTTGTGTTTTAATTTTGTCCCTCTGTTCTCTTTTGATACGTGCATCTATTGCCATAAATTGAACTTTGGGGACTGCCTTTGCTGTGTCCCAAGGGTTTCAGTATGATGTGTTTTCATTTGATTCTAGGAATTTTTTTCTTCCATCTCTGATTTCTTCTATTATCCAGTGGTTTGTAAGCAGGGTGTTATTCAGTTTCCATGTAATTGATTTTTTTCCCTTGCTCTTCCTGTTGTTAATTTCTCCCTTCATGGCATTGTGATCAGAGAATATGCTTTGTTTATCTCAATGTTTTGGATCTTGTTGAGGGTTGTTCTGTGGCCTAAGATGTGGTCTATTCTGGAGAACGTTCCATGTGCATTGGAAAAGAATACGTACTTTGCAGCTGTTGGGCAGAGTGTTCTATATATGTCTATGAGTTCAAGTTGGCTGATTGTACCCTTTAGCTCTTCTGTATCTTTGTTGAGTTTCTAGATGTTCTGTCTTTTACCTAGAGTGGTGTATTGAACTCTTCTACTATTATTATGGAACTGTCAATTTCTCTTTTCAGAGCTGTTAGAGTTTGTTTTATGTATTTTGGAGCCCTATCATTGCATGCATAGATGTTTATTATGGTTAAGTCTTCATGATGGATCATCCTTTTAATCATTATTTAGTGCCCTTCTGTGTCTTTTATGGTGGATTTCGTTTTAAAGTCTCTCTTATTGGAGATTAGTATTGCCACTCCTGCTCTTTTTTGGTAGTTATTTGCTTGATAATATTTTTTCCATCCTTTGATTTTTAATAAATTTACATCTTTGTTTCTAAGACGTGTCTCTTGTAGACAGAATATTGATGGATGCTTTTTTTTTAATCCATTCTGTCACTCTGTGTCACTTTATGGGTACATTTAGGCCATTTACATTCAGCATAATTATTGTTAGGTGTGAGTTTATTGCTGTCATTTTGTAGCGCTTTTCTTTGTGGTGCTGATGTTTTCTTTGTTTCTCTTACTCTCCTGTGCTGAATTCCTTTTGTTAGTAATTTTGTTTTCATTTATTTTGTTTTTGTAGATTTGGTTTTACTGAGACTTTATCTTTTTCTTCTTTATTTTGATGAGTAGGCTTGTTAACTTTTTTTTTTTTTGGTTACCTTGGAATTTACCCTTGTCTTCCTAGGTTTGGACCAGTCTGTTATTACTTGGTATTGCCTTGCCTTCCTCATCATTAGAAAGTTCTATATCTACACCATTTATTCCCTCTTTTATTGTTCTGACACTGTTGTCATTTACAGATTAACCTCTCTGGTTCCCTGTTGTAATTCTTCTGGTTTTGTATAGTCTTTGAGAGTTCATTTCCTAGGTTTGTATCTGGCTGGTATTATCTTGCATCCTAGATTCAAGCTATGGTCTGATATTATTTGTTCTCAGACTGAAGAACTCCCTTTAATAATTCTTGTATGTTTGGTTTGATTTTTACATATTCCCTTAATTTCTGTTTATCTGGAAATATCCTAATTTCACCATCATATTTGAACGAGAGTTTTGCAGGATATATTATTCGTGGTTGGCAATTCTTTTCTTTCAAGGGTTTATATATGGCATCCCATTGCTTTTTTGCCTACATGGTTTCTGCTGAATAATCAGAATTTATTCTTTTTTTCTCCTCTGTATGTGACTTTTCGTTTTTCTTGAGCTGCTCTCAGGATTCATTCTTTGTCTTTGTTTTTAGCGAGTGTGATGATGACATGCCTTGGTGATTTTCTTTTGGGGTCTATACTATATTGGGTTTATTGAGCTTCTTGGTTGGTCAGATTTTCATCTTTCATGATATTAGAGATGTTTTCTGTCAGCAATTCTTCAATGATCTTTTCTGTGTTTTCTGTTTTCTACCCTGTTCTGGAAATCTGATCACTCACAAATTTTTGCTTTTGATTGTGTCCCACATAATTCTCAGGGTTTCTTCATTTTTCTTGTTTTTTCCGATTTTTCCTCAAATGAAGTTATATCCTAGTGTTTGTCTTCAATTTCACTAATCCTGTCTTCAATAGTTTCAAACCTGCTCCTCACTCCTTCTATGACACTGCCATTTCTGAAATCTTGTTGTTTATCTTTTGGGTTTCTAATTGTTGTTTTTGTATGCTTTCTAGTTGTGAATTTATTTTGCACTTTGTTCCTGTATTATTTTCCTGAATTCTTCCATTTTTTTTTGGTCTGTATTTTCTACGAATTTGCCTGCCTTTTCCACAAATTTGTCTATTTTTTCCTCATTTTTGTCTGCTTTTTGCTTCAACTCTTGAATATCTCTGAATATTAGAGATTTGAATTCTGTATCAGGTAATTCTAGTGCCTCTTCTTTTACTGGAAAGTCATTTGGTGTTTTATTTTGGACACTTACTGGAACCATCCTGTCCTTTTTTTTTATGTTTTGACATTTTCTGCTGTCTTTGGGACATTCAGTTGTTATTTTCTTCCTTTATTGATTGTAGATTTGTTTGTTTTTGTCCTGCTTTTTTGTTTCATTTGTTATATCTGAGCAGGGGGATTGTGCATTCTTTATTGTTTGCTTATCTGTTGGCATGATACTTTTCACCTCCTTGTCCAATGGGTGGGGCCAGTCACTCAGCTATGGTGCAGTAGGGCAGGTGCAGCTGAAGGTGAGGGGCTGGGATGGGTTGTTTGTGGCACATACTAGGGCTGCTAGGGCAGGCTGGGAATCAGTGCTTGTCAGGTTCCAGTAGGCTGTGCCTGTGTTGGTTGGGGGTGTGGTGTTCAGCTCACAGTTCAGATAGGCAGGAAGGAGGTGTGAGGTTGAGAGTGTGGAGCATGGGAAATAGGAAAGATGAGAGAGAGGAGAGAGAAACAGGAGCCCAAAACAAGCAAGCAAACAAACAAAAAAGTGCTAAGGGAGCTTGCCATTGGAATGAAGAGATGAGAAGCTGAGAAATAGAGAAAACCAAAGCGGGGGGGGGGGAGGAGAAATGAAAAAGAAAAATTAATTAATTAATTAATTAAAATTAAAAAACACTGAGGGAGCCCACTGGTGAGGCTGTGAAGACTGGGGAAGTGCTTCCCAGGCTGCACAGTACTGCATGGCTAGAAGGGGTAGAGATGTCACACAGCCTTAGGTATTCATGAGACAGGAAAAGAAGGTAAGTATACAGAGACCAGAAACTAAGAAATGAAGAAAGACAAAAAGGGAAAAAGAAATACCCTCAGGAATCCCACTGGCGTGGCTGCTCCAACTGAGGAAGTGGCTTCCAATCTGCACAGGACAGCTGGGTTAGAGGGGCTCCCAAGCTGTGGAAAGAAACAGAAAACAAACAAAGCAAAATGAGAGCAAAAAAAAAAAAAAAAAAAAAAGCCCCAGGGATCCTACCAGCATGGTGGTGAGGGCTGGGGAAGCAACTCCCCAGTTGAGTGGTGCTTCACAACGTTTCAAGAAGAAGGAAAGGTAGCACACAGAGCCAGGTGTTCAACAGAAAGAAGGGGGAGGTGGTAAGAGGCACGGAAGAAACCAAAAGAAGTGGAAAAAAGCAACACCAGCAACAAACAAAGGGTGCTCCAGGAGCCGCCCAGGGTGGGGGGGGGGGACGAATCCAACAGGCACAGGGCCAAAGCCAGTGCCTTCTGTCCAAGAGACTGCAGCCAGTGGGAAGCAGAGGAGGCCAATGGGCCAGGGTGGGGGAGGGGAGAAAGGTTGGGGCTGGGAATGCCTATATCGCTGGTTACTGGGTGCTCTGTCTCCTTCTGGGAGCTCCTTGAAGCTCTTTCCTGTACTCTTTGTCTGCCGAACTCCAGTGTGCATGGGGCGAATCCAAGCAGCACAGTCCTTGCACTTCCTGACTGGCCAAGCTACCACAGCCACTTAGGAAGCTGCAGAGGTAGAGCACGAAGGAGAAGCATGGGGGATGGGAAGGCATATATCGCTGGCTACTTGGTGCTCTGTCTCCTGCTGGGAGCTCCACAATGCTGCTTTCCTGTACTCCCTGTCCACCAATCTCCAACAGGAATCCAAATTGGCAAATCCATGCAGCATTATCTGATAGGGAAGCTCTGCATGTATCTCTCCTCACTCTGTTCTCTGTCAGTTTCTTATTTCATTTGGTGCTTGTCTGAGTTCTTTACCTCTTCATTTGATGCTTAGGGTTCCAGGATTGGTGCTTGCCTCTGTTATTTTTCAGGTCTTTGCTGTGGAGGGACAGCATGGTGCTTCCATCTATAGTGCCATGTTGGCAGGAGGTCTCCTTCAAGGGTTAATTCCTAAAGTTCCAAAAATTCTGAGAACAGAAATAGACCTCTCCTCAATGGCCATAGCAGAAAATTCCTCAAAAAGACTCAGATTGGCCCAGCATAGGTCATGTGCCTTTCCCTAAAATAACCCTAGGGGAACAGAGTAACATGGGAGGTCTAAACTTGGATTTGTGCCCCCATCAGTGGTGGTCAAAGAAGGTTATTTCTATTACCAAATGAAAGGGGATTTGTGTACTGTGTACAATCTAGCTTTTCAAGTTCCCAGAATATGTACAAATACTTCTTAGCATATACAGAATTCCAAAAATGCCCCCACCTGATATAATACACCTACTGTGTGTATAGACAGAATTCCTGCCCCTGAAATCATGTCCAGATGTTGCCTGTATTCCCAATTCCAGGGTCTTTCAATGCTACGCCTTCTCCTCTCCTAGATCTAGTTGTGGCTGAGAAAGATTCTGCAAACTTTGAACTAATGATAAATATAACTACCTACTTCCTACAATAAACAATCCTGAGGCAAAATAGAATATCACAATACATGTTCCATAGGAAAAAGAGAGAAAGAGCAAGTGAGATATACAATACTTCAACGGATAAGAATGGAAACATACATCCATTTATTGTCTTGCTGGTTAGCAATAGACTGAGTTCCTTGATCAACCAATATGGTTGCCATAAACTCTGCCTACTAAGTGTATTCTTTCATCAAATATTATCCCTGGCCATTTCTGAAAGGTGCATTGCAGTGAGGAGAAGTCACATTCTGGGCATGAACCATTACTTAACATACTTTAATGAGTCTGCTGATAATCTTAGAGTGTGGGAAATCCAGACCTCTTTTTATGAGATTTGGTGTTCCACTAGCCATAAATATCCCTTAAAAATTCAGTCAACTATCTGACAGTTCCATTTTCTAAAGACTGCAGGAACTGATGCCAGAAACTATGTCTGGTGATTATCTTTGAATCAGGACACTACCCTTTTAGTTTCTATCTCTTATCGATAGATCTGACGTTCAGACCATCCTCTTTGGCCTCAGATTAATAGCTTCTGTCTTGACTTCTGCCTCAGAGAAAAGTGAACAAGATAGGATGATAAAACAAGGCGAATCTTTCCAGCCCACAACTGCATCAGAGTTACTTATGCCGTCAGGAATTATTACCTTCGTCAGGCAGGGGAGAATTCATCTTACGCCTCATATCTCACTGTCTTGTCTGGTCATATTTATCATGGGATAGGAAATGTAGTTTTGCAATTCTACAGGGTTTATTATTGCCTGAGCTTTACATTTTAACATTGATAAGGTCATTTAGAAAAGGTTTCTTAAACAAATGTGTATAAAGTGTCCTTTTACTTTCAGATAGACCAGTTTGCCTCCTCTTTCTGAAATCTTACTGAAGACCGTAGGACAAGCCTACAATCGATATCCTGAAATTGTCTACCAAGTCACTAGATGTCCAGTTTATTGGGCAGAAGACTGAAATCTCAAGATACTATAAGAAACATGTAACCAGATTCTTTGCTACCTGGCCAAAAAAAAAAAAAAAATTCCCAGCATCCTATCTGAGGGTGGCAGGGAAATAAAATTACCCCTATCCCATCTTGACAGAGGCACTTCAACATTTCAGTTCTCAAAGATTTCAACCCTATTTCTGGTACCAAATTCCATACTAGTGTCCTTTCAGTTCAAATTGTCCAAAAATCAACCTGTTTTAACTTAAGGAAGAAAATTTACTGGGAGAAATATTGACTAGAGATACCTCGTGAATAGAAGCAAGTGACTTGATGCCTCCAGAGATCTTTCTGTCTGACTCTCTGCACTGCGTCTCTCTAGAGATCAGCTTTATTCTCATGGGTTTATCCATGTGGCAGTAAAAGAGCCATCAGAGTCACAGCCTCATAACTCTACCACAAACAATAGAGAATTAAAACAAATGAACAAACAAAAAACACCCTTCTGTTACCAGTTCCAGCAGAAATTTTGCAGAGAACGTTTCCAGCTCATAAAGTTTGGGTTGTGTGAACAACCCTGAATCAATAATCGTGGCCCAAGGGACACTTTCTATGACTGGCCCCACCATATTCACAAGCTCATCCTTGTCATCAGAACGGTGGGATCTATAAACAGAAGAGGTAGGTAAGCATTAAGCAAATAAAGACAATAGCACAAACAATTATGATGCACTGTGATGCTTAAAACCAAAAAACCCAAACCCAGTGCCATCGAGTTGATTCTGACTCATAGTGATGCTATAGCATAATGCAATTATGTAAAGTGTGCAGTAGAAATATAGAGGTAAATCATGGAGAAAACTTACTTTTTGCTTCCCATCTAGACTGAGATGCCAAGGTCAGAGATCATATCTCATTTGCCTATCATTCTCATATAATTTAGCACAGACAGTACTGTATGGTAGGTATTTAATAAATTAATAAATGTGGAAAGCAAGATGGCAGGAAGGAAACAAGGAATGAGATTTCATTCTTGGGCCTGTTTAGATTTCACTTAGTACAGTCAAAGTACAGGCGATAAAATGGGTGGACTCAAATTATTGGTCAGCAGAATCTGCAATGGGAGGAGGAAAAGGGGGCAAGCAATCCATTTCAGGTTATAGAGTTTTAATAACTTCCCTTAATACCAAGTGTGCTTGTGGCTGCTTTTCAGCTGCCAGTCAGACTGTGGTGTGTTGTACATAAAATGCTCCCTGAAATCTTCTTGCAGTGCACTCATGGATTGACAAATACTAAGCTCGTCCTTTTCAAAGTTGCAGCATGTGTCAAAGGAATTTAACAAATGAAGAGCAATTTGGCAGCCATTTCATACCTCCAGTGATTGGCTCTCCCCAGCACGGTTGACAAGCTCTCCAAATCCTAAGGAGTGTGGATTGGATAAATGTTGGAACAGGAAAATTTGTGACCATTGTAGGAACTTAGCAGAATCACTGCAGACCTTTGTGAAGGAAGCTATGCCCTGTTTGTAAACAGTCAATTAACTGGAGAGTTTAAAGTAAGACTTTCTGTTTTTTTGTCATCAAAAGGCTAACTGGCCTTTCTTCCTCTAACAAATAACAGCTGGACAGTGATTGAGAGAAGAGAGAATGCCTTCCATATGTATGCCCACATTTACCTCTCTATTCAAATCCATTCAGTGAAGCACCCAACATGCATTTCTTTCCCCAACCAGGGTAATTGAGGGGTCTTGGTGGGGCAGTGGTTGAAAGCTCAGATGATAACCAAAAGGTCAGCAGTTCGAATCCACCAGCAGCTGCTTGGAACCCTATGGGGCAGCTCTACTCTGTCCTAGAGAGTTACTATGAGTTGGAATCAACTCGACGGCAACAGGTTTGGTTTTTTGGAGGATAATTGTAACCTCTTTTTTAACAGGGACCAAGAATTGTCATCATTGTCCTCAATGCCTGTCATGGAGTGTTATGGATTGAATTGTATATACAGGTAGTCCTTGATGTGTGACATATTCGAATTATGACAAATCACACTTGTGAGCATTCTTTTTTTTTTTTTTTGTACATACATTGTTGCCCATAATTTGCTGATGGTATCATTCGCATGCCAACCCCTAAAGACAAATAAAGATTGGATTTATAAAGATACTGATAATAAAAGGGAATAATAATGAAAACTTAAAAAAAAAAAAAAAAGAATGAGGTATTCCACTTATGTCAGAACTGACTTATGACAGAATTGTCAGAACGCAACCTAGTTGTAAGTTAGGGACTACCTGTATTGATATTGAAGTCCTGGCCCCTGTACCCGTGCGTGTTAGCCTGTTTGGAAACAGGGTTTTCTTTTGTTATGTTAATGAGATTGTACCAGAGAAGGATGGGTCCTAAACCTAATCACTTCTAAATTATAAAAAGAGCAGAAAAGGCATAGAAACACACATGGTGGGGAGAGGAAGACAGGCTATTCTGCTTCTCATCATCCAGATCCCAGAGACTGATGGTACCCCAAAAGATGGGAAACCAGTGATTTTTTAGGGCTAGGGACAGAGCAAGGAGCCCTAGTGACACAACAATTAAGCACTCAGCTGCTAACTGAAAGATTGAGAGTTCGAACCCACCCAGCAGCTCTCAGAGAGAAAGACCTGGCTATCTGCTTCTATTAAGATTACAGCCAAGAAAACCTATGGGGGTAGTTCTACTCTATCACTTGGGGTCACTATGAATTGAAAACTTACTTGACAGTACCTAATAACAGCAACAACAGGAGCAGAGGATGGTCAGATTTGCCTTTAGAGGTCCACCATGGCTATAGTATGAAAAAGTAGAATAGACAAAGACCTTTAATGTTTAGAGTTTGAGATGCTTGTGGGACATCCAAATGGAAATGTCCAGGATATGTAGGACTCAGCTCAGAAGAGTGATCTGGGCTGGAAGCATAGTTTTGGATACATTAACACATAATTAGATGATAATTTGACCATATAGGAGTTTGTGAGATCACTCAGTAAGAGTGTGTGAGGCGGAAGAGAGTAGAGAATAAGACAGAAGAGACAGGAGAAAAGCAGAGGAAAGGAGAAGAGAGGAGGGAAGGGAAACTTAGGATCCCCAGGGATCAGGATCAAAGGCAGTCAGATCATGAGTTACAGGCAACGAAGTCTGAGAGTAGTCAGAGAGAGAAAATGTTGTTGTTGTTAGATGCCATCAAGTTGGTTCTGACTCACAGCGATCTTGCGCACAACAAAAGGAAGCACTGCCTGGTTCTGTGCCATCCTCACAATTGTTGTTATGCTTGAGCCCATTTTTGCCACTACTCTGTCAATCCATCTCGTTGAGGGTCTTCCTCTTTTTTTGCTGACCCTCTACTTTACCAAACATATCTTTGTCCAAGGACTGTTCCTTCCTAATAACACATCCAAAGTGCTTGAGACGAAGTGTTGCCACCCTTGTTTCTAAGGAGCATTCTGGCTGTATTTCTTCCAAGAAAAATTTGTTCTTTCTTCTTGCAGTTCATGGTATATTCGATATTCTTCATCAACAGTATAATTCAAAGGCATCAATTCTCCTTCGGTCTCCCTTATTCATTGTCCGGCTTTCACCTGCATTTGAGACAATTGAAAATACCATGGCTTGGGTCAGGCGCATCTTAGTCCTCAAAGTGACATCTTTGCTTTTCAACACTTGAAGGGATCTTTTGTGGCAGATTTGCCCAATACAATATGTCCTTTGATCTTTTGATTGCTGCTCTCCTGGGCATTGATTGTGGATCCAAGTAAAATGAAATCCTTGACAACTTCGAACTTTTCTCCACTAGTCATAATGTTGCTTATTGGTCCAGTTGTGAGGATTTTTAGTTTCTTTATGTTGAGGCATAATCAGTACTGTAGGCTGTAGCCTTTGATCTTCATCAGTAAGGGCTTCAAGTCTTCTTCGCTTTCAGCAAGCAAAGTCGTGTCATCTGCATATTGCATGTTGTCAATTAGTCTTCTTGATTCCTGATGCTGTGTTCTTCCTCAGATTATTTGCTCAGCATACAGACTGAAAAAATATAGTGAAAGGATATAGCCCTGAAGCACAGATTTGCTGATTTTAAACCTCACAGTATCCCACTGTTCTGTTCAAACAACTGTCTCTTGGTCTGTGTAGGTTCTTTATGAGCACAATTAAATATTCTGGAATTCTCATTCTTTGCAACGTTATTCATAATTTGTTATGATCCACACAGTAGAATGCCTTAGCATAGTCAATAAAACACAGGTAAACATCTTTCTGGTATTCTCTGCTTTTAGCCAAGATCCACCTGACATCAGCAATGATACCCCCCATTCCATGCTCTCTTCTGAATCCAGCTTGAATTTCTGGAAATTCTCTGTTGATATACTGTTGCAACCATTTTTTAATTTTCTCCAGCAAAATTTCACTTGCAAGTGATATTAATAACATTTTTCAGTAATTTCTGCATTCTGTTGGCTCACCTTTCTTTGGTATGGGCACAAATATAGATCTCTTCCAGTTGGTTTGCCAGGTAGCTGTCTTCCAAATTTCTTGGCATGGAGGAATGAGGGTTTCCAGCATTGCATCCATTTGTTGAAACATCTCAATTGGCATTCTGTCAGTTCCTGGGGCCTTGTTTTTTCAATGCCTTTGGAGCAGCCTGAGCTGCTTCCTTCAGTACCATAGGTTTTTGATCATATACCACCTTCTGAAATGGTTGAATGTTGACCAAATATTTTGGGTACAGTGACTATATATTCCTTCCTTCTTTTGTTGCTTCCTGCATTGTTCAATATTTTTCCCAAAGAATCCTTCAATATTGCAGTTCAAGGCTTGATTTTTTTTCTTCAGTTCTTTCAGTTTGAGAAATTCTGAGTAGGTTTTCTATCTCCAGGTCTTTGCACATGTCATTATAATACTTTGTCTTTTCTAGCTGCACACCATTTGAAATCTGTTCAGCTCTTTCATTTTATCATTTCTTCCTTTCGCTTTAGATACTCTACGTTCAAGAGCAAGTTTCAGAGACTCTTCTAACATTCATTTTGGTCTTTTCTTTCTTTCCTGTCTTTTTAATGACATTTTGCTTTCTTCATATATGATGTCCTTGGATGTCATCCTGCAACTCATCTGGTCTTTGGTCATTAGTGTTCAATGTGTCAAATCTATTCTTAAGATTGTCTCTAACTTCAGGCGGGATATACTCAAAGTTGTATTTTGACTCCCGTGGACTTGTTTTAATTTTATTCAAGTTCAACTTTAACTTGCATAGGAGCAATTGATGATCTGTTCAACAGTCAGCCCCTGGCTTTGTTCTGACTGATGATATTGAGCTTCTTCACCACCTGTTTTTGCAGATATAGTTGATTCGGTTCCTGCGAATTCTGTCTAGGAAGGTCCCTGTGTATAGTCACCTTTTATGTTGTTAAAAAAATGTATTTGCTATGAGTAAGTCATTGGTGTTGCAAAATTCTATCATGTGGTCTATGGTGTTGTTTCTATCACCAAGGCCATGTTTTTCAACTACAGCTGATCCGTCTTCATTGTTTTCAATTTTTGAATTCCATTTGGAATTGGATTGGAATTCAAAAGAAAGAAAATAGTAAAGTATAATTCATGCAACCAAAAGGGACAGGACATTTCAATAATTAGTGAGGTTAAGAGTAATTTGAGTACTCTCTGAGTAGAGTGATGAGGGTACAAACAAGATAACATTTAACTGAGGAGCAAGTGCGAGGTGGGTAAGTGAACACAAACAATATAGCTAAGTTATGGAGAAGGCTGATGGTGAAGGGAGATTAACCTAGAGCAATAACTGGAAGGACGGGGGCATGGTTGTCCTAGAGACACCAAAACACAACATGTGTGAACATGAACTCTGCATTACCTCCTCTAGTCTTCCTGGAAAAAATGGCACCCCCAAAATCGGAACCCTAAGAGGAACCCTGGGCCCTTCATTCTCACTCACTGACCCCCATACTCAGTCACCAAGTCCCATAGGGAGACAGCATTAGACAATGGGGGGTGGGGCAGAGGAAAAAGAGTTTTGACAAGGCTTCAAATCCTGGCCATAACCCTGGCTATGTGGCCTTGGTCAGTTGTTTGACCCTGTCTCATTCTCTTGAGTTGCAGGGATAATTACAATTAATAAATAGAAAGCAGTAAGCCAAGTGCTAGGTGGTTAATTGGAAGCTATTATTACTTTGCTTTCTCCTTCTTTAATGTCTTCCTTTCAAGTGGCACTGCTACTATTGATGTTTGTTTTATCCTAGGCTTGGAGAGGTCAAGTAATTTGCACAAAGTCACACAGCCAGTAGGGGTTGAAATGTAGATTTATTAACTTGCAGTTCATCTGGTACCATTTTCCCTTAAAAAACAAAGATGCCAATTTGATGTCTAAGGTCCACCTGACCCAAGCCATGATGTTTTCAATTACCTCATATGCATGAGAAAGTTGGACAATGAAAAAAGAAGACAGAAGAAGAATTGATGAGTTAGAACTGTGATGTTGGTGAAGAATATTGAATATTCCGTGGATTTCCAGAAGTACAAACAAATCAGTCTTAGAAGAAATACAACAAGAATATTCCTTAGAAACGAGCATGGCGAGACTTCAGCTTGCTCACTTTGGACACATCATCAGGAATGACAAGGACATCATGTTTGGTAAAGTCAGCAAAAATGAGGGAAACCATCAATGAAGTGGATTGACACAATGGCCACACCAATGGACTCAAACATACCAATGATCAAGAAAATGGCACAGGACCAGGCAGTGTTTCATATGGTTTTACGTGAGATCGCCATGAGTTGGAGCCGATGCTAAGGCAACTGATAACAACAACCATTTTCTCTCATGCAGGTGGTCAGGGTTGGTGGGATGGCACCCTACAAAAGCATTCTGAGTGCTCTGGGGGAAGAGGAGACCCCACCTTCACAGGCTAGGAGCAGGGCTACAAGAGCTCCCTGCTCTCTGACTTACTTCTGGGTTCTTTCCAAAAGAGACTGTTGAGATAAAACACCATTGAAATTCACAGCAGCCAGAACGTCAACTGTTTTCTTTGAGCTTTAGGAGCTTTCCATTCTCCACTTAGTGTCTGGTCCATTATTAAAAGCAAACAAATGTATTGACCATTCTACATGCACTTGCTCAAGTGGCAAATGAATCTTGGCTATCTATTCTATCCCCATGACTGAGGCAGCATGTGTGCCAGGGAAGAAATTGGGTCTTTTCCTTGTCAAAGTCATGTTAGTTCACTTACTTTTAGCACCCCCCCCCCACCCCGAGGTACAGATGGATGCTTGAGGGCTGAGTGGCAGCTCTGGGGTGGTAGAGTCATGCCAGGCAGAAATCTGGCAACCCCATCTCAGGTTCATCTTGTCCATGCCAGGCTCTACTTCAGCCTTGGTGCTGCCTCTCGTCTGCAAGACCAGTTCACAAGGAGGATTTATGAAAGCTTTGCATAAAGACCAAGCAAAGCAGGTACGATGCTGTCATGAACTGAGTTGTGTCCCCACAAAATTTCTGCCAACTTGGCTAGGTCATCATTCCCTTTTATAATTGTATGATTGTCAACCATTTTCTCTTCTGATGTGATTTCCCTATGTGTTGTCCATCTATCACTATGATGTAATAAGACAGGTTAGTGGCAGTTATACTGATGAGGTCTACAAGATTAGATAGTGTCTTAAGCCAATCTCTTTTGAGATATAAAAGTGAGACAAGAGCAGAGAGACATGGGGACCTCACACCATCAAAAAAGCAGTGCCGGGAGAAGAACATGTCCTTTGTACCTGAGGTTCCTGCTTTGCGATGCTCCCAGACCAAGTGAGGACTGATGACGAGGACCTTCCTCCAGAGTCAACACAGAGAGAAAACCTTCCCTTGGAGCTGGTACCCTGAATTTGGACGTCTAGCCTGTTGGACTGTGACAGAATAAACTTCTCTTTGTTAAAGCCATCCACTTGTGGTATTTCTGTTATAGCAGCACTAGATGATTAAGACAGATGCATTTAAGAATTTTGTAGCACCTGAAAGTTACTTAGTGAACTATGCTAAGATAGAACTTGGAGCCTGAGCCTGTATCCTTCCTGCTGGAGCCAAAAGAAGAGTTAAGCAAGTTGGGAAGCACAGGAATAAGGGAGCATGTCTGAAACGTGACAGTGTGTTTTGATTTCGACTCCTGGTAACGCCATGTGTGTCAGAGTAAAACTGTGCACCACTGGGTTCTCAATGGCTGATTTTTCAGATGTAGGTCACCAGACTTTTCTTCTGAGATGCCTCTGGGTGGACTCGAACTGCCAGCCTTTCGGTTAGTAGCCTAGTTCATTAACCATTTGCATCACCCAGGGACTCTGTAGCAATGTGCTACTGATATCTAAAACCAACTAGCTTTTTCCATCCTCCTTCTCTCTCCATCATCTCTCCTATTTCATCCCCCATCTTCCCTATACTTCTCCCTCCCTTCCTGTTTTCCTGCCTTCTTTTTGCTTCCCTGTAACAGTATCCTCATCATCCTCTTCATCATCTTTACCATCATCAGGAAAAGTATATACTGGGTATCTACTCTAATAACGTCTTCCATATCTCTTTCTTCCCATTAAACTTTACGTTCCTTGAGGGTAGAGGCCAACGCTGTCTCATTCATCAGTGTATTCCTTGTACCCATCACAGAAATAAAATGAATATTTGTTAAATGAGTTAACAAATGGACTTTTGAAAGTTAATGAGAGTAAAGCAGTTATGATAACTGAGTTGTCCTTTCTAAGCTGAACTTTGTTTCACAGCCCCATCATATCCCTGTTGAGGGTCAACTGTAAGGGAAAGCAGATAGACTTTAGAATCACAATGCTGTCCAGTCAAACCTACCTGTGTTTCACTGCTGCTCTGGCCTGGATAAATTGACCATCATCCTCTTTTTCAAAATATGGGGTTGGTGAGATGATTGCATGAAGCCATCGCTTGCTGGCATGCAGTGGTTTCTCAGTCCAAGTGAGTTCCTTTGCCAGGTGTAATGGTCAGTTCTCCATGGATTGACAGTTATACCTCTCCTCCTTTCCAAAGGTGCTGCCAGAAAGTGCAAGTCTGAGACATGTTCCCTGGGCCTGTGTTTCTAATGCAACCCCATTACTCAAAAGTATTCCTTTTCATCTCATTTTTAATAGATTTATTGTAGCTGGGATGCTTACTATGAGCACTTTCATGTTGTGTTTGACAGTGGGCATTGTATGAAGATAGTGTGTCAGTGTAAGTGCTCATGATTATTAGTTAATCCCTACTTGTGGACATGTAATATTATGTGATCTGGCCCAAAACCAGAGCATCACCATAGTTTCATTGTTTCAACGAAGGGAGGAGTCCATTGGGATGGGAGCTCGTGGTTGTGAGTTTGACAAGGCCAACAGCATGAGCTGGAAAGCATGACCTTGGCTCTTCTTGTCTGGCAAGGCTACAGCTTCAGCCAAGTTGGATTCCAGCTGGACCCTCCCCACATCTTTTCCAATCCCCCTTTCTTCTAGTTCCTGCTCACTACTTCAGCCCTAGCTGAGTTTGGCTACTTGTATATTCTGTCCTAACGCTTAGTAATGGGCTTTGACTTGACACTGAGCTTTATTTTTTCTTTCTGGATTAGAATGACTAGTTAGGGTCTGACGTAAATCTGTGAATGCAATATTATTGTACCCCACCCCAGGATTTCATTGCAGAAGGCAATAAAATGTAACCACCAGCATGGAGTCCAGGCAGGAGCCAGGAGTGGTACAATGGAACAAAGAAATCCACTGGGCTATCCACTGCGCTCATTCTGAAGCCAGGAGCCCAGAAGGCCAGGAGTCATAGCAGCAAGAGCCTGGCAGACCACAGGATGATACTAGCGACAGAAAACGGAGGTCCCTGGAAGGAAAACTGTATTCAGAGATCTCAAAGTGAAACTGTAAAATTGGTAGGTCTCCATGACTGAGCCAGAGTCAGGCAGGTGTGGGTAATGGGGAAGGGGGACAAGTTGAAACACAGAAATGGACACTGAAACAGAAGAATGTGGTCATAGACTAAGTGCCATGTGTTCTTTGTTGACCAGTGCAGGCTGGGCTGTAACTGCTGACCCCTCTGCTTTGGCCAGTCTTTAAGAGGCAACTCTCTCATATTGCCATCTTAGAGCAACATGGATGACTCAACCAACTTCTGAACCAGACCATGAAACAGAACCTACAGATGCATGTTGGTGGCTAAGCTTGCAATCATGAAGACTACCTTCTTTTTTTTTTTTTATATTTAGTAATACTTTTACTCAAAAGGCATGTATCTGTGTCACATTGAATCCGAGGAATCCATTGCAGTGCAGATCATTGTTTTGAATAGTGCAGGCTATAAATCACTATATATACACACAGGAATAATGCAAAGCCCCCTCCTCCTAGCCGATCTCTCTCCCTCCCTCTCTCTTCTACGTACACACACTTTTTCTATATTCATTTTGCATATTCACATAATGGAATATGTTGCACATTAGAAATATAATGACTATTAAGTCATTATATTTCTAATGTGCAACATATTTGTTTACTTAAATTTTTCATAGTATAACATTTGTTAAGGTTGTGAGTCCACTGTCTTATGATGCTGCCTCATTTTAGAAAAGAAAATCCATTGCCATCAAGTTGATTCAAATTCAGAATCAAAGAGTCATTGTATTTTGTTCAATGCATTAGCATGAAATGAGAAAAAGGCAAGGGATCAGGAGGTCATTGGGTTCATCCAGGGTGGTAACCCTGGGACCATATCCAAGTCATGAATGAGCTGCTGCCCAGTGACCTTGGCCATTCACTTCACCTCTCTGACCTTCAGTTTTTACGTCTGTAGAATAGATATAATATTACCTCCTTAGCAGTTTCAAATAAGATTAAATGAGACATGGATATATAATAGTTGGTGCAATGCCTGGATCACTAGAAATAAAAGGTAATTATTTTCAGATTATTGAGGCTACTGTGTATTTGGGCAACAGGGACAAATTAGATGTGGGTAGGGTATCATAAATTACTCCTATGGTACAATATAAGGACTTGAGTGGGTTAGATTTTTGAGTTGGTGTCCTTTCATTCCTAATCTAAGTATTTTCCATCTTCTGATTTCTCTCTTCCTCTCATTTATGTTAAATAAAAGAATTTTTGATCTTGTCATACAAAAAGCTGGATTCCTTATCGAGGTCAAAATAACAAAAGAAAAGAATGCCTGTTACATGCCAGGCTCTGTTCTAGACTCTTCCCCCATGAGGCACTGTGGTGAAATGAGTTCTTTTATGTGGCCTTTTGCCTTGGTTCTTTGAAAAAACAGCTTGAGAGATTTTCCGCCTAAGCTCTGAAGATTTGTTTTTGCCCTGCTTTTCTACCCTAGAGAGTTTATTAATTTTGTCCAGGTTGAGGGACATTTCCTGGGCAAGCTGTAAACAATTTGAGGTTTGATACTTTTTATCTGGCCCTGGACTGCAGCCTGCCCTGTTATTGGTCTATTTTACACACTTTGCAGGAATTGGTCAACATGCTTATCCAAAAGAAGCCTCTGTGGCCTACAGAGAGGCGATTGGTCAGTTTGTGGCCCTGGTGGGAGGGCTATGTCTTGAAATTGACCAGGAGTTTGCATACATATGCAGCCAACCCCACAGAGGTGGGCAAGCAGAAGCAGAAAGAAGAAAGAGAGAAGAAGCAGAGGGAGAGGAGGCAAGGAAATTCCTAAAAAAGCTGTAACACGGGTTGAGGGCTGTAATACTGAAGACACCTAGAGGCCCAATAGAGACCCTGGGGCAGAGCTGTCAGTGACAGCCGAAACCTGCTTCTAGGAATGCAGCTAAGAGAGCTGAACAAAAGTGCTACATTGGCTATAAGCTGGGCCAGTTAGCAGAGGAAGTGGAGAGGCTGAAGGCAGGGAGGCTGAAGGCAGAGAGAACCGTCCTGAGAAGCCTATCCTGAGGGGGCCGAGAGGGACTCCTCCTCAGGGTCCCAAAATGAGACCTGTCCTGAGGGGGCTGAGAGGAGGCCTGTATGGCTGAGAGGCGGCATGCACAGCAGAGAGAAGGGCCTGCTTGCTTGCATGACTGAGAGGAGCTGGGAGAGCTGTCCTGTACCGAAGAAGGGAAGAGGGTGCTTTCCACTTCAGGGGAGCCTTCCAGACTTTGCCTACATGCTTTCTGATTCTGGTCCTGAGTTGTACCCTGCTGTTTCCTTAATAAACTACTTAACTGTGAGTATGGTCTGTGAGTTCTGTGTTGCCATTGTAACGAATTGTTAAACCCAACCGAGAAGCAGAGAGTGCCATGGTGCCAGTATTGGTAAGAAGGTCGGAGAGTGGAGGTATGTTGACCTCTACCTCCTAAGATCAGCTTTAGACTGACCCTGGTCATTATCCCCCCTAAAGTTGAACAGGTTCCGACGATACTACTACTCCCACCATTTTACCTGCACCATTTATTATGTTCAAACCCTGGTGGCATGTTCAAACCTTGGTGGCATAGTGGTTAAGAACTGCGGCTGCTAACCAAAAGCTTGGCAGTTCGAATCCATCAGGCGCTCCTTCGAAACCCTATGGGGCAGTTCTACTCTGTCCTATAGGGTCTCTAAGAGTCAGAATCAACTCAACGGTAATGGTTTTTTTTTTTTTTTTTTTGGTTTATTTATTATGTTAGCTGTAACACAACACTGCATTCATTTCATGTGTCTGGTATTCCATCAGAATACATTGAGTCTCTCGAGACATAGATCCTGGCCATTAACTTCTGTATTTCCAGCACCTGTGCTCATTCAGGACCGGGCTATATTCAGCTGGATTTCCCTATAGGATTTTTTTTTTTTTTTCCAAAGGGCAGCATCCATTCTGATTGGGCAGTGCCTGAATCTTACTATTTGTTTAATGTTTGAAATGCTGCTGCTGATTAGGAATTTAATAAGGGTCTAATGAATACGCTTAACCTTTATAATACTCATGAAATTAATATTACTTCAATTTGCGGGTAAAGAAACTGAGGCCCAGAGAGGGCCCAAGCAACTTCCAGATTATCTCAGAGTATGGGAGGGAGCCAGGATTAGAAATCTGGTTTGTATATTCCATAATTGAAATGCTTTCTCTATTTTGTGTCATCCACTATGAATCTTTAGTTTCTTAACTAGTCCTATATTAAATACTTGGGACATTTCATCACTCGAGTTTTATTTTGAAATTCCACATTGTACAGGAAAGAAAAGCCAAGTGGCTCGTTTTTTAGAGCCCACTTAATATCTTAGTACCTGTCTAGTTTGACTTACAAGATGTGTTTAGGCAAAGTGCACCTGAGTCCACCCAGTGTAAAGCATTCATATAAAAATGGAAAATTACAACTGATAACCAAAACAGAATTAACTCTCGCTTTTCAAAGTCTTGTGCTTTCATGTATTCATAAGGAAGACCACACCCTTGACAAGTGTTTTATACAGTCAAAACAGCTTTTCCCAAAGGAGGCTTGGTTGAGCCAAGACTGATATTTTCTCTGAACAGGATAAAAGTGGGTGGTTCTCACACTCTAAAAATAGACATTGCCAATCGGCAAACATTCATGGCGTCCCAATTCTTCATTCAGTCCTGCAAGGAATGAGAACCAAAACTGTTTTTTGAGAGCATGGCAGTGTTGACTCCAATTTTCTACATGTTTATGAGCAGGTCAGTTCTCCTCTTTAGTTCCCATCTTCTTTGTCTACAAAATCAGGGAAGTGAGTAAAAGACCTCCAAGGTTCTCTCCATATTGGGAGTTTTTAGGGTACAGTTTTTCCCTACTTTACAAGAAATTGATATACTCAGTCCTAACTGTCTAGAAGTGTGAGGGAATTTGAATCTCAACCGACCTGTCAACTAAGTCAGAATGTCTGGGAGTGGGGCCCAGTGTCCATGTTTTGTCAAGCTCCCACGTTACTATAATGTGTAGTCACACCAAGGAACCCTCTGCCACGTGAGAATACCATGCTCTCTCTACCTGCATACCAGGCCTTTTCTACCTGCAGGCCTTTGTGTAAGGAGCCCTCGTGGTGCAATGGCTAAGCAGTCACCTGCTACCTGAAAAATGTGCAGTTCAAATCTCCCCAGCAGCTGCGTGGAAGAAAGACCCGGAGACCTGCTCCCATACAGATTATAGCCTAGGAAACCCTGTGGGGTAGTTCTACTTTGTCACATGGGGTCACTATGAGTTGAAATTGACTTGACAGCATTTTTTTTTAATATCAACAACAACAGGCCTTTGTTTACACTCTGTCTCTGCTGGTGATGCTTACCTCCTTACTGTGTTCATTGGCTTATTTTTCATTCTGCACATTTCCTTTTTGTCATCTTCACCAAGTTTTCCAGGCAGAACTAGTCAACTTCTCTTCCGTGGCCCAAAGAACTAGTTCACAGTTAAGACAGAGCACTAGCTTCACAGAGGGTAGAGAAAACGCTACATGCCTCTTACATTCCTGGCCCTGGCAGAGAACTGTTAGTAAATGAAGAATTAGTTGACCTTACACAATCTCCACCTCTCTGAGGCTCTTGCTCATCTGTAAAGAGCTCTTTCAACTCTGAAACCCAGAAATTCAACACACATAAATCTGTGTGTCTGAACATTAGAGCACAGAATGCGAAAACTTCAACTGTGTTTTCGGGAAACTGTTCAACCAAAATGGGGTTAAACTACACAGGCTTTGCAACAGAAACAACTCAATTCTACCTGAGGGCTGACAGCAACGGGGCCCTGAGTGATGCCTTCATTTAGGTGGTGACTCTTGGACAAGGCCCAAGGAATGACGAGAGACGTGGTCTTTTTTTTCCTGACAGCGGGACAGAGGAGAGAGCCACAACGAAAGCGCTTTCACTGGGATTGGTGTTTCGGTTGGCGTCTACCTCACTTGCACTAGGGAACCTTTAGTGTCTGTAACTATTTAATTACCCTTGTCTATAAGAAAAAAAAAAAAAAAGTTTTTTTCTTTTTATTCCTGTCCAGAAGCTGGAAGTCAAGTCATTTATGACACAAATATAGCAGTTAATGAGATAAGCGGGAAATTAGGAACTCTACACAGCCATTCACATTTGCCATAATGAATTCTGCTGATTATAAAGCCCTAACAGACTTGTTCCTGGCTTCTTTATCGTGCTCGTTCTTTGAGTTTATCCGAGACTTTCTGTCTTAGTCACCTAGTACTGCCGTAACAGAAATACCACAAGTTGATGGCTTTAACAAAGAGAAATTTATTCTCTCACAGTCTAGTAGGCTACAGGTCCAAATTCAGGGCGTCAGCTCCAGGGGAAGGCTTTCTCTCTCTGTCGGCTCCGGAGAAAGATTTCTTGTCATCAATCTTCCCCTGGTCAAGGAGCTTCTCAGGTGGAGGGACCCCAGGTCCCAACGATGCACTCTGCTCCCAGTGCTGCTTTCTTGGTGGTATGAGGTCCCCCGCTCTGCTCTCTTCCCTTCCCTCTTGACAGATAAAAGGTGGTATAGGCAGACCCCAGGGAAACTCCCTTTACGTTGGCTCAGGGATGTGACCAGGGTAAGAGTGGTGTTACAATCCCACCCTAATCCTCTTTAACATAAAATTACAATCACAAAATGGAGAACAACCACAGAATAGTGGGAATCATGGCCTAACCAAGTGGATACATATTTTGGGGGACACAATTCAATCCATGATATTCTACCCTTTGGCCCCCCAAAAATCACATCCTTGCAACATGCAAAACATATTTGCCTCATCATGTCATAGCAGAAGTTTGAACTTCAAGTCCAAAATCCAAAAATCCCTCTTCATCTGTGAAATTTAGAATATAAGTCATCTGCTTCCGAAGGTCCAATGGCAGAACAGGCAAAAGCTAGACATTCCCATTACAAATGGGAGAAACTGGAGGAAAAGAAGGGATAACAGGAACCAAGCAAGTCAGCAGAACACATTACCTTAGTTCTCAAGGCTTTGAAAATAATCCTCTGTTCTTTGAGACAATTTACACAATGGCCCTGCCCTCCAGACTCTAGGTATTGGCCACACTCTCTGGATTCTGAGTGGAGGCCCCTTGGCCCTGGGCTTCAGCTCTGCCTTCCAGGCCCACTGGGACAGCACCTCTGCTCCCTCGGCTTTAGGCACACCATTCTTCTAGTCCATCTGAATGGCAACTCCACCCTTAGAAACACCAGAGGCCGTGGCTCCACCCTTTGAAACCCTTGATGTCATGGCCATACCTTTTGGGACTGAGGTAGCTGGGCTTCTTGTGTTCTTTGTCTCTTCAGCTTCTGCTTCCTAGTTTCTTGGCCTCTCAGTTCCTTGGGTCTCACACCCACATCTGCCCTGCTGGAGCAAACGTTCCAAATCTCTGTAGCTCCACGATGAGTGCCTGGAGGCAACCCTTTCTGCCAAGAAGCCTCCTGCACACAGACACTCAGCTCTCTCGCTCCGTGGGTTGGCTCCAGCACTGTCTGGCTCCAGTCTCTTGGTTCTGCTGCTGCTGGTTCCCTGCTGCTGCTACTTCTCTGTCATTCACAGTTTCAAAACTGCTTCCACATTTTAGGTATTTGTTAAAGTAGCACCCCACTGTCAGTATCTTAACCATTACACTTTCTCACCTGCTTTCTGGAGATAGAGGAACTCCAGGGGTCATATCTCCGATGATACAGATTTAAAAAAAAAAAAGACAAACCCATTGCTATCGAGCAAATTCTGACTCAGAGCGACCCTATAGGACAGAGTACAACTGCCCCACAGGGTTTCCAAGGAGCACTTGATGGATTTGAACTGCCGACCTTTCAGTTAGCAGCTGTAGCTCTTAACCACCAGGGTTTCCATGATACAGATTAAGTATCATGAAATGTCAGAGCTGGAAGGAATCATAGTATCTTCCTCACATCTCCACTTCATAGGCGGGCTACTTGAGGCTCTGAGAGGGGAAGGGGTTATTCAAAGTTTTTAACCAAAGGCTCCCTGTCTGGTGCTCTTTTAAGTACAATGGCATCGGTGACAAGTTCCCCTCCCCAATTCTAAGAGGTTTTCTGTCTCTCACCTGTTCCCCAAGCCCTCCTCCAGTCTCTGAGAAAAGTCCTTTGCTCCTGGTTTAGGTCTGTGCTCTCCCCATATTTCTCTCTCTAACCACATCCTGCAAGCCTTCCTTTCCTCAGGCATCTTTGGTCTGTGTTTCTCCATAGGCTCCTTTCTCTCTATACAACAATGTGCAAGTTTTCTTTCTCAATAAATCTACTTAAAATACACAAAAGTTGCCTTTTCTTAATAGCAGGGCAGCTATAGAAAAATTACACAGCTCTGCCCTCTTCAAGATGAAATAGGATAACCAGAAGTAAGAAACAGCACCAAAATTTCCGCGGCACAAAGTGGGCTAGTGGTCTGGGAGCTATTCCAAGTAAAGGCTCCCCCATGGATGACTCAGGGTTGTATCCTTGCACCACATCTATTCAATCTGTATGCTGAGCAAAGAATCTGAGAAGCTGGACTATATGAAGAAGAGGTTATCAGGGTTGGAGGAAGACTCTTTAACAACCTGTGTTACTCAGATGACACAACCTTGCTTGCTGAAAGTGAAGAGGACTTGAAGCACTTATTGATGAAGATCAAAGACCACAGCCTTTAGTATGGATTACACCTTAACATAAACAAAAATCCTCACAATTGGACCAATAAGCAACATCATGATAAATGGAGAACAGATTGACGGTGTCAAGGATTTCATTTTACTTGGATCCACAATCAACAGCCATGCAAGCAGCAGTCAAGAAATCAAATGACACATTGCATTGGGCAAATCTGCTGCAAAGGACCTCTTTAAAGTGTTGAAAAGCAAAGATATCACTTGAAGACTAAAGGTGCTCCTGACCCAAGCCATGGTATCCTCAATTGCATCATATGCATGTGAAAGCTGGACAATGAATAAGGAAGACCGAAGAAGAATTGATACTTTTAATTGTGTTGGCGAAGAATATTGAATATACCATGGACTGCCAAAAGAATGAACAAATCTGTCTTGGAAGAAGTACAACCAGAATGCTCCTTAGAAGCAAGGATGGCAAGACTGCGTCTTACATACTGTAGACAAGTTGTCAGGAGGGGTCATTCCCTGGAGAAGAACATCACGCTTGGTATAGTGCAGGGTCAGTGGAAAAGAGGAGGGCCCTCAACGAGGTGGGTTGACACAGTGGCTGCAACAATGGGCTCAGCATAACTACGATTGTAAGGATGGCGCAGGACCTGGCAGTGTTTCGTTCTGTTGTGCATAGGGTCGCTATGAGTCGGAACCTAAGAACAACAACAACAAGATGGATGACTCAGGATTACACCTACTTCCATATCAACACATTCATCATCTGTCCCCACAGCAGCAGAGGAGAAAGCTAGAATGTTAAACATTGACAGTTAAATACTTCCATCCACAAGTGACTCACAGCCCAGTGCCTGCTCACAGTCCACATTCCTTTGGCCAAAGTGAGTCTCTTGGCCTTGCCAAGGGACAGGAAGTGCAATTCCTCTAGATGACCAAATGGGGAGGTGATTAAGATGACCAACTGTCCTGGTTTGCCTGAGGCTGAAAGTTTCCTGCATCCTAAAGCCAGGATAAGGAGCCCTGGTCGTGCAATGGTTAAGTGCCCAGCAGCCAGCTAACTGAAAGGTTAGTCCAATCTTATGAGGTTGACAGCCTTGGAAACCCTGTGGGGCAGTTCTACTCTGTCTGGTAGTGTCACCGTGAGTCAGAACCAATTCGATGATACGCAAAAACAGCAAAGCCAGGACAGTCTCCGGCAAACCGGGATGGTCAGTCATTCTAGAAGAAACGGACATTGGTGAACAGCAGTAATATCTGCTTTATCCGCTATGCGAGTGTCCTTAAACTTTCTGAACCTTAGTAACTTTGTGTGAACCAATGCAGAACTCTTGAGCTGGTTGTGTTGGCTAAATGATACCATGTGTACAATTTTCCTAACATAATGCTAGCTTCTAGTGAGTGTTCAGCAAATATTAGAATTTTTTCCTGACTTTTTTTTTTCCCAAGCGTTTAGGTTGTTATGGGTTGAATTATGTCCCCCCAAAATATGTGTGCCTATAGATACGATCCGGAAACCCTGGTGGTGTAGTGGTTAAGTGCTACGGCTGCTAACCAATGGGTCAGCAGTTCGAATCCGCCAGGTGCTCCTTGGAAGCTCTACGGGGCAGTTCTACTCTGTCCTATAGGGTTGCTATGAGTTGAAATCAACTTGACGGCACTGGGTTTTTTTTTTTTTTTTTTTGTATAGCTATGACCCTGTCTGGAAATAGGGCTTTTCTTCTGTTGTGTTAATGAGGTCATGCCATAGTAGGGTTGGTCTTAAACCTAATCACTTCTGAGTTATAAAAGACCCAAATAAAGAAGACAATCGACAGAGACAGATGTATCTACAAGCCCAGGAATGCCAAGGATTGCTGGCAGCTGCTAGAAGTTCAAATAGACAAGGAAGGACCTCACCCTGAATGCAGACTTCTAGCTTCCTGAACTGTGAGAAAATTAATTTCTGTTCTTTAAAGCCACCTACTAGTGGTATTTGTGTTACAGCACCACCAGATCACTAAAGCACAGGTAGACATTGATTAAAGACAGAGAACTCTCAAAATCATCAAACAAAAATTTTGTGGAGTGATACTTCATAATATAAAAATTCTTCTGGTTAGCTGTGGTGGTTGGTAGGTCATTTGCTTAAATGCATTTAACTGTGTGCTTGAGAGGTACATTTAACAAACACTGACCACACACCCATTACGTGCTTAGAACACTGCAAGGCACTAAGGCTACAAATAAGAAGGCAGGGCTGGCTAGTAGAGATCCCAAAGTCTAGAGAAGAGGGCTGTATTAGTCTCCCGGGGCTGCCATTACAAATTACCACAAACTTGGTGGCTTAAAACTGCAGAAATGTATTCTCTCACCATTTCATAGGTTAGAAGTCCAAAATCGAGGTGTCAGCAGGTCCTGCTCCCTCCAGAGGCTCTAGGAAAGAATCCTTTCTTGTCTTTTCTGTCTTCTGGTGGTTCCCGGCCATCTTCAATGTTCATTGGCTTGTAGCAGTATCATTCCAATTTCTCCTCCGTCTTCACATGCCATTTTCCCTGTGTATGTCTGTGTTTCTGTGTCCAAATTTCCCTCTTCTTATAAGGACACCAGTCACATTGGGTTTAGAGCTCATCCTACTTCAGTATGACCTCATCACAGAGTCCAGGTGAACATGAATTTTGAGAGGATACACGAAGATGCTACTTTGATGACTAAGGTGCACCTGACCTAAGCCATGGTATTTTCAGTTGCCTCATATGCATACAGAAGCTGGACAATGAAAAGGGAAAACTGAAGAATTGACACATTTGAATTGTGTTGGTGAATAATATCGAACATATCACAGACTGCAAGAACGAACACATCTGCCGTGGAGGAAGTACAGCCAGAATGCTTCTTTGAAGCAAGGATGGTGAGACTTCATCTTGCTTACTTTGAATGTGTTATCAGGAGGGACCAGTTCCTGGAGAAAGACACCAAGCTTGGCTAAGTGGAAGGTCAGTGAACAAAAGGAAGACCCTCAATGAGATGGATTGACACAATGGCTGCAATGGGCTCAAACATAGCAAAGATTGTGAGGATGGTGCAGGACCTGGCAACATTTTGTTCTGTTGTACTTAGGGTCACTATGACTTAAAGCCACCTAACAACAAGGTAAGCACAGTGGTTAAAGCACTCGGATGCTAACCAAAGGTTGGCGGTTCGAACTCACCAGCCACACTGAGGGAGAAAGATGTGGCAGTCTGCATCTATAAAGAATTACAGCCTCGAAAACCCCATAGGGTCTCCATGAGTTGGAGTTGACTCAATGACTCTTGGTTTGGATTTTTGGTTTTAACGATGGCAACAACAACAGCTATTCAACCCAGTACAGAGACCTGTATGGGAAAATAATTATCATTCAGTGGATGAATCTTATAATAGTGCATGTACAAGTCAACATGGAAATACCACGGAGAGAGAAACTATGCTAGAGATTCTCAGGAATGGTTCCCAGAAGAGGAGGCTTTAATGTTGGCGGGCAGAGCTAAGTTCTAAGAGCAAACTAAGCATAGAAGCTGGCATAACCCAAAGCTCGGAGATGTGAAAGAACATTCATGGTGTAACCTAGTGATGGTGAGACACTAGTAGGCCCAGAAAGCAAGAGAACAGGATGTTAACTTTCGAAATCATGTAGGGCCTTCTCACCTATCTATCTAGGAGCCTCTAGGATTCTCTGCTTATGGGCTGCAACTGAGCCTCTTAGCATGACCTGCCCAGTCATGCACAAACAGGGCCTTTTGAACTCTCCCATAATCATTTCTGGCCTTCCTTCCTGCCAGACACTTGCCCAGGATTCCACGCTAATGCGTCTTCCTACTGTATGTTCAACTCATCCCCTTTTTCTCATCAGACAAAAGCCATGTATGTATGCTTCCAGGCTTGGATTGTTTAGAATCTTTCTTGAATACTCTAAAAAACTCCATTATTCTCTCCTCTGAGCCACCATATGACCCCAGAGATTTGCTGCCACGACATCTGATACTGTGTAATGTAGTTATGTATGCATATGTCTTTGCCCCATAGGATTAGAGCTCCTTTAGGGAGAAGTCATGTTTTCTATGCTGTGGTAAACACAGATTCTGGCCTTACAGCCAGCACGTCCTGGGGGCTCAGTATATGCTTATGGAATTAATAAATTACAGTGAAAACCAGGAACTCAATACATAACTCTTGGAGAGTGGAAAGAATTGTACTGCAAATTAAATACCTGTGACTCCTTTAGAATTATTATTTTTTCATGATGTTAGCGCCACAACTGGTAATGATGCTGAAAAGACAAATGGGCTGAGATATTTCCCTCCGGGTTCTGAAAAGAGTTGTGTGTTCTCTGTTGTGCTATTCCAGAAAGGTGAGTCACAAACAATAGTACATTACTTTTGGATTAATGAACAATAATATGCAAATAAACCTTAGGTATGGTTTCAAGGCACTTGAAAAATGATGCCTCAAGTAAAATTAGTGATAGCACAAGCCGAGAAGGATCAGGGAAGCCTTCATTTTATTTGCCCTTTATTTCTAGAGCAAAAAGCATTCTTTTAAGGTTTCCCTTTGTTATTTTTATTTTATTTTTTAACAGTTAGTACACATATTGTTTTATGACATTGGTTAACAACCCCATGACATGTCAACACTTTCCCTTTTCAATTTTAAGTTCCCTATCACCGGCTTTCCTGTCCCTTCCTGCTTTCTAGTCCTTGCCCTAGGGCTGGTGTGCCCCTTTAGTCTCATTTTGTTTTATGGGCCTGTCCAATCTTTGGCTGAAGGGTGAACCTCAGGAGTGACTTCATTACTGAACTAAAACGGTGCCCAGGGAACATACTCTCAGGGTTTCTCCAGTCTCCGTCAGGCCGGCAAGTCTGGTCTTTCTTTTTGAGTTGGAATTTTGTTCTACATTTTTCTCTAGCTCTGTCCAGGACCCTCTATTGTGATCCCTGTCAGAGCAGTCAGTGAGTCAGTGGTGGTAGCCAGGCACCATCTAGTTGTACTGGACTAAGTCTGGTGGAGGCCGTGGTAGATGTGGTCCATTAGTCCTCCCTTTAGTTCTTGAGCAGATTTGCTGTTTTATTTTTTTCTCAAAATAAGCTTTTTGTTCATTGGTCTTCTTTATTTCTTTTGTTTTGTTTTCTCACATTATTTTTTGTTCATATCTTTATATCGCCTTCTGCCCCTACATTCTTTAGGTTTGTCTTTCTTCGAGCATTTCGGTTTTTTCTATTGACACATCTCATGCATACAAAAGGGTGCGTAAGTTTCAGTGTAAACTCGATGAGTTTTTAAAAAATGAACACAGGCATGCAACCACAACCCAGATCAAGAATAGAACAACCCATCACCAGCCCCAGAAATTCCCCTGGTGCTTTGTCTCAAGAACTCTTTGCCTCCTCCAGAAAAGGAGTTTTGCTTGTTTTTGAAAGGCATATTGACGGATTCATAGATAATGTGCTGTTCTATGTCTGGCTTCTTAATCCAGTATTATGTTGTGCTATTAACACGAGTTGCTGAACATATATGTAGTTTATTCATTTCCATTGATGTATGATATTCTTTTGATGGGTAATAATTATGCCATGATCTATTTATCCATTCCATTATTGATGGAGATTCAGTTTTATTTCAGGTTTTCAATATTATAAATAAAATATTACTATTCATTTTCTTGTTCTTCTGTTGCTTATGAACATGGAATGAACAGGGACTATCTCTCCATAAATTTAGATCCTTTAAAAATTTTTATTTTGTATTTTCATTGTTGTAAAAATACACAAACAACACTTACGCCAATTCAACAATTTCTACAGATATAATTCAAAGACATTGATTGCATTCTTCAAGTTACACAACCATTCACTTAGAACTTTTAAAAATTTCTTTTATCAGAGTTTTGTAGTTTTCTGTATGATTTCCTAGGCATATTTTGTTAAGTTTGTACCTAAGTAGTTCATTTTTTTGTGTGTGTCTCAGTAAATGACATTGTCTTTTTAATTTCAAATTCTGATTATTATTGCTATATAAACCAAAAACCAAACCCACTGAGGTCAAGTCAATTCTGACTCATAATGACCCTATAGGACAGAGTAGAAAGGCCCCATAGGGTTTCCAAGGAATGCCTGGTGGATTCAAATGTTAGTAGCCTTAGCACTTAACCACTACACCACCAGGGTTTCCATTGCTATATAGGAAAGCAATTTGTTTTTGTCTGTTAATCTTGTATCCTGTGACCTTGTTATAACCTTCTATTAGTTTTAGTTCTTTGGAGTTGCATTATATATAAATTGAGTAAACACTCTAATTAGAAGTCAGAGATCGTCAGTGTGAATAGAAAAGCCAAGACATAACTATATGCTCTCTATAAGAGAGGCATTTTAAATGTAAAAACATGGCTAGGTTAAAAGTAAAAGGATGGAAAAAGCATGCAAACGGCATACATAAGAAAGGTGGCAAGGTCCTATTATTAGTCAATAGCTGTTTTAAAGTCTTTATCAGCTCATTCTGTCATCTGATTCATTCCAGGCGCGGTTTCTATTGACTCTTTTATGTCTTAATTATGGGTCATATATCCTTTCTTCTTTGCATGCCTAGTATATATTCTTTTATTGTATGCTGGATATCATGTCTGTTATCAACCGGAGGTATAATCCACCTGGGTTATGTTACAACAGTGGCACTCTGCATACGGGAATCATAAAGTTTCATATATTTGCTCAAGCCCTCATGAGGAAGAAACCTGGTGGCCAAGTTCACATCCAGGTCTGTTTATGTTTTCACAGAGTAATGGCCCTTAAGGACATCATTTTGGCGGCCATTCTGAAAATGTATACCTTACACTGCTATTGTGAGGATAAACACTGATAACGTACATGTTCCCAGATGGTTGCGATAATTGTTTTTCCTCACAAATATTATATTTCCGTAGGCCTCCTACACAAAGAGAAAAACTAGGTAAGACTGGAAAAGCTTGAGGGGCTCATTATCAGCAAGATTTTTCCAAAGAAAAAGGCAAAACACCAAAATCAAGAAGCCCTGTTCCTTAGGAACTGAGTTGCTGTCCAGTATCTCCACTGGCACCTGGAATAAAACCCCAGGCATTTCGTTTTCCTTATTTCACTCCTCGATCCCCTTCTTTGTAATTACTGGGACTGGTAATACTGACAGCACAGGATTATTTTAAGGATTAATGGAGACGCCTTGTTCTAGAGCTTTGGCTTCATAGTAAGTACTTGATAAATATTTGTTAAATCTGAATATAAGACTGCAGCAAAGGGTATTAGAAAGAGCAACGCCTCAAACTTTGAGTTTAAATAACAAGAATTTGCAACCAGAATGCTCCTTGGAAGTGAGATGGCAAGACTTTGTCTCATTTACTTTGGACCTATCGTCAGGAGGGATCAGTCCCTGGAGAAGGACATCATGCTTGGTAAAGTGGAGGGTCAGCAAAAAAGGAAGACCCTCAACGAGATGGACTGACACAGTGGCTGCAGCAATGGGCTCAAGCATAACAACGTTTGTGAAGATGGCGCAGGACCTGGCAGGGTTTTGTTCTGTTGTATATAGAGTCACTATGAGTTGGAACCAACTCGACAGCACCTAAGAACAACAACATAAGAAAACATTTACATTTTGTTAATGTTTCAGCATTTTTCACGTATACAGTTCAGTGACATTAATTATGTTTATCACGCTGTTCAACCATCATCATTATCTGTTTTCCAAATTTTCCCATCACCCTTAACAGAAGCTCGGTGTCCCCTAAGCATTGAGTCCCCCTCTTCCCTTCCTTTCCAGGGGTCCCTGGCAGCCACTTTGGTGTCTACACACTTGCCGTTGTAGATATTCACATACTTGGGATCATAGAGAATTTGCCCTTTTGTGACTGGCTGATTTCACTCAGCGTCACACTTGCAAGGTTCATCTATGTTGTAGTAGTGTTCTCTTATACAGACGCATTTTGTTCTCATTTTCTGAAGGTTTAGAGGAAATGAAAGAGCCCTGGTGGCACAGTGGTTAAGCGCTGTGCAGCTAATCAAAAGGTCAGTGGTTTCAAACCATCAGCTGCTTCTCAAGAAAAAGATGTGGCAGTCTGCTTTTGTAGATCACAGCCTTGGAAACCCTATGGGGCAGTTCTACTCCGTCCTATAGGGTAACTAGGAGTCAGAGTCGACTGGACAGCAGTGGGTTTTTTTTGGTTTTTGAGGAAAACACCTTGCTCTATTTAGTCTAGTTTTTCTCCCTACCACACACACTGCCTACACTTGCTTCCTCCCTCCCAACATTTTCCCTTTCTCTTTGTTCTTTCTGCTTCAGGCTCAAGTGGATTAAGCACTTCTGAGTATTAGAGGCTGAGTTGAAGCCTCTGCAGAAATCCCATCACAGACGGTGGGGAGCCACGCCAATTAGAATGCTGACTGTTCAGCACAAGGACGTGTTTGGAGGTGAGAAAGATAAAACCTTTTTTCTTAATTGAGCTGAGAATTTCCCAGAAGGTAATAGGAAAAGAGACTAAATCAAGGTTAAAAACAGGAATATATTATCTGTTTGATGTTTACCCATTGGCAGGTCTTGCACGTTAAGAAGAAAGTAATATCTCTGAAGCAGGTCACTTTTAAAATCAGTTATGACCAAAATTGAATGGCATTGAGTGTTTGCATTAGATGAGCCCCCTAAAGCCTAATTCTCAAAGTCAGATTTTCTGTTTCCATTTGTTTTCCTTCCTATCATTCTACCAATGTAATACAAAACGTGCTGGAGCAAGAGAGAGGGTCTAGACAGAGGCTTACTATCTTTGTGACCTAAGGCTAGTCACCTAAACTTACAGGCATCCTCCTCTTTGGAAAATGAGCGAGTTAATGCCACTTATAGGAATCCCTGGGTGGTGCAAAACCGTTGAATGCTTGGCTACTAACTGAAAGGTTGGCACTTTGAACCCGCCCAGAGGAGCCTCGGAAGAAAGGCCTGGTGATCTACTTCAGAAAGGTCACAGCGTTGGAAGCCCTATGGATCACAGTTGTACACTGCACACGTGAGATCACTAGAAGTCAGAGTAGATTCGATAGCCACTGATATGGTTTTTTGACTTCATACCACTTATAGGCATCTCTTCTCTTCCGTTTCTGGTCTTCCTGCCCTGTTTCAGGTCTTCGATATTGCTCCCCAAGGCAATCTCAGTAATCATCCTGCCTCCAGTGTCGCTCCCACCAATCAGTCCTTCATATGGCTCCTGGAATAATAGTGATTATTATTATTTTTATTTATTGAGATGAAAATACATTATTTTTTAAGATCCTTTGACCCTTCCCTGTGGCAGAGATCTTAAACTTTCATCTCTGCCAAAACCAACCATTAGAAACAGGATCATGGTGTATTTAAAAGAGAACTTGCATTAGTTTCTGCGGCAGATACAGTTAAGTGCTCGTCAAATACCCGTATGTGCCATGATACTTCCCGGTCTTCCATGAAGTTAGGTTGGGGCAAGTGACTTGTTCCAGCCCATAGATATCCAGGCCAAGGCTGCTGACAGGTAACCTGCTTCTTTCTTTGCTTCTTCAATGACCCCGAAGGTCATGGTTCCCACTGACACAGATAGAACATGGAAGAGAGCTGTTCTACTCATGCTGGACTCTGTGTGAAAGGAAAATGAAGCTTTACCAGGTTAAGTCTCTGAGCATTGGGGCTTGTTTGTTATCACAACATAGCACAGCCTAACTAATTAAGGTGCCAACGTCTTAAAATTACGAAGTTCCACATAAAAATCTGCTGATACTGCATTTGAACACTTGGATGGCAATAATCCACTACACCTGGTGCCCGGCTAGGACCTTTGGTCTCCTGGTGGACTTTGTCTTTCTCCATCCTCTTCTTTCTTTCTCTTCACGTGCCTAGTGCTCTATGCTTGTGAGCTTGTGGTTCCTGACCCACAGAATACAGTGCATAACCCCAAATGTGCCACAGTGGGCCATTCCTGATTTGGGCATATTTGTCCCAGTGGCCTTATCATTGGCCACTGTCTTAGTTATCTAGTACTGCAATATCAGAAATATCACAAGTGGATGGCTTTAACAAAGAGAAATTTATTTTCTCACAGTCTAGGAGCTAGAAGTCCAAATTCAGGGCATCAGCTCCAGGGGAAAGCTTTCTCCCTGGAGTCCAAAGGACTCACTCTGCTCCTGGCACTACTTTCTTGGTGGCATGATGTCCCCCCTCTCTGCTTGCTTCCCTTTCCTTTTATATCTTGTAAGATAAAAGGTGATGCAGGCCACACTCCAGGAAAACTCCCTTTACATTGTATCAGGGATGTGACCTTAGTAAGGGTGTTACAATCCCACCCTAATCCTCTTTAACATAAAATTGCGGTCACAAAATGAAGGACAGTCACGAAATACTGGGAATCATGGCCTAACCAAGTTGACACATATTTTTGGGGGGACACAATTCAATCCATGACAGCCACCAAACACACCAGCATTCTACATAATCTGTACTTGCTTTTCATGCCTCTGTTCATGGCACATTCTGGGCTTTTTGCCTCTAGGACCCTTGCTGTATTGTTTATTTTGTTGACTCTTCTTCATTTTTTCAGTGTCCACCTTCTGTTCTATCTCCTTGGGAAATCTCTCCCCATGTCCTCCTTGGATTTCTCCCAATTGGAAGGACTCCTGCATTCTAGTACTTAATCCCTTGTCTATATTATTCACCTTCCAATTTCCCAACCCCAGTGCAGTGTCTCCTGGCCCAGAAAAGGTGCACAGTTCATGCTTATAGGGTAAACACTGAAGCATGGGATCAGATTTTCAAATTTCAACACAATGCGTACACGCGGCATAGTTCCAATAGTGGAGAAAAACGTATGGTGAAATTCATTAATTCTCCATCCCCACTCTCAGTGCCACGATTCAGAAATAGCCTTTTGTTTTCATACCATTTCTGGTTTTATTTATTATTCTATTGGCCCCCATTATTCTAGGTGCTACACTTGAAACTGTTGTCTTTCGATTTATTGTTTTCCCCCCTTCTCGTCCCATTCTCTTCCCAGTGTTTGATAGTAACATTGCTATGCTTTCAGTTCTGTGGGTTGTCTTTATAACTGTAATGCTAAGCTTAAACTCTTTTTTTTGTTTGTTTGTTTCTGTTCCTTTTGAGAGTGCCTTTGAAATTTAGCTTCTCCTTTCTTTCCTTGGAAACCCTGGCGGCATAGTGGTTAAGAGCTAGGCTCCTAACCGAAAGGTCAGCAGTTGGAATTCACCAAGAGCTCCTTGGAAACTCTATGGGGCAGTTCTTCTCTGTCCTGTAGGGTCACTATGAGTTGGGATAGACTCATGGGCAACGTTTTTTCTTTTCCTCCACGTCTCTAACCACCACCACCCGTGGCTTTATTTTGTAGGCAGCACTTTCTACTGTCAAGGAGGTTTATGTTTTCTTCTTTACCTTAACCAGGTCTTCTGTGATTTGTTTAGTTATTCAAATTCAGTTCCATTGTTCTTACTGCACAACCAGATGCCTCTCCCCTCAGCAGTCTTATGTACCCCCCCACCCCCAGGTCTCCATTCCAGTCAATCCATACCTGACTTGTTCTTCAAAACCAAGGAAAGCTCTCCTCTGCTGTGAAGGCTTCCAGCCAAATCTGTTTTTCCTGATGCTTCCGAGCCTCCTTTTTCTACTGTTTCCTAAATCATCATGAAAGCTAGGCAGCTGAGAGCTGAGTCAGGGACCATCCCTGGCACTCTGTGTGTGAGAAGAAATACACCCCTGTAAGCTAAGTAAATCAGGAGACAGCATTTTTCTTTGGAGACACAGATTAGACTTAATGGACTGAATTAGTAAATCCAGAAAGGGGCCTGTCTTAGAGCCAGGTCTATCATTTTTATAACAATGTGGTATTTTTAAAGTGTAATTCTGGAGTCCTTAGAATTCACTCTGTCAGGCTGACTGAGGCAGCAGCCACTGTGAGGGAGGGCTGGATAAACAGAACCAATTTGAGTTTTGCGGTATAATTAGCCCAGCCTGGAAGGTAGGAGTCTTGGGTTCCTGGTCCAGAACCATGCATAAAAAACAAAAAAACAAATGAGTTGCCTTTGGGTTGATTCTGACTCATAGTGACCATAGAGGACAGAGTAGAGCTGCCCCATACGATTTCGAAGAAGCGGCTGGTGGATTCGAACTGCCGACCCTTTTATTGGCAGCTGGGCTCTTAACCACCGTACCACCAGAACCATGCATAGGCTGAGTAATCTGAAGAAAATGTGCTTTATCTGTCTCTGAATTTCTTCTCCAATAACTTGAGAAGTTTGGATGAAATCCCTCCCCAGGTCACCTCTAAGTCTTTTATGCAATAGTGACAATGCTGTGTTCCTTCGCACTCATTTCTGCTGTCAGAGTCCCCTCTGGTGCCCATAGGTGAAGGGTCTCTTTGGAGACACTCTTCACGGGCATATGTTGTTTCACCTGCCTAGAATTCATTCTCTTTCCTTTTAGCAATCTCATTCTGATTTTCTGTGGAAACATATGTCCTGACTATCTGCGTAGGTGATGTTTGTGGTGCTGACCACAAGTTCCAGCCCCACATTGAGCATGTGACTCATTCTTGGCCAACCAGCACATTCTAACACCCTGGTCACAAGACTCAAGTCAACATGAGCATAGTCCAATTAGGGTGACTCATTATTTTTAAGGGCTTTCCACAAAAGAACTTTTAGAATGAAACCAATGCTGAGACTTCAGGGTGGGAGATAGATAGAGACCATGTCCCCAGGCCATCTGTCTAAATTTGGGTTCCTTTAAAAGTGCAGCCTGCCTTAAGAACTTGGGCTCAGGTAGCTTCTTTGGGAGGATATCTCAGGAAGGAGTGAGAAAGTAAGGAGTATGAGAAAAGGGGAAAAAGGAAAAGGGTGTGTTTTCCTCTTTCAGCACTATGATCAGCAGGCCTCCGTTCTGCTGGGACCTCATCATACTTTCCAGGCTATCCACTGAAGGAGGGAGAGGCTGGAGCTTTTATCTACTAGGTCCCATTTATCTACTTTATCTAGTAGTGTCTCACCAAGAGTGTTAAGTGCTTGTGTGCAGGCCTGGGAGCCTGATTCCTGCAGCATTAGAGAAGGTTCTGGATCAGAAAGTAGATAGAGTTATGATAACAACTGATGCAAGATGTTGTTAGTGTGAGATGAGGCTGAGCCTCTGATATGGCTGAGAGAAATTGAGAATATACACTCTCTGCAGGCAAACTTGTTCCCAAGAGGAAGGGAGGGAGCACAGGCCCCAGCTAAACGTGCCTGGGATCGGACCATTGTGATCCATAGGGTCCTCATTGGCTGACTTTTGGAAGTAGATTGCCAGGCCTTTCTTCCTAGTCCTTCTTAGTCTGGAAGCTCTGCTGAAACCTGGTCAGCATCCTAGTAACATGCAAGCTTCCACTGAGAGATGGGTGGTGGCTGCTTGTGAGGTGCATTGGCCAGGAATCAAACCCGGGTCTCCTGCACGGAAGGCAAGAATTCTACCACTGAGCCACCAGTGTCCTCTCTGAAAGAACCAAAAACCTGTTGCCACTGAGTGGATTCCGACTCATGGCAACCCTATAGGACAAAGCAGAACTGCCCCATTGTGTTTCCAAGGCTGTAAAAATTTATGGAAGTGCACTGCCACATCTTTCTCCTCTGGAATGGCTGGTGGGTTTGAACCACTGACCTTTGGGTTAGTGGCTGAGCACTTTAACCACTGTGCCTTCAGGGATTGTTCTGAAAGAACTAGAGTGTAGGAAATTGTTTTATTAAACTTAAAAACAAAATACAAGTATTTTTCCCCTTCAAAAATTATAAATAACTTAGTTTATATAAATAACATATTTTACAAATTTTAGAGCAAAAAAAAAATTGTTTTTAAAGATCTCTTCCAAAATCAACATGCCCACTCTAACGATGAAGTATTAGATAGAGCATTTCTAATTAGCCAGGAGCTCATTTCTGTTCCCATCAACACACTCGGGGGGCCGCATGGATAATTTAATGTTAGGGTGTGAGCTCTTTACTGCTTGCTTCTGATGTTGCCACTGGTAACCAAAATTTGTTCCAGAAATCGACTGTTAGTTATTGCTCACAGAAAAGTGAGCTATTGAAGCAGGATAAAAATCTTCTTTTCCACCTCCCGATTTTCCTGTAACCCCTCCTTGTGGAGTCTTCCCAGACCCCAGTAGTCCATAAGCCTCTCCATGTGGAGACTACAGACTCCAGGCGGACGGACGGGGAAGGTGTCCCTCTTGTCCATTCATTGTGTCCTCAGGGCATGGTATAGTTCCTGGAACACAATCAGGCCTCAATACATATTTGCCGAACACATGAGTGAATGAAATATTAACTTGTTTATATAAATCACTTATCGGATCCCTGTCTGATTGCTCTACAAGACCATGAGTTTCTTGAGGACACAGAGCAAGTCTTGTTCTTCTGTTTGTCTTCAGAACCTATCACAGTGCCTAAGACTGTGATTCTTGTTGAATGAATGAATGAATGAATCAAAGTGATGAATTGCAAATACAGTATCTGCTCATCAAAAGTAAGTTGGAGGCCAAAGGGTTAGGCATCAACCCAGAAACAGATTAACTTAAAGAAAGTGATTTGACTAGCTGAAGCAGAATTCTACAGATGAGGCCAGCAAAGCAACAAATGAAAAGGGGGAAAAAAAAAAATTAAGCCACCACTAAGAGGTCAGAATGGAGCAGCAGGCTGTGTGTCTCCTTATTCTCTGCCTGGGACATTTTCAGCTCCCTGGCTGCCTCAGTCCTTGCCTGTCTTCTCTGTCTGGCAGTTTCTTCTCAACTATTAAGACTCAGCCTAGATATATCAGTTCTTCCTCTGTGATATTTTAATTTCTTGTGATGAAAAAGGAGTCCCTGGGTGGCGCAACAGTTAACACGCTCTGCTGCTAACCAAACGTTTGGAAGTTCTAGTCCCTGCAGAGACACCTTGGAAGACAGCCCTGGCAGTCTCCTTCTGATTTAGCCAATTGAAGACCCTCTGGAGCACAGTTCTACTGAGAAGTACGCGAGGTCACTGTGAGTCCTAATCAACCTGACAAGTAGTTTTTGTGATGAAGAAGATAACGTGGATAATAATGATAATGATAATTAATAATCTAGACCAAATTATCTTCAATTTTTCATCAAAGATATATAGAGAGAGGGTAGAAATGGGCAAAAAATAAACTTTTCCCACTTGAGTTTCTCAAGCCACTTCTTGCAGTGTTTAGGGATTTTGACGTTCCCCTAGTGGCTTTTAGAAAGGTTGGGTTCCTCTAAGTAGTTGACTCCTTAGGAGATGGGGGTTCCTGACCCTTCGTGAAGGCAGCCTCCACCCATTTCCCAGATGCCCTGCTCTTAGACCTTTCAGAGTACACAGCTGGGTTGTATAACATTTCATCTGGGAATTAAAGAGAAACAGGAAGCCTGGCTAGTGTGCCTGGGAAACCACCGCCAGCATGTGTTTACAGTCTCACCCCAGGGGCACTCTGAGCTGAATTTCTTCTGGTGGGGGCACTCTGTTGTACACTTGAAGCCTGATTGCAATTCTGGTAATGTGATCAGAAGGAAAGAAAATCAGGGCCTGCTAAAAGATTCCCATATCACAGCAGGTCTGTGAAGGTCTTCTGGTGCCTTGAGGACTGTCTTCCACAATATGAAGGTTTTTGATGAGGAAATGTCTATGGTTTTATTTGTAATGAGGAGTAGATGTTTACTTGTCCATTTTAATTCAAATAACAGACATTGCCTCATCCATGTTCAGCAACACCGCCTTCCATTCATTCCGGGAACACTCATCTGGGCAGCGTACGTTCATTCTGGGCATCTGCAGACCTGATGAGCTGTTCTGTGACCCTCCCAGAGTGGAGATCCAAAACGCCTGAGAGCACTGCTGGAGGCAAAAAAACACCATCTTTCTTTCCTATCTTCCACCGCAAATACGTATGGAGGGCTGATTCCCGGCACAGACCTGTGCTAGATGTGAGGTCTACGAAAAAGAACAAGGGAGAATAGAAAATATTTATTGAACATCTACAATGTGAGATGCAAGCTGCTTAGTCCACTCATTGCATTTTCTCCTTCCAATGAAACACTATACCAAAACAAACAAACAAACAAACAAACCCAGTGCTGTCGAGTCGATTCTGACTCACAAAGACCCTATAGGACAGCGTAGAACTGCCCTACAGAGTTTCCAAGGCACACCTGGCGGATTCGAACTGCCGACACTTTGGTTAGCAGCCGTAGCACTTAAACACTACGCTGCCAGGGTTTCCATGAAGCACTATAGGCCGGTATTATTATTTGGGTTTGCTCTCCACAAAAGAAAATAGAAGATGAAGTCACTTGCCAAAGCTCACACATCTAATGACCTATGCTTAACATATGTTAAGGCTGGAATCATCTGAGTCTACTGACTCTTTCCCACACAGCTGGCTCTTTCTCCCAGAGTCTGCCCTTAGGATCTCATGTCTCATGAGGACAATTAGATGGCCCCATATCTTCTCCTTCTGTACCATGTAAGATTTTATCTTAGAAAATTAATAGAGAGAAATTCAGGTCTGACATGCTTAAACTCATTTAGTTTATTACAAGGTAGTCATGGCAAGGCATGTGAGTAAGACTTCACAACATTGATGTAGAACCAGAGAATCAGAATTAACAATTGCAATTATAATGTTAGGTTAATGGTTAGAGTCCAAATCTTTAGATTTCAGGCTTTTACCTTTAAAGAGAGGTCTTGGGAGGAAGGAGGACAGAATCTCAGTTCCATCTCTGCTTTCTCTCTGCAAGTGAACAGACATTTAGGGTTTATATGCAAATTTGTCACCTTGGCTCTGCACTTCAAGGGCCAGTGTGATGTCAAAACTAGTATGTTATATCCTTTCTCCAGGGTTAGAGAGTAGACAAATGAGGCATCTTCTCTTCAAGGTTAGAGATCAGGGAGATCGGTTAGATTTATGTTATGTTTTCTTGGGTCACAGCATGCTGGGTCAAAGTGAATTTAAAGATTGTTTATGTTCTTTACATACTTCATATACTTTTATGTTTCTACATCTAATTTGAGAAATTTTCTAAAGAACTTTTCTAAATTACTTACAGATTTCTATGGTTAATGTTAGAGAGCCTCACAAAGGTATAGATATTTCTATTTCTAAGTTCACTGGCTAATTTTTTCAGAAGTAGACTTCCAGGTCCTTCTTCCTAGTCTGTCTTAGTCTGGAAGCTCAGCTGAAACCTGTCTACCATGGGTGACCCTCCTGGTATTTGAAATACCAGTGGCATAACTTCCAGCATCACAGCAACACACAAGCCACCACAGTACAACAAATTGACAGACATGAGGGGAAAGGTAGACATATTTCTATTTCTAAGTTCATATTTTGAGTGCTTATATATAAGTATTTTTAAAAGCATTATGGAATTTGAGATTATTGTAGTAATATAGGAAGAAGTACAGCCAGAATGCTTCTTAGAAGCAAGGATGGCAAGACTTAGCCTCACATACTTTGGACACGTTATCAGGAGGGACCAGTCCCTGGAGGACATCATGCTTAGTAAAGTAGAGGGTCAGCAAAAAGAGGAAGGCCATCAATGAGATGGATTGGCACATTGGCTTCAACAATGGGCTCAAGCATAACAACAATGGTGCAGGACCGGGCAGTGTTTCATTCTGTTGTACATAGATAGGGCCACTATGAGTCAGAACCGACTCGACGGCACCTAACAACAACAACAACATAGACACATACAGAACATTCTGCGGATGACAGTCCAAGTTCCAACAATGCTCATATCTGGTGTCTGCAGTCTCCTCTTCTCCTCTCTGGGATCTCTTTCTAGCATCTTCTACTCCTCCTTTGCTCCCATTCTGGAACATTCTCTCAGGAAGTCATCAGCTGAGCATCATGGGATCCTTGGCACCATTTAGGCCACAGTACTCCCACTGTTAACAGGTCTCAGTTCCCCAATAAGTTTCTGCTGCTGGGAAGGAAGTCCACTTCCTGCAATGAGTATTGAAAGCATTATCTGGTAGAAGAGGGTTTCTTAAAAGGGTTATACAAGGACTATAATACCCATACCCTACAAGGTTCCAGGAAATACACCAGAGACTCAGTTATCCATTCTACTTATATATCTGGTCAGCCCGACCAAAATAAAAGTCATAAAATGAGTAGGAAAAAATTGTCCTAATAAACAGCCCCCCAAAGCATGGAGAGAGGATAGCTGTGGGTTAGGATATGGGAAAGGGAGGAAAAGGCCCCAGCAAAACCAGGGACTTGGAACAGCCAAGTGTGTGTGGCTGAGCCCTGGACACCACAGCCCAAACAAAGGAGCCTGAGATACAGGTTTTATCCAAGCCGGCTTCTATGAACCCTACTTGTGAGTACGAATGGCAGTTCTTGCTTTAGGACTACAGCAATAAGTAGGGTGACGAGAAAGAGTGAAGGGGCATGATGGGATTAAGGGGGTGGGGGTGAGCTTCAGGTAGTGTGTGTTGGGAAGACCCTTCAGAGAAGACCCTATCTAGACCTGGAGGTTGAGATGGAGCTGACCCTATGAGCAGCCTGGGGAAGAGCATTTCGGGGAGAGAACACAGCACAACGAACTCCCATACACAGGGAAGAGCTTGGCAGGTCCAAAGAATCGAATGGAGGGTGGTTCCAGCATAGTTAGCTGGGGGGAGGATGGGGAGAACTCAAAGATGGGGTTGAAGGCAAAAGCTTCTTCAAAGCATCGAAAGCAATGGGGAGTGGCTAAAGTTTTATGCCGAGAGTAATGGGGAGCTATAAAATATTAGAGCGCGATCTGAGTACTCTGGAAACCCTGGTGGCACAGTGGTTAAGTACTTCGGCTGCTAACAAAAGGTCAGCAATCTGAATCCACCAGGTGCTCCTTGGAAACCATATGGGGCAGTTCTACTCTCTCCTACAGGGTCGCTATGAGTCGGAATCGAATTGATGGTAATGGGTTTGGTTTTTGGTTTATCTCAGTATTGGAGCCCTGAGTATTGGCACAGTGGTTAAGAGTTATGGCTGCTAACCAAAAGGTCAGCAGTTTGAATCCATCAGCTGCTCCTTGGAAACCCTATGGGGCAGTCCTACTCTGTCCTATAGGGTCCCTATGAGTTGGACTCAACTCCACAGTGGCAGGTTATCTGAGTATTAATGTTATAGCAGGAGCCCCTTTGTGGCTCAAATCATTAAGCATTCAGCTACTAACTGAAAGGTTGGTGGTTCGAATCCATTCAGGGGCACCTTGGAAGAAAGACCTGGTGATCTTCCAAAAAATCACAGCCATTGAAAACTCAGGTCTACTTTTACTTGAAATAGACTTAATGGCAACTGGTTTGTTTTTTTGTTTTAATGTTATAGCACAGTATAGAATAGCAAGATATCCCAGGCCCTGAGCAAGTAACCCTGCACTGGAAATGATTCAATCATGATTCCACATTGATAGAGTGCGGGGGGGAGGGGGTGCGGGGCGGGTTGGTAGTGGTGGTGGTGGGAAATCAGGCTGAGCAAGGCCAGATATGACCCTAACTTGTCCATAAATTCCTGCAGCTTCCTCAGTGACTCTTCAGAGCACAAAGCCTGTGATCAGATTCTCTGGGCTCAAATCCTGGCTACACCACTTACTGACTGTGTGACCTTGAGCAAGTTACTTAACCTTTCTGTGCCTCATTTTCTTCATCTGTAATGTGAGGGAGATAATGATGGCATCTCAAACCATTGATATCAAGATGTCATGGACAGGGGAGGGGAACTTGGGTAGGGGTGCATACACTCTGAGAAAGGCCCGGGTGGCTCAGAGTTCTCCACAGGCTAACTCCTTCCCAGTCCTCGTGCTCTACACGGGCAGAACCCAGTCTCTTACAAAGGAGGACCGTGCTGTGGGCAGGGTGGGGTGGAGGGACCAGGCCCGTGGAGTTGTGCATCCTGCGCCTTCAGTTCTTCAGTCAGCACGGGTGTGCTGGAAATCTGTCGTGCGGTAGGAAGTTGTCTGTGACTCTGATGAACGGCTGATGAGGAGGAGCTCCCAGACCAGTGGGGGAGACAGAAACTCCAGACGAGATGGGGGGACGGCTGACAGTGAGATGGGGGTGCCGAAACAGAACCGAGGACAGAAATACCAGTTGCCATCAAGTGACGCCCACTCATGGTGCCGCCACGTGTGTCAGAGTAGAACCGTGCTCTGTAGGGTTTTCAATTGCTGGTTTTTCAGAAGTAGATCATCAGGACTCTCTTCTGAGGCACCTCTGTGTGGACTCGAACCTCCAACCTTTCAGTTAGTAGCCAGGCATGTTAAATATTCGGACGCCCCAGGGACTCTGAGTGCAGAGGTGCTGTCGTTGGTTGCTGCCGACTTGGCTCTGACTCGTGGCGTCCGTAGGTACAACAGAACAAATCGTTGCCCAGTCCTGCGCTGCCTCCGTGATTGCTGGTGTGTTTGGATCCATTGCTGTGGCTGTCGTATCGATTCATCTCGCTGAGGGTTTCCCTCGTTTTCTCCGACCTTCGACTTTACCGATCGTGATGTTCTCTTCTAGCGATTGATATTTCCTGATAACATGTCCAAAGTAAGGAGCTGAAGTCTTGCCATTTTTGCTTTTAAGCCTCAAATTCTGAATTGGAACAGTACGTGAGGTGAAATTGCTCAGTGTTAGCGTCTAGTGTCCAGATAAAGCCGGAGGGTTTTTTTTTTTTTGTATTGTGCCTTAAGTGAAAGTTTACAGTTCAAGTTAGTTTCTCATACAAAAATTTATACACCCATTGTTATGTGACCCTAGTTGCTCTTCCTATAATGTGACAGCACACTCCTCCTTTCCACCCCAGATTTCTCATGTCCATTCAACCAGCTCCTGTCCATTTTTGCCTTCTCATCTCACCTTCAGACAGGAGCTGCCCATTTAGTCTCATGTTTTTTTTTGTTTTTTTTTTATCTACTCGAGCTAAGAAGCACTCCCTTCATGAGCATCATTTTTTGCCTTATAATCCACTCTTATAATCTTTGTCTGAAGAGTTGGCTTCCGGAATGGTTTTAGTTTTGGGCTAACAGAGAGTCCAGGGGGCATGACCTCTAGGGTACCTCCAGTCTTAGGCAGACTATTAAGCTATTAAGTCTGGTCTTTTTACTAGAATTTGAGTTCTGCACCCCACTTTTCTCCTGCTCCGTCAGGGACTCCCTGTTTTGTTTCCTGTTGTGGTGGTCATTGGTGGTACCCAGGCACCATCTAGTTCTTCTGGTCTCAGGCTGAAGGAGTCTGGTCTGTGTGGTCCTTTCTGTCTCTTAGGCTAATATTTTCCTTGTGTCTTTGGTGTTCTTCATTCTACTTTGCTCCAGGCGGGTTGGGACCAATCAATGTATCTTAGATGGCTGCTTGCTAACTTTTAAGGCCCTAGACGCCACTCACCAAAGTGGGATGCAGAGCGTTTTCTTAATAAACTTTGTTATGCCACCTGACCTAGACGTCCCCTGAAACCATGGTCCCCAGACCCCTGCCTCTGCTACACTGTCCCTCAAAGTGTTGGTTGTATTCAGGAAACTTCCTAGCTTTTGGTTTAGCCCAGTTGTGCTGTCATCCCCTGTCCCCTGTATTGCTTGTTGTCCTTCCCTTTACCTAAGATAATTCTTATCTACTATCTAGTTAATGAATAGTCCCTTCCCTCCCCATCCTTATAACTATCAAAGAATGTTTTCTTCTGTGTTTAAACCTTTTCTTGAGTTCTTATAATAGTGGTCTCATACAATATTTGTCCTTTTGTGACTGATTAATTTCACCCAGCATAATGCCTTCCCGATTCACCCATGTTATGAGTTGTTTTACGGATTCATTGTTGTTCTTTATCGTTGTATAGTATTCCGTTGTGTGAATATGCCATAGTTTGTTTATCCATTCATCCATTGATAGGTACCTAGGTTGTTTTCCACCTGTTTTGCTATTGTGAACAGCGCTGCGATGAACACAGATGTGCATATAAAGCTGCAGGTTTTAAGCTCCCTCCCCAGTAGTCATACTTCCTGGGACTGGTCGGCAGGGTGCTTGTGAAAAGCTCATGGACTTTGATCAGCCTCTTGCTCTGTGTCATCTCTGAAGCAGGCCCCTGCACTTGAATTGATGTGAGGATTGCATATGATAGAATTTGGCAAAGGGCAGGCCCCGGTCTTGGGCTCTAGCCAAACCCTGTCCCCTTTCCATGCTCGGGACCTTGGCTGTGACATTGCTGCAACATGGGTGCTTTCCTGCAGCCTCTACATGCTGGTTCATTCTCATCCTGGGAGTCACACCAAGTCACCTCCTCAGAGAGACGTTCTGAGCTGTCCTGTAACCTACCTACACCTTTGGTCTCCGTTGTAGAACCTTGTATGTGTCCTTCATAGCACATCTCCGGCTCACAGCTCCTCCTTCCTCTGCCCTGTAAGCTCAGTCTGGTTTCCTCTCTAAGAAAATGAGGACCTTGTGTGGCTTGTCCACTGCTGAGCCCCAATGTTCCAGGGTCAGCAAACATGGGCTGGTGAATAAATGAACACATTCACGCCTGACACATTTTTGAATTGATTTTTTCTGCTTTATAAGAAGTTTTCATCAAAGATATCAAAACCACACATACCAAATATTTGGCTGAAACAAAGCTGACAGTTAGGGTCAATAGGGTGGATGGTATTAGGGCAAGGCCTCCCTGGAATTCAAGGTCAGAGGGTCCACGTGGGAATTTTGTCCCCACATTTACCAGAATCAGAAGCTCCTTGAGGACAACAGCTGTATTTCTGCTGCCAACGACAGTGACCAACGCTGAGCATTTGAAGAATAAATGGGAGTCCCACAAATGGTTAAGCTCTCAACTACTAGCTGAAAGGCTGGCGATTTGAATCCCCACAAATGTGCCTTGGAAGACAAGCCTGACAGTCTGCTTCCAAAAGATCACGGCCTTGAAAACCCTATGGAGCACAGTTCTACCCTCTACATATGGGGTCACCATGAGTCAGAATCAACTCAATGACAACTAACAACAATGAGGAATAAATGATGGAGCATATTTGTGCCTGTTCCCTCGCCAGTGTTTTTACTTCTACTAGAGTTTGTCTTTCTCGGGCCACAGAAAGTCTGAGCTGCTTTTGTGTAATAACCCTGTTGCCTTTGTTCCTTGCATTTCTATTTATTTTTAGGGGAAAAAAAGCATCCATTGTGATTCCAGTATGATTGTGTTATTTAGCATCCCTCTCTCCCACCCCAGGAAAGGCGTAACTACTTAGAACTTTCACGTATTCCTAGCTCTTTTGGCCAAATGGATGTCGGGATGCTATTTCTAGTTGCTGCGTTCCCCGGCCTCTGGAGTTCTCCTTTCTAGCCTGCTAAAAAGCCGAGTGGTGGCAGCTTGTACAATGTTCACACAGCCTTTGCGTTTGCAGACAGTGGCCTCACTAACAGACCCAGCAAGCTGAAGCTCTCCATCCCTGTTAGCGAGCATGAATCCCAGCTCCGCTGCACTTCTAATTGGAGCTTTTACTTTCTGGGGCGGAAAGTTAAGCTGGGCACAATTAAAGCACCTCTTTGTTCGTGCCTGTTTGCCTATGTTAAAAACGCCCCTCATTTGCCAACAGAGAAGCTGTTGGTATCCACCAGTTACTCTCTAAATCGAGATTTCCTCCTTCTCGCTCCTTTGCCTTCTTCCTTTCTTCCCTCCTGGGTTCTAATCTTTGTTCCTCCAATTTCTTGTTAGGTGACCTTGGTCAAGATATTACATCTGTCTGTGTCGATTTCCTCCAACCTAAAATAGCAGTAAGTAACTTTTAGTTAAGGAGCCTTGGTGGTGCAGTGGTTAAGCGCTCGGCTACTAACTGAAAGGTCAGTGGTTTGAACTCAGGAGCTCCTCTGAAGGAGAAATATGTGGCAGTCTGGTTCCATAAAGATCATGGCTTTAGAAACCCTACGAGGGCAGTTCTACTCTGTCCTATAGGGTCGCGACGAGTTGGACTTGACTCAACGACAATGGGTTTGGTTTTTTTGTTTTGTTTTGTTTTAACTTTTAGTTCTATTGTCAATATTAAAAAAAAAAAAAAAGTTTGTGAGGTCCTTAGCAGCATGCCTAGCACATAGTAAATGGTCAACATGTTCTGCTGCTAACCAAAAGTCCACCCAGAGGCACTTTGGAAGAAAGGCCTGGCGATCTACTTCTCAAAAGTCATTCACTGAAAACCCTATAGAGCACAGTTCCGTTCTGACACACGTGGGATAGCCATGAGTCACAATCAACTCAGTGGCAACCAGTTTTTACCATTCTTTTTAATTCCTTCACTCTTGGCCTCTCTCTGCTTCCCCCTTCTCCTTTTCCCTTCCTCATGCACGCCTCCTTTCTAGTATGGAAATTGTTCTTCCCTTTCTTCCTTCTTTCTTATCTCTCCTTTGCAATTTAGCTCTAGTTGTTATCTAATGATCACCTTGATCAGAACTCCTGTTAGCACTCACCTGAAATACTCCATGGCTTTCCAGGGTGCTTTGAACTAGTGAGTGCCAACAAAGACATGGCTTTGTTTCTTCTCCTGCAGCCACTGGATTGCTGAGAGAATCACAATGGGTTTACCTTTCTGTAACCAAGATCTAGGAGCGTAAAGAAACACTTCTTAATCTAGGGCATGATGTTCCCTGAACAAAGCAAGTGAGAAATATGGTTATTATGCTGGGCCTTGCATCCTCTCCCCTTCTGCATTGAGTGGAGGCCCATAAATTGTTTTCCTAAGGTTTGCAGGCCAGCTGTTAGCTGTGTTTGCTGACTTTCTGAATTATTGGCCAACATGTTGGCACCTTGTTAATCGTGATAGCATTCCCATTGCCTGTTTTGGCGAGAAATTCTGCTTTCTAAAGGAATACCTCTTTCTGAAAATCAGAGCTTAATACTGAGTGACGGCTACCCCTCAGCTCCCTAACATCTGCCCTCCTTGGCAGGCATCACATTAGCTTCAATTGATGGCAAAGACACCAAAACACTGTGCCTCGTTGGTTAACATTGCTTCAACTGGAGGAAGCAGAGAAGCTTTTCAGAGAGATTTTTCCATGTACATGTAAAACAGCCCTTTTTTCCTTCTTCTTTTTCCAATTCTGTGTGTATGCACTCATGTCGTAATAGGAACACTTGTAAATGGAATACTCACGCCAGAGTCGATGTGCACATTGACACTGATTGGCTACAGGACGGTGATTACTATGTTAGGGTATCATAGATTCAGTCCTGCCTTTCATTATGCAGTGTGCCTGACACAGTGCCGGGGTCATTACACACGCTATCTAATTGCCTCTGTGCAATAACGCTGCAAGGTTGATCTTACAGTTTCCATTTTGCACGTGAAGAAACCAGGGAAGCGAAAGGATACGTAAGCTGCAGTGTGAACTGGAGAGACTCTTGGAGGAAGATGGAGTGGATGAGAACAATGTAGCAAACATGGGGTCAGGGAAGTGTGTAGACTCGGCTCCTCAGGACATAGTTCTAGGGTCAGCCCAGGGCAACCCTTACTTGCTGTGGGGCCTCAGGCACAACATTTCAACTCCTGGCATTTCAGTGTGCTCATCTATGTGTGCAAATGAGAATGCTTGCCCAGTGCTGCCTACCTCCCAGGTCGGGGGTGAAGCTAAGCTGAAACAACACTGAATGAAGCCAATTTATTGTATGCGTAAAACAAAGCACAACGTTAGCAGTTAATATTACATCATATGAGTCAGGATGGCACCTGAGGGAAAGGCACTAGCATTTATTAACACTTGCTATGGCTCGGCAGCGCCCCAAACCCTTTTGCATGGGTTCTCTCATTTAAACCCCGCAAAAAGCCAGGTTGCGTTATTGCCCTTATTTTACTTATGAGGAACCTGAGGGCATAGAGGTAAAGTAACCTGCTCAGCGCTACACGGCAAATGAGCAACAGACTCATGGGCTGAACCTCTCTTTCCAACAATAGAGTCTGGTTCTTTCCACTACACACTTGCAAATCTACCAGTGCTTCTCTGCCTCTTAAAAAAGAAAAGAATATGTGAAAAGAGCAAGCAACTCATTAAGGGGTATCATTACCAAAAGGATGCAAATATAATGTGGTTCGATCAGATCACCTCTAAGAATCTGTTTAGCACTGACCACGTACTTTGTTAAATATTTTTTGGGCACGTTTGCCATAGAAACCATCGTTGTCCCACTGAGCTTTACTGACTTATTTATCTCCACCCAGTCCTGCGGTGATAAATAGCACAGATAAACAAGCAGTAAATGTAGAATTCTGCTCATTGCACAGACAGCTAAATGAAGGCTTCAGAGAGTTACAGTCATTCATTCAGTTTTCAGGGTCTGCCTCCTTGATGTCCCAACACCCAGGTAAAGCACCTATTTGGCAGCCTGGAAACAAAACTCAATGGCCAGTGGAATCCAACTGACCACTGGTCAAATGTGGGCTCTGAAATTAGGTCATCTGCATTTGGGTCTTGGCTTTTCCCTTAATAATAGTATTCTCACTTGGACCAAGTCTCTTAACTGCTCTGAGCCTCAGTTTCCTCCTCTGTAAAATGAAGATTACCACAAGCACTTGGGCTGTCTAAAGCGCATGGCCCCCTTCCTGGCACGTAGTAGGTCCTTACTACATGTAGTCTTCTCTTCCCTGACCACTGCACCAACCCCCATGGTGGAGGAAGCCACTTGTTGAATTCTGGAGCCCCAGGATCTCACACAATTATTTTTCCACATCAAACCCTCAAGCTGGTTTGATGCCTTTCCTCCACCTCCTTTTATGAGGAAGTAACAAAGCTTTTTTCTGGTTGTTTTGTTTTTCCTTTTTATTTTGGGTGGGTTTTAATGTAGCCAAGATAACAAACCTCATGCGATCTTGGCCTTGCAATACCTGCCCATGCTAATTAATGGCAGCCTCGGTTGGGTGAGTTTTGTAGGAAAATAAATTACATATATTCAGGTGTCTGGATTTTTTTACTGCCATTAAACTTAACTACCCTGTTTGTGTCTCTTTATTGCTCTTCTTTTATAAAGACCATAAAAAAGAAGCTACAATACTTCAGCCAGAGGCCTGGAGGAAGCTGCCTTTTCATATTTCTAATAGCTTCAGATAAAATATCTTCAAGCACTCCCAGCCATCTGGCTGCAAAAGGTTGTTTAGAGAGCCCTCCCTCCCCTCAATTCTTATAAGCATCAATTCTGTTTTCCAGCTGTTGGCTGAATTAAATTTATGAACTGCTCAGCCGTTGGTGTGATAAATCTGTTGATTGTGACCATTTCCTCTTTCCAATTAATTTGATTGGTATAGAATTTACAGATACAGCTTCAGTCCTGTGACTTTCAGCTCGAGGCTCAGCAGCTGAGTCAGCACAGAGTTCAGCAACTCTTTGGGCATATTCCTACTCACATACCTCTTGGAGAATTTCACAATAGCTCAATATTATTTCTATCCATTTGAAAAAATGGGATTTAAAACCTGTAAACACAACTCGCTATTTTTCTTAAAGAAAAAAAAAAATCAATTTTGCACAAGTAATTTTCTAAAACACTTTCATACTTTGGGCACCTTCCTATTTGCATAGGAAAATAGACCAGCTTCTAATCAGACGGTATTACAAATGATTGTGCTGCTTTTTGCAAATGCAGAGGGACATGGCGAAGGTAGGGAGCAAAAAAGAAATGGGAATTGCTCCAGGGTGCTCATGAAGAGCTGACTGCCTTTAAAGTCTACCTGGCTCCAACAGCCCCAGTAGTAGAAAGAGGGAGGGAGGTCTCAACAGAGGCTGGCCTTCTTCCTATTCCTCCTTTTCTTCCTCCGTGATCTCTTGAACATCATTGCCACCATCTCAATCACCAGTTGACAGTTTAGCAGTGTGGAAAGAATTCAGGTACAGGTTTGTGGGACCAATCTTTATTCTCTACTCTGTATTTATAAGCTTCATGATTTTGGGTAGAGATATTTCTAAATTGGCATCTATACTATTTGCCAGTTGCCATCAAGTCAACTCCAACTCATGGCATCTATAAAAAAAGCATGAAAAAATCTTCCTCTCCCAGGTATGTTGTGAAATAATGCAAGTAAAATACCTAGCAAAAAGCTGTACTCAGTAAAGAGATCTTCTTATCCCATAATGCAATAGCTGAGAGCTCAGACTCTGGAGCCAGAATTCACCTCTTCCAGTCTAGAATCATCCTCTAGACCCTAGGCATCTATTAACAGATGAGTAGATACAGAAGGTGTAGAGATTTCCTCTGAGATTTTATGGGTTTCTACACATATTCTGTTGACCAAAACTAGGTCTTATGGCTGACTTAATTTCAAGACAGGCTGGAAATTATGGTCTAGTTTTGTGTCCAGGAGGAAAAGAAAAATTACTTGATGAACAATTAGCCATTTTCTGCCACATGGGGAAATAGGATTAGTGAATGGATTTCCCATCGCTGCATGTTAAAAGTAACAGGAACCAAACCAAACCCATTGCCATCAAGTTCGTTTCAACTCATAGAGACCCTATAGGATGGGAACAAACAGGCAGAAAGTGTGAGAACGTAAAGTGATGTCTGTGGGTGGACACAATGTGCTGACAGGCAGTATCAGAAGATGAAGCTGAAGAAGAAATAGGACCAGGTAATGGAGGATGTTGTAATTCATGTACACTTGGTCAGACTGTGTTCTTTCACAGTTTTCGAGAGCTATGAACATAGCTTAGCAGCACAGAGACAGAGTTGGATCTGCATTTTGGAACGTTCACAGTGGCAGCAGTGGGTAGGGTGGGTTGAAAGGGCTGAGCCTCATGACTGAAACAAGTGAGGCTGCTACAATGGTATAGAGAAGATGAGAGACTTAACTGGAATGCTGGGAGTTGAGCTAAGGAGAAGCCAAAGAACAAGAAAACTTAGGAAACCATAATTTGAGTTGAGACAAAAACAATAGTCTTCAGATGTGATTCAAGACCTAAGAATCAGCAAATTAGGAGGAAAAGCTAGCTGAGTTCAATGTCATAAGCAGGAGTTCAAAAATGGAAGAGTCATTAAACCCAAATAAAGCAGAGGACCTACAAGTCAGTGAGTATGTAATAACAGTTAAGCCCCTTCTCCTTTGTTGTGGAAATGGTTTTCTTCCTTTCCCACCCCAAATGCCAAGTGGGACCCTACCAGATACATAGAGCAAGAAAGAGCCTTGATGCCATGCAGACTAGCACTTCTCAAACTTCACCATGGATCAGAATCACCTGGTGGTCTTGTTAAAGCACAGGCTGGTGGGACCCAATCCAAGAACTTCTGATTCAATAGTCTGGGATGGGACTTGACAATATGCATTTCTAACAAGCTCCCAGGTGATGCTGATTCTACAGGTCCACAGATAAGCACTGTGAATACACTAGACTGCACAAAACCACTCCTTTATAGGTTTGAGAGCTAAGACCCTGAGAGAGAAGATTGGCTTGAGGTTGCCCAATAAGAGTTGAACCAAGCTTTCTACCTAGTCCAGCAGTGTTTCCTCAAAGCAAGCAACCTCACCACCCCCTTGGCGTAGTTTATGATTGCTCATTTTTTCTAAATCTTTACTGCACAACTCTCACGGCAGCTGTTGAGTAGCATGAACTCAGTCCCCGTCCTCACCTACCACCACTGGATGGCTAAAAACTTAATTGACCGCCCATCATCCAAAGCGATGGAGTAAAGAGAGGGGCTTAAGTGGGATCAGCACAACTTTCTGTTATCATTCAAGAGGAAAATTGGCTTGGAGCAGGAAAAAAAAAATCTACAGCAGCAGTTCAGTGTCACTTTTGTCCTTCCCCAGTCAGCTCTAGAGTCACCTCCCAGGGAAATCTTTCCCTAGTAAATGCCCACCTTATTGCTGCCCCCACCCCCCGCAGGCTGGCTTGTGTACCGCTCCCCCATAGTACCATCTAACAAGGTGGATTATACAATAGGCAAGGTAAGCATGATGCTTACATTGCTTACCAGATCATCTGTAGTAAACAATTTCACACTGGTTTCACTATGCCACATCAAAGTGAAACCTATGTGAAATTGTTCACTACAGATTAGTATATAAGCACAAGTAAGCCCATGGTTACTTTGCTAACTGGGTCACCCACCCCTATCAGGGAACGTAAATTTGAAAAAGGCTTTCGTTCTGTAGGAAGGTGCTCTAGGGTTGGGAGAGAGACAGAAACCAGATATACCTAGAAGTAGAATCTTTGAAGTGGTGAAAAAATATGAAATTGTTCACTATAAATGATTGGTAAGCACTGTGCTTACACTGTCTATTGGATAATCTGCCTCTACATCCGATTACAGTTGCCTTGTCTTGTAAAACCAGTAAAAAAAAAAGTGTCATTTTGTCAATTCTGACTCATGGTGACCGTGTGTATGACAAAATAGGACTGTGCCTTATAGAGTTTTCAGTGGTTGAATTTTTAGAAGTAGATCACCAAGGCTTTCTCCTCAGGTCCCTCTGGGTAGACCAGAATCTCTAATCTTTTGGTTAACAGCTGATTATGTTAATTGTTTGTACCACCCAGAGGTCAGTTTAATGTCTATACTAATCTGAGGGTGATGGAAAGTCTTATTGTTATGTTTTCTGCGTCCAGCACCATACAAGAATTCTAGTATATCAGCCAGCATCCGATCTGGAACACAGTATTCATGCCAGGTGGTTCAGTTGAGGGATGTAAACACAGGGAAGTAAAAAAAAAAAAAAAAGTAGAATAAAGAAGAAAGATTGTTAGTTGGTAAATATGATCTTGGTGATAGGAACGACTCCAGAGATTGCATGACGGAATTTCACAACACCAACGACTTCTTCATTGCAAATATCTTTTTTCAACAACATAAATGGTGACTATACACGTGGACCTCACTGGATGGAATACACAGGAATCCAGTTGACTACACCTGTGGGAAGAGACAATGGCAAAGCTTGATATCATCAGTCAGAATAAAACCAGGGGCCAGCTGAGAAACAGACCATCAAATGCTCATATGCAAGTTCAAATTGAAGCTGAAAAAAATTAAAACAAGCCCATGAGAACCAGATTATGACCTTGAGTGTATCTCACCTGAATTGGGAGACCAACTCAAGAACAGATTTGATGCATTGAACACATCACACATGAAGAAATCAAAAGACAGGAAGGAAAGAAAAGACCAAAATGGATGTCAGAAGAGACCCCGAAACTTGCTCTTGAACATAGAGTAGCTAACATGAACAGAAAAATGATGAAGTAAAAGAGCTGAACAGAAGATTTCAAAAGGTGATTCAAGAAGACAAAGTAAAGTAGTATAATGAAATGTGCAAAGACCTGGGGAAGCAAGACAGGGAAAGAGAAAGATATAAACAGTGATGTGGTTCCAGGTAAAGTCTACCCTTAGTCACATCCCCAGAGGAAGGTTTTGGATACAGTTTACATCAGTGTCTGTCCTGCTCTGAGGGAAGGGAATCAGGATTTCGTAGACCCCACACAATTTGGTTATTGAATAAGGGCCCCCAAGTATGTGTGTGTATGTGTAGGTGTGTGTGTGTGTATTGTGTGTGTGTGTATGTGAGAGAGAGAGGCTCCCAGGCACCTCCAGACAAGATGGCTCCAGCCACAAGGCTAATCTCACAGAGAAGGTCTCAGTTGTGAGTCTTAGCAGCAATACTCTCAGTAGCTGGGGATGGGCACTACAAACCTTAAACAGACCCCCAATCTTTCACCTTGAAACCATAAACCAAAAATATCCCTTGAAGCCTTCTTTAAACTAAACACCAGTTTAGCCTAACTAGTAGAGTGTCTGTTGTGAACATTGTGTTCTTTAAAAGAACTTACTGTATGGAATCAAATTGTTAATAGCAACTCAAAAGGTTAGATAGGTTAGATAGGAGGGAAGTGAGTTTATGTTGAGGAGGGGATGACTCTGAAAAGGAGGGCAAGGATGGCTGTACAATTTGAAGAATGGAATCATTGTCAGTGTATTGTACATGTAGAAATTATTGAATTGGTGTATTTTTGTTTTGCGTGTTTTCAACAACAATTAAAAAAAAATAGACCCCCAAGATCTGAGTAGGATACTGATAAGATCTACTCCACACTTCTTCCAATTCTCCTATCTCCCAACATACTTCACATGGGCTGAACTTGACAGGCGCATGGAAGGCCCATTTGCAGGGAAAGGGTGGGGGATGAATCTAAGCGCAAGCCAGCAAATAACAAGAAGTGCTCAATAATATCTACTAAGCCGAATTATACTTCTCCATCTGTTCTAGACATTTTGACACTTTGCAAAAATTGAGTATGTCAACGGTGGTTGAAGATTTTCAGTCAGTAAGGAAATAGTTTTGACTAGAAAATGATCATTTCCATAAGAGTGCGTGACAGATAGTGATTTTGTGACAAACGTACTACAATTTACTCATGGACCTAAAGGAAGCTCTAAGGGAAACAGAGATTCAAACATGGATGAGGTGGGACCCATTTACCACCAGCTACCAAGTTCTCCTGAAGTGTCTAACTGAAAAAAAAAAATTAAGTTTTTTCTTTTGCTAGATGTAGAGGACTCATTTTCAGGAAATGTCAGAAGTTAGCTGAGGTGTTAGTATTGCGCAGTCTTTGAGTTAAGAGCTTGTAATTACAGTGACTGGTATTTACGGATTTATGAAAGGCCTTTATCATCTGTGTGTTTGCTTTATGGGTTCTTCCTGGAATTAGCAGTGTGTTCTGCCAGAAGGACTTCATTGTGTGGTCTGCTGTTTGTTGTTCTCATGTAATTATATAATATTTGCTCAGTTTCTCACACTTCTCAGCAAATGTTAGTTGATGGAAGTTTTCTGTAGTCCAAGACGTTTCTGGAATTCTGAAAACAAAAATTCTTAAAAGTCTCTCAAGAGAATAGAAAAAGGAATGTTTTGTAGCACTTTTAAATAGCCCACACAGAGCTAGGTTCTGTGCTTAGATCAACTCATCTTCTTCTGGTGACAGTACTACAAGCCGCACGTCAATATCCTTATGATGCCGAGAAGAAAATAGAAACTCAGAAAGGTCAGGGAACTTCCCCAAGGCCACACAACTGGAAGTGGCACAACCAGAATCTGAACCTGGCTCTCACTGATTCCAAAGCTCATGACACCAAATACGATAAGAATAGTGACATTAATTAACATCTATGATTTGGGTCTTTGTACATCATGATGCTTCTACCTAGAACACCTACCCACTTTCTCCTAACCACCTGTTACACCTCAGCTGAAATGTCACATTTTCTGGGAAAAGTTCTTTTTAGTCCCCAAGTTCCTGAAAGGTGTTCGCTATGTTCTCCTAAAATGCACTGTCCTTCCCACACGATCACACTTAGAGCTTATATCTCTGTGTTCTAACTGATTTACTCTGTCCTCATGCCCTGGGAGAATGGAGGCTTTCTTTGCTTTGTTTACATTAGTTTCCTCAGCACCTAGCACAATTCCTGTCACATAGAAAGTGTTCAGTTAGCATTTATGGATTGCTGGATGTCAGGCAGTGTCTAAGATATTGATGTTTATGTGTTCCATTACATTTTTGACGATTTCCAATTTTCCTAGATTCATATTTCATACATTTCAGGTTCCAATTATTAATGGATGTTTGCAGCTGTTTCTTCTCATTTTGAGTCATGCCACATCAGCGAATGAAGGTTCCAAAAGCTTTGCTCCGTCCATGTCATTAAGGTCGACTCTACTTTGAGGAGGCAGCTCTTCCCCAGTTATCTTTTGAATGCCTTCCAACCTGGGGGGCTCATCTTCCAGCACTATATCAGACAATGTTCCGCTGCTATTCATAAGATTTTCACTGGCTAATGCTTTTCAGAAGTAGACTGCCGGGTCCTTCTTCCTAGTCTGTCTTAGTCTAGAAGCTCAGCTGAAACCTGTCCTCTATGGGTGACCCTGCTGGTATCTAAATACCGGTGACATAGCTTCCAGCATCACAGCAACACGCTAGCCCCCACAGTATGACAAACCGACAGACACGTGGGAGCAAAATGAGAGGAAACACCTGCAAACATCCATTAATAATTGGAACCTGGAATGTACAAAGTATGAATCTAGGAAAATTGGAAATTGTCAAAAAGGAAATGGAACATATAAACATCAATATTCTAGGCATTAGTGAGCTGAAATGGACTGGTATGGGCCATTTTGAATTGGACAATCATATGGTCTACTATGTGGGAATGACAACTTGAAGAGGAATGGTGTTGCATTCATCGTCAAAAAGAACGTTTCAAGATCTGTCCTGAAGTACAACGCTGTCAGTGATAGGATAATATTCATACACCTACAAGGAAGATCAGTTAATATGACTATTGTTCAAATTTATGCACCAACCACTGAGGCCAAAGATGAAGAAATAGATTTTTGTCAGCTGCTGCAGTCTGAAATTGATTGAACATGCAATCAAGATGTATTGATAATTACTGGCAATTGGAATGCAAAAGTTGGAAACAAAGAAGCAGGATCAGTAGTTGGAAAGTATGGCCTTGGTGATAGAAACAATGATGGAGATCGAATGATAGAATTTTGCAAGATCATCGACTTCTTCATTGCAAATACCTTCTTTCACCAACATAAATGGCGACTGTACACATGGACCTCACCAGACGGAACACACAGCAAATTGACCACATCTATGGAGAGAGACGATGGAAAAGCTCAATATCATTTAGTCAGAGCAAGGCCAGGGCCAACTGTGGAATAGACCATCAATTGCTCACATGCAAGTTCAAGCTGAAACTGAAGAAAATCAGAGCAAGTCCACAAAAGCCAAAATATGACCTTGAGTACATCCCACCTGAATTTAGAGACCATCTGAAGAATAGATTTGACACATTGAACACTAGTGACCGAAGACCAGATGAGTTGTGGAATGACATCAAGGACATCATCCATGAAGAAAGCAAGAGGTCATTGAAAAGACAGAGAAGAAAGAAAAGATCAAGATGGATGTCAGAGGGGACTCTGAAACTTGCTCTCGAACATCAAGCAGCTAAAGCAAAAGGAAGAATTGATGAAGTAAAAGAACTGAACAGAAGATTTCAAAGGGCATCTCGAGAAGACAAAGTAAAGTATTATAATGACATGTGCAAAGAGCTGGAGATGGAAAACCAAAATGGAAGTACACACTCGGTGTTTCTCAAGCTGAAAGAACTGAAGAAAAAATTCAAGCCTCGAGTTGCAATAGTGACGCAGGAAGCATCAAAAGAAGATGGAACTAATACACAGAGTCATTATACCAAAAAGAATTAGTTGATGTTCAACCATTTCGAGAGGTGCCAGGAACCGATGGTACTGAAGGACGAAGTCCAAGCTGCTCTGAAGGCATTGGTGAAAAACAAGGCTCCAGGAATTGATGGAGTATCAACTGAGATGTTTCAACAAACAGATGCAGTGTTGGAGGTGCTCGCTCATCTATGCCAAGAAATATGGAAGACAGCTTCCTGGCCAACTGACTGGAAGACATCTATATTTATGCCTATTCCCAAGAAAGATGATCCAACCAAATGTGGAAATTATAGAACAATATCATTAATATCACACACAAGGAAAATTTTGCTGAAGATCATTCAAAAACAGCCACAGCAGCATATTGACAGGGAACTGCCAGAAATTCAGGCCGGTTTCAGAAGAGGACGTGGAACCAGGGATATCATTGCTGATGTCAGATGGATCCTGGTTGAAAGCAGAGAATACCAGAAGGATGTTTACCTGTGCTTTATTGAATATGCAAAAGCATTCTACTGTGTGGATCATAACAAATTGTGGATAACATCGCGAAGACTGGGAATTTCAGAACCCTTAATTGTGCTCATGAGGAACCTTTACATAGATCAAGAGGTGGTTGTTCATATAGAACAAGGGGATACTGATTGGTTGAAAGTCAGGAAAGGTGTGTGTCAGGGTTCTGCTCTTTCACCATACCTATTCAATCTGTATGCTGAGCAAATAACACGACAAGATGGACTATATGAAGAAGAATGGGGCATCTGGATTGGAGGAAGCCTCATTAACAACCTGCATTATGCAGATGACACAACCTTGCTTGCTGAAAGTGAAGAGGACTTGAAGCACTTACTGATGAAGATCAAAGACCACAGCCTTCAGTATGGATTCCACCTCAACATAAAGAAAACAAAAATCCTCACAACTGGACCAATGAGCAACATCATGATAAACGGAGAAAAGATTGAAGTTGTGAAGGATTTCATTTTACTTGGATCCACAATCAACAGCCATGGAAGCAGCAGTCAAGAAATCAAAAGACACATTGCATTGGGTTAATCTGCTGCAAGGGACCTCTTTAAAGTGTTGAAGAGCAAAGATGTCACCTTGAAGACTAAGGTGCGCCTGACCCAAGCCATGGTATTTCCAATCGCATAATATGCATGTGAAAGCTTGACAATGAATAAGGAAGACCGGAGAAGAATTGACGCCTTTGAATTGTGGTGTTGGCGAAGAATATTGAATATACCATGGACAGCCAAAAGAACGAACAAATCTGTCTTGGGAGAAGTAGAACCAGAATGCTCCTTAGAAGCAAGGATGGCGAGACTGCGTCTTACATACTTTGGACATGTTGTCAGGAGGGATCAGTCCCTGGAGAAGGACATCATGCTTGGCAGAGTACAGGGTCAGCAGAAAAGAGGAAGACTCTCAACGGGGTGGATTGACACAGTGGCTGCAACAATGAACCCAAGCATAACAACGATTTTAAGGATGGCTCAGGACCAGGCAGTGTTTCGTTCTGTTGTGCTTGGGGTCACTATGAGTCGGAACCGACTCGACGGCACCTGACAAAAACAACAACAGGCAGTGTCTGGACATTGTCACGTTTCTTATTTACTCCCAAAGACCCACTGGTGCAAAACATGCCTGTATTGGGAAGGGGCCCAAGGAATGCTGGTTCCCTCCCCGTTGTCTCCATCTTCCTGTTACTGTCTTGACTCCTTAAGGAAAATATGCACATGCATACCACACCACACACACACACACCGCATACCACACACACTACATAACACACCACACACATACCATACACCGTACCTTACACACACACCGCACCACACCCGCACACCACATCCACACACCATACGACACAGCCCAGCACATAACACGCAGCAAAAAAACCAAACCAAACCTGTTGCCGTAGTTGATTCCGACTAATAGCGACCCAACAGAACAGAGTAGAACCGCCCCATAGAGTTTCCAAGGAGCGCCTGGTGGATTCGAATTGCCGGCCTTTTGGTTAGCAGCTGTAGCACTTAACCACTACACCACCAGGGTTTCCATAACACATGCACACACACTTTAATTGCCTAGTTTTACATCCAAAAGCTTTCTATAAATTACTAAGGGCAGAAAAGCATTTATCAATGAGTCTTAGATTTACTGAGTGCTGCAAACAGCTCAGTGTCAGAGAAGTTAGGCTCAGGGAAGTGAACCAGCCCACTCCCTGTAAGGGGTGTGCTATCTGGCTGTGAAGTGTGGAGGCTACATCAATACACATTTGAATACAGTGAGTAAAACAGCCAGCCAATTAGGAATAGGTGCCTTAACTTTCACTAATATTTATTAATTTCCTTCCTTGGGTCAGGCAGTTGCTAGCTCCATTCCTCCCTGAGAGATTTCAAACTTCTTCTCAAGGCTCTAAAGATTTTTGTCTTGATATATCACCTATCAACTAATAGTTACGCTAAACCACATGCCAGCTGAGAAACCTGGGTAGATGATTTACTCTCCCACGGCTCAGTCCTTCTCTGTGAGACGGAAGCAGTCAGGATATCTACTTAATAGGCAGTTGAGAGAATTGCATGGAAAGCTTTTAGCACCATGCCTGGAACAGAGCAAGTGTTGAAAGGCATTGGCAGATACCATTGTCATTGTTGCTATCACATTGTTTTGTCTTACTCAGCCTTCATGATAATGGGGAGGGGAGGGTGCTCATTGTTTTGTTCCTTATTTTTCCACTGAAATCAAGGGAAGGGGCTTTCTGCTCAGTTTACCAGGAGGAAAGAGTTTTAGAAGAATAATTCTGTTCCCTCTGCCCACTCCCCAAAACAGGCTAAGATGCATTTTTCAGCAGTCAACAGGAATCCCATGTTAGTGGTGTTGGAAAACAAGTAACACCACATTGTTAGGTGCTGACAAGTTGCTTCTGACTCACAGCGACCCTGTGTACAACAGAACTAAACACTGCCTGGTCCTGCACCATCTTCAAGATCATTGTTATGCTTGAGCCCACTGTTGCAGCCATTGTGTCAATACATCTTGTGGAGTAAAACCAGAAAAAAAAAACCAAAGCTATCGTATATTATCATTGAAAGATTCATGTCTTTTCTCTCTTGGTTGAAAGTCCATAAAAGTACAACAGCGTGATTAATTGTCAGTCATTCAAACCATTATCCCTATTTTCTCTATTTCACAGATGAGAGAGATAAGGGTCAAAGAAGTTGGGTCACCCCAAGAGAAGTGGCAGGGCTGGATTTGAACCTGGCCCTGCCCGACCCTAAATCCACAGTACTTCTGTTTCCCTCCAAGCAGCCCACTTTGCCTCTGAGTAGACGAAGGCGGCTTATTTAGAAGTGAGCTATTCTATTTTCACAACTCAAATTCAGAGAGAAGCTTGATTCACTTATTTAAGTAATATCATTAGCAAAACCCAGGTTTTTAACAGGATATGACTCACAACCAACAACATACAAGCTCCAGAGGATAAGCTAGATAACTGGGATCTTCTAAAAATTAAACACTTAAGCTCATCAAGACTTCACCAAAAGAGTAAAAAGAGAACCTACAGACTGGGAAAAAATTTCGGCAATTACAAATCAGGCAAAGGTCTCATCTCTAAGATCTACTAGAAAATCTAATACCTCTACAACAAAAAGACAATCCAATTAAAAAAAAAAAAGCAAAAGAAATGAACAGACACTTCACCAGAGAAGACATTCGGGCTGCCAACAGACACGTGAGGAAATGCTCACGATCTCTAGCCGTCAGAGAAAGGTAAATTAAAACCACAGTGAGATATCATCCCACCCCGGCATTACTGGCATGTATCAACAAAACAGAAAATAGCAAATGTCGGAGAGGATGTGGGGAGATTGGAACTCTTAGGCACTGCTGGTGAGAATCCAAAATAATACAACTTTTTGGAAAATGATATGGCAATTCCTTAGAAAGCTAGAAATAGAAATACAATTTGATCCAGCCACCCCACTCCTAGGAATATATCCTAGAGAAATAAGAGTTGTCACATGAATAGATATATGTAACCCATGTTCATTGCAGCATTATCCACAATAGCAAAAAGATGGAAACAGCCTAGATGCCCACCAACAGATGAATGGATAAACAAACTGTGGTACATACACACAATGGAGTATTACGCAACGCTAAAGAACAATGGTGAATCTGTGAGGCACCTCATACCATGGATGCATCTGGAGGACATTATGCTGAGGGAAATAAGTCAGTCATAAAAGGACAAATGTTACATGAGACCGCTACTGTAAAAACTCATGAAAAGGTTTACATACAAAAAGAAACAATCTTTAATGGTTACCAGGGAGAGGAGGGGTGGGGATGGAAAAACACTTAATAGACAACAGATAAGTGGTAACTTTGGTGAAGGATAAGACAGTACACAATACTGGGGAGGCAAGTGCAACCTGTACAAGATAAGGCCACGGTAGCTCCATAGACACATCCAAACTCCCTGAGGGACCAAATTGCTGGGCTGAGGGCTGTGGGGACCACGGTCTCAGGGAACATCTAGCTCAATTGGCATAACAGAGTTTATAAAGAATATGTTCTACATTCTACTTTGATGAGCAGCATCTGGGGTCTTTAAAGCCTGTGAGCGGCCATCTAGGATACTCCACTGGTCTCACTCCTTTAGGAGCATTTGTAGAACAAAATTCTAATTCAAAAAGAAAGACCAGCCTTGCCGGCCTGACAGAGACTGGAGAAACCCTGAGTGTATGGCCCCCGGATACCCTTTCAGCTCAGTAATGAGGCTACTCCTGAGGTTCACCCTTCAGCCAAAGATTGAACAGTCCTGTGGAACAAAACAAGACTAAAGGGGTGCACCAGCCCTGGGGCAGGCACTGGAAGGTAGGAGGGAACAGGACAGCTAGTGATAGGGAACCCAGGGTTGAGAAGGCAGAGTGTTCACACGTCAAGGGGTTGTCACCAATGTCATACAGCAATGTGTGTACTGTTTGATAAGAAACTAGTTTGTTCTGTAAATCTTCATCTAAAGTTCAATTAAAAAAAAAAACCATATACTTAAAAAAAAAGTTTCATTACACTGAAAAAATAAACTAATGAGCAGTGCTTTTTTTTTTTTTTTCTTCACAAAATAAGTCAAAAACACACAGAAAAGAGCATGGTACAAGAGCCTGCACAGTTGCCCAGGTTACTGAAAGTAAAAAGAGTCTCCCTGAGATCAAAAGAAAAATCAGTGATACTGATATTAGCCCTATGGATTGCGAACTTAGTGAAGGTACTTTTTGTTTTTCATTGGATTCACACTTCTTTTTCAGTCAGTTGCAAAGGAATTAATTTTTTTCCTTGGCTGAACTTGAGCTAATATCTAAGAAGGGATAGAATAATTTTATTCAAGCTATAAGGTGCTACACAGACACACACACACACACACACGCACAGTGTTAATACACCCGACTTTCAAAATCTATTAACTTTCTAATTTTGGAAACCAAAGAGTAAACACAGCAGCAGTATTTTCTCTTTTGATCTATGACTGTGTATATACAGGTCTGTTGATGTTGGGTGCAGCCGAGTTGATTCCTACTCACAGTGACCCCATGTGACAGAGTAGAGTTGCCCCAGAGAGTTTTCCTGGCTGTAATCCTTAGAGAAGCAGATCACCAGCTCTTTCTCCCATGGAGCCACTGGGTGGGTTTGGGTCACCAACCTTACAGTTAGCAGTCGAGTTCTTAACTGTCGTGCCACAAGGGCTCCTTCATACAGGTCTACAGCCCCAGAATAGTTGGTCTTCCTTCTTTCCTTCCTGTTTTCTTTTCCTCCTTCAGTTTAAGCTGCTCAGAACCAGAGGATCACTCCAGTCACAATGAGCTTTGAGGTGCCAACCAGTGGTATAAGTTTACTCTGTAACATAGCACCTTGCACAGTAATTGTCAGTGCTGTAGTGCTACATCTCCAGCCGTGAATTCTGGCAATTACAGATCGCAGAAAGATAAAAGCTGACTAATTGACCTAGATAGGTGAATCAAACTCAACCAGTTACTGCTGAGTTGACTGTGACTCATAGTGACATAGGACAGAGTAGAACTGCCCCATAGGGTTTCCAAGGAGTGGCTGGTGGATTTGAACTGCCAAACTTTTAGTTAGCAGCCTTAGCTCTTCGTGGTTCTTAAGCACTGAGCCGCCAGGGCTCCAAATGACTTATATAGAAAATATTACTTTTAATAGGTGGAAAACTGCTCCTTTGTTTAGGAAACCAGCTTATTGAACTTATTTAGCCATTCAAAGTGAGCTAGACAGGGTGAGATTTAAAATCCCATGGGTGGACCTAGGAAAGAAATTTACAATATATTGAGTGCCTCTGCCCAACTGAGGGGTTGAGAGACCTAAAATACAAGAAGGAGGTAGACAAAAGGGACAAAGAGAGGCCTCAACAAAAAAGTGACAATGGGACTCTATGGAGGGACACAGCCATTGAGACCTTCCTGTGGGGAAATTGGCCATGTAACACAGTTCTGGAAAGTGAGTCATAAGCATGTATCTGCTGAAGGTTTGGGGGGCAGTCTATGCTTCTCCATTATAGGTATCAGAAAATGGATAAATTGAAAGTGATGTTCAAATGTTTCAGCTGAAACTAAATGAATGAATTAACTCTCAAGGAAAGGAAGAGGAAATTCACAGGAAATTCTCCTCTAGAGGGGAGAGACAGTTTAGAGACAGCAGAGAAAATTTCCAAGCTGATAAAAGCATGACTTTTGCTCCTGAAGTGATAGATGACTGCAGAAATCAGGCACCAGCTCTAAGAGAAGTGGAAAGATGCCTTGGCTCTCTGAAATGTCCACTGATTGATCTTGATGGAAAAACTCATAATCAGTGGTTGACAGCTCCAGCTGGTCAAATAAACCCTGATGAGTTTAGAGAAGAAAATGGACACAGAAGACCAAAAGTACCTGGAGCAGACAATATATCTGAGCTCTTATAAAAACGTTTTCGAGACCTTAGTAGTTCAAGGACAGCATCCAGAACACTTAATTGTGCTCACGTGGAACCTATACACAGACCAAGAGGCAGTCGTTTGAACAGAACAAGGGAATACTGAGTAGTTTAAAATCAGGGTTGTATCCTTTCACCACACTTATTCGATCTGTATGCCGAGCAAATAATCCAAGAAGCTGGACTATATGAAAAAGAATGGGGCATCAGGATTGGAGGAAGACTCATTAAAGCTTGCAATGTGCAGATGACACAACCTTGCTTGCTGAAAGTGAAGAGGACTTGAAGCACTTACTGATGACAATCAAAGACCACAGCCTTCAGTACGGATTACACCTCAACATAAAGAAGAAAATCCTCACAACTGGACCAATAAGCAACATCATGATAAATGGAGGAAAGATTGAAGTTGTTAAAGATTTTATTTTACTTGGATCCACAATCAACACCCATGGAAACAGCAGTCAATAAATCAAATCAAGTAACGCATTAGGCAAATCCGCTACAAAAAATCTCTTTAAAGTATTAAAAAGCAAAGATGTCACTTTAAGGACTAAGGTGTGCCTGACTCAAGCCATGTTGTTTTCAGTCACCTCATATGCATGTGAAAGCTGGACAATGAATAAGGAAGACCAAAGAATTGATGCCTTTAAATTGTCGTGTTGGCAAAGAATATTGACTATACCATGGACTGCCAGAAGAGTGAACAAATCTGTCTTGAAAGAAGTACAGCCCGAATGCTCCTTTGAAGGAAGAATGGAAAGACCTCATCTCACATACTTTGAACACGTTATCAGGAGGGTCCAAACCACCAAAACCCAGTGCCGTTGAGTCAATTCTGACTCATAGTGACCCTATAGGACAGAGTAGAACTGCCCCATAGAGTTTCCAAGGAGCGCCTGGTGGATTTGAACTGCTGACCTCTTGGTTAGCAGCCATATCACTTAACCACTACGCCACCAGGGTTTCCCAGGAGGGTACAAAAAAAATCCCTGGAAAAGGACATCATGTTTGGTAAAGTAGAGAGTGAAAAAGAGGAAGAGCCTCAATGAGATGGATTGACACAGTGGCTGCAACAATGGGCTTAAGCATCACGATTTTAAGAATGGCGTAGGACTGGGCACTGTTTCATTTTGTTGTACATAGGGTCACAATCAGTCAGAACTGAATTGACAGCACCTAACAACAACAACAATCTGGCCAAGATCCAGGAGCATAAGATACTCCTCTGGGTTATCAGATCAGAGAGGCCAGAAGCACGTTCACATGGGGTGACTCAGGGTCCCCGGGGTCCAAGGTGCCTTATGTGGACCACTTGTTGATCCTACCACATTCCAATTGCAGGATGACGATTCCTCCATCAGGCCAACCATGTCCTGGGACAGCCTTTCTGCCTCCTGGGCAAGGCAAAGGCACCCAACTGTTCCTGACTCTGATAACCTGTCTAGACCATCGGGACTCTGGGTTTTTATGGGCTTTCTTATAATGGAGAAGATGATTCAAGATCCTCCAAAATGGAGTTCAATGGGAAGGATATCACAGATGCTCTTGGTATTTTAGGTTCTTCTGTCTCTCCCACTGAAGGCAATGCAGCTGGCTCAAGCTTCATTCCTCCACCTTTTAACCCACTTGGACGTTTCACATTGGGAATACATCTATGGGATGTATCATGGGAGGCGAACCTCTGCCTTCTCCTTCTCCTTGGGAAACTCAGATGAAGCCTCCAGAGATTACTTTCTAGTCCGGGATTCTTTCCCTGGACTATCCCATCTTCCAGTAGCACTGAGGACTCTCTGACCACAAAGGAGTTTCCTTGTCACCCTTGTCCAAGCACCGCACTGCCCCATCCCTCACACCAAGTACTGAGAGAAATGAGTCTCCAGCAGAACTGAGTCCATCCTCAAGGCTGCCTCCTTCTAAAGGTCTGTAACCAAAGCAATACTAAGATCATTTTGAATTGTCTCTCTTCTAGTTTAACTACTGATGTTTAAGAGAATGTATATTTATTCAAACTGAAGCTTAGTAGTATTATAATTCTTGTGGAGTTGTATTTTATACAGGGAAATGATATATAAAGACGGCTATAAATTCCTTCTATTTTACTATACTTTAGGTAGTACAGCCATTGCACTTGTATTGCATTTTGATTTGATTAGCCAGTCCCTCGTGACATAAGCCATCGTAACACAGTTATTGTGAATGATCAGTTTAGCAATCAGACTTTGAAATTTTAAAGGCCATTTTGGGTTGTCACGAGCTGTATTTAATATTGTTAAAAGGCGACTGTGAAAATACCTTGGAGTTTACCTAAATAAATTTGCAGTGGTTAAAAAAAAAAATCAAACATGGTTCTTCCTGAGAAATAAAGCTGCCATGATAACGCCTTTTCTCATTTTTTCAGGAAACGATTGTATCCTATCTTAATATGATGATTGCAAGATTTTCAGACAACCAGCTGATCTTTCAAAGCTTAAATGAGTTAATTAAAATTCTCGAAAAGAGCCTATCACCTTTTTCCATTGCTTTAGCTGACATCTCCCTTTATGGTCTTTAAATATGCACTTGTATGAAAATGAGACATTGTTGCTCTTCCACACATTTCCATTTCTGGATCCTGAGTGTGAAGGTGAAGCGGGTATAATCAACCCTGCTCTGATTCCCGGAGCTACTTCGGGCCCGGGTTGATCGCGGACTTGGAATACCTGTACAGCAGTACTCGGTGAAATAAGGCGAGAGAATGATATGATCTGCTAGGAAAATGAGCTCACCTTGAATTTGTGAATCCAGCTGCTCTTCACTGTATTAATGGTCAGTGGCCACTGCTTGCATGAATCTAGGCTTATTCCCCCCATACAGAAGAGAGCCAGCCTCAACATTATGTAGAGATAGATAGATAGCTGCTGTCGCCTGACTCTGACTCACGGTGACCTTATGTACAACAGGATGAAATCTTGCCTGGTCCTATGCCATCTTCATGCTCATTGGTATGTTTGAGTCCATTGTTGCACCTACATCCACCCCACTGAGGGTCTCCTTTGACCTTGCTGGCCCTCTGCTTCACCAAACCTGACGTCCTCCTCTAGTGATTGATCCCTCCTGATGACATGTCCAAAGCAAGTCAGTCAAATAATGTTCTATTGAGATCCATAAGACTTTCATTGGCTGATTTTTGATAGAAGCTCACCAGGCTTTTCTTCCTAGCCTGTCTTAGTCTAGAAGTGCCTTTGAAACCTGTTCCCATGGGTGACCCTGCTGGTATTTGAAATACTGGTGACATAGCTTCCAGCAGCATGCAGGCCACCACAGTACAACAAACTGACAGATGGGTGGTGGACCTCAACATTAAAAAAAAATTAAATCTGGTAATGACAACTGTGCATAGCTGGATGCTCAGAAAGATTCCACCATCTGCCACCACACCTTCATCTCTGTCATGGTGCTTCCAGCATCATGGGCTGGCTGGCTGGAGCTGAGACAAGGCTAGGTGGTCCAAGACAGCTAGGTAGTCCAGGACGGTGGTGCTTACTTACAAGGCTTTGGGAGCCTTGACTCACCACTTATTCTGAGAACCAAGGCAAGTCACTTAATCTCTTCTAGTTGTAGCCTCCTGTTTGGCAAAATGGGGATAAGTCTTGCCTGGCAGGGTGGTTTTGAGGATCTCATGTGATAATACACATCACTGGTCTGGTCCACAGTAGGTACTCAACGGATGAGTCATCCCTGACCCTCATCCTCCTCATTTAATATGCTGTTCCAAGGAAGGAGATTTGATTCTTGCCTTGGCACTTTACATGAGCTGCTCTGTGTGCCTTTCTTGCTCTGCAGGCTGCTCTTGCTCCTTCAATATGCAAGCTGTCATTTTTTTTTTTTTCTCCTGTAGAGACAAATGCTGCTAAATAGCCTCCTTCCCGTGCTCTGCTTCTGATCTTGGTCATATTTCTATTGTCATTCTCACTTTATTGAATTGTCGATTGCTATTTCTCTGTCTTCTGCAGTAGGCATTGCTCTATCCCAGAGGCCAGAAAACTTTTTTTGTACAGAGCATGATAGCAAATGTTTTAGGCTTTGTGGGCTTTACGGTCTCTGATGTAATACTCAATGTGCTGTTGTAGCATGAAAGCAGCCATGGATGATAGGTAAATAAATCAGTGTGACTGTGTGCCAAGAAAACTTTATTTACAAAAGTAGGCAGGGACCAGATTTAGCCCACAGGCCATAGTTTCTGACTTCTGCTCTATCCCACCCATGTGGCACAGAGCTTCTCAAAGCATACATTGGAAAATTTATTTACCCTGAAAAGTCCTACTCTATCCAGGTGTTCATCTTGGGTCCATGATGTTCCCATAAATTGAAATTGGGAGACCCATTGCATGTGTTTTTGCTCCAGAGGCCAGATCTTGGATTTTGTTGCTTAGGCCAGAACACATGGCCATGCGATGCTGCTAATAGGGTGCTATTTGTGGAATCGGGGGCCTGGGCTGAATTGCCACTTTGGGTAGTTACTGTATGGTCTCAGGCTGGTCATATTGCCCTTTTGCGACTCAGTTTCCTCATCTACAAAATAGGTTGTGTGCTTACTGGAGTGCTACAGTGAAGATCAAAATGATGTCACACATGATATTACTTTGTAAGTTGTTTGGCAAGTCAAATGTATGGTGTAATTGGTATTGGTATTATTATTATTAGACTCAGACCTTCTCCCATACTCTGCTCCATGGACCAACAGAAGAGGCATATCTTCATCCATTTCTTCAATCATTTATTTAATTACTAATTTAAGATGTGAAAACTGTCAAATAAGGAAAGAAACATTTGTATGAGACTAGCACTGTTTTATTTTTTTTAATTTTTATTTTGCTTTAAGTGAAAGTTTACAAATCAAGTCAGCCTCTCACACAAAAACTTATATACACCTTGCTAAAAAAAAAATACATACTCCCAAATGCTCTCGCCCTAAAGAGACAGCCCGTTCTCTCCCTCCACTCTCTCTTTTCGTGTCCATTTCACCAGCTTCTAACCCCCGCTACCCTCTTATCTCCCCTCCAAGGAGGAGATGCCAACACAGTCTCAAGCGTCCACCTGATCTAAGAAGCTCACTCCTCCCCAGCATTCCTCTCCAACCCATTGTCCAGCCCAATCCCTGTCTGAAGAGTTGGCTTTGGGAATGATTCCTGTCCTGGGCCAACAGAAGGTCTGGGGGCCATGACCACCAGGGTCCTTGTAGTCTCAGTCAGACCATTAAGCCTGGTCTTTTTACAAGAATTTGGAGTCTGCATCCTTCTGCTCTCCTGCTCCCTCAGGGGTTCTCTGTTGTGTTCCCTGTCAGGGCAGTCATCGGCTGTAGCCAGGCACCAACTAGTTCTTTTGGTCTCAGGCTGATGTAGTCTCTGGTTCATGTGGCCCTTTCTGTCTCTTGGGCTCTTGATTACCTTGTGTCCTTGGTATTCTTCATTCTCCTTTGATCCAGGTGGGTTGAGACCAATTGATGCATCTTAGATGGCCGCTTGCTAGCGTTTAAGACCGCAGACACCGCTCTCCAAAGTGGGATGCAGAATGTTTTCTTAATAGATTTTATTATGCCAATTGACTTAGTTATCCCCTGAAACCATGGTCCCCAAACCCTGACCTCTGCTATGCTGGCCTTAGAAACATTCAGTTTATTCAGGAATCTTCCTTGCTTTTGGTTTAGTCCAGTTGTGCTGACCTCCACTGTATTGTGTATTGTCTTTCCCCTCATCTAAAGTAGTTCTTATCTACTATCTAATTAGTGAATACTCCTCTCCCCTCTCCCCCTTCTCATACCCATCAAAGAAAATTTTCTTCTCTGTTTAAACTATTTCTCGAGTTCTTATAATAATGGTCTTATGCAATATTTGTCCTTTTGCAACTAATTTCCTTCAGCGTAATGCCTTCCAGATTCCTCCATGTTATGAAATATTTCACAGATTCATCACTGTTCTTTATCGATGCATAGTATTCCATCGTGTGAATATACCATAATTTATCCATTCATCTTTTTATGGGCACCTTGGTTGCTTCCATCTTTTTGCTATTGTAAACAGTGCTGCAATAAACATGGGTGTGCATATATCTGTTCGTGTAAAGGCTCTTATTTCTCTAGGACATATTCCAAGGAGTGGGATTGCTGGATCGTATGGTAGTTCTATTTCTAGCTTTTTAAGGAAGCACCAAATCAATTTCCAAAGTGGTTGTACCATTTGACATTCCCACCAGCAGTGTATAAGTGTTCCAGTCTCTCCACAGCCTCTCCAATATTTATCATTTTGTGTTTGTTGGATTAATGCCAGCCTTGTTGGAGTGAGATGAAATCTCACTGTAGTTTTGATTTGCGTTTTTCTAATGGCTAATGATCGCGAGCATTTCCTCATGTATCTGTTACTACCTGAATGTCTTCTTTAGTGAAGTGTCTGTCCATATCCCTTGCCCATTTTTTAATTGGGTTATTTGTCTTTTTGTAGTTGAGTTTTTGCAGTATCATGTAGATTTTAGAGATCAGGTGCTGATCGGAAATGTCATAGCTGAAAACTTTTTCCCAGTCTGTAGGTAATCTTTTTACTCTTTTGGTGAAGTCTTTGGATGAGCATAGGTGTTTGATTTTTAGGAGCTCCCAGTTAATCTAGCTTTTCTTCTGCATTGTTAGTAATGTTTTGTATACTGTTTATGCCATGTACTAGGGCTCCTAAAGTTGTCCCTATTTTTTTCTCCCATGACCTTTATCGTTTAAGATTTTATATTTAGGTCTTTGATCCATTTTGAGCTCGTTTTTGTGCGTGGAGTGAGGTATGGGTCCTGTTTCGATTTTTTTGCAGATGGATATCCAGTTATGCCAGCACCATTTGTTAAAAAGACTGTTTTTTCCCCATTTAATATTTTGGGGCCTTTGTCAAATATTCAGCTGCTCATGTCGAAGGATTCATGTCTTGATTCTCAGTTCTGTTCCATTGGTCTATGTATCTGTTGTACCAGTACCAGGCTGTTTTGACTACTGTGGTGGTATAATAGGTTCTAAAATCAGGTAGAGTAAGGCCTCGCAGTTTGTTCTTCTTTTTCAGTAATGCTTTACTTATCCGGGGCCTCTTTCCCTTCCAAATGAAGTTGGTGATTTGTTTCTCCAACTCCTTAAAGAATGTGATTGGAATTTGGATCGGGATTGCATTAAATCCGTAGATTGCTTTTGGTAGAATAAACATTTTTATAATGTTAAGTCTTCCTACCCATGAGCAAGGTATGTTTTTCCAATTATGTAAGTCTCTTTTGGTTTCTTGCAGAAGTGTACTGTGGTTTTCTTTGTATGGGTCTTTCACATCTCTGGTAAGATTTATTCCTAAGTATTTTATGTTCCTGGGGGCTACTGTAAATGGTATTGATTTGGTGATTTCCTCTTCAATATTCTTTTTTGTTGGTGTAGAGGAATCCAACTGATTTTTGTATGTTTATCTTGTATCCCAATACTCTGCTGAACTCTTTTATTAGTTTCAGTAGTTTTCTTGAGGATTCCTTAGGGTTTTCTGTGTATAAGATCATGTCGTCTGCAAATAGAGATAATTTTACTTCTTCCTTGCCAATCTGGATGCCTTCTATTTCTTTATTTAGCCTAATTCTCTGGCTAGGACCTCCAGCACAGTGTTGAATAAGAGCAGTGATAAAGGGCATCCTTGTCTGGTTCCTGATCTCAAGGGGAATGCTTTCAGGCTCCCTCCATTTACGGTGATGTTGGCTGTTGGCCTTGTATAAATGCCCTTTATTATGTTGAGGAATTTTCCTTCTATTCCTATTTTGCTGAGAGTTTTTATCATGAATGGGTGTTGAACTTTGTCAAATACCTTTTCTGCATCAATTGATAAAATCATGCGATTCTTGTCTTTTGCTTTATTTATGTGATGGATTACATTAATTGTTTTTCTCATGTTGAACCATCTCTGCATACCTGGTATGAATTCCACTTGGTCATGGTGATTTTTTTTTTTTTGATATGTTGTTGAATTCTATTGGCTAGAATTTTGTTGAGGATTTTTGCATCTAAGTTCATGAGGGATATAGGTCTATAATTTTCTTTTTTTCTGGTGTCTTTACCTGGTTTTGGTACCAGGGATATGGTGGCTTCATAGAATGAGTTTGGTAGTATTCCGTCCTTTTCTATGCTCTAAAATAACTTTAGTAGTAGTGGTGTTAACTCTTCTCTGAAAGTTTGGTAGAACTCTGTAGTGAAGCCGACCGGGCCAGGACTTTTTTTTGCTGGGAGTTTTTTGATTACCTTTTTAGTCTCTTCTTTTGTTATGGGTCTATTTAGTTGTTCTACCTATGTGTTAGTTTACGTAGGTAGTGTGTTTCTAGGAATTCTTCTAGGTTTTCAAATTTGTTAGAGTCCAATTTTTCATAGTAACCTGATATGATTCTTTTAACTTCAGTTGCGTGTGTTGTAATATCACCCACCTCATTTCTTATTTGGGTTGTTCGCTTCCTCTCCTATTTTTCTTTTGTCAGTTTGGCCAGTGGTTTAACAATTTTGTTGCTTTTTTCAAAGAACCAGCTTTTGGTATTGTTAATTCTTTCAATTGTTTTTCTGTTCTCTATTTCATTTAATTCTGCTCTAATTTTTATTATTTGTTTTCTTCTGGTGCCTGTGGGTTTCTTTTGTTGCTGTCTTTCTATTTGTTCGAGTTGTAGGGATAACTCTTTGATTTTGGCCCTTCTCTTTTTGGATGTGTGCATTTATTGAATAAATTGGCCTCTGAGCACCGCTTTTGCTGTGTCCCAAAGGTTCTGATAGGAAGTGTTTTCATTCTCATTGGATTCTCTGAATCTCTTTATTCCATCCTTAATGTCTTCTCTAATCCAGTCTTTTTGAGCAGGGTGTTGTTCAGTTTCCAAGTGTTTGATTTCTTTTCCCTGCCTTTTCTGTTATTAATTTCTACTTTTACGGCCTTATGGTCAGAGAAGATGCTTTGTAATATTCCAATGTTTTGGATTCTGCTAAGGCTTGCTGTATGACCTAATATGTGGTCTATTCTAGGGAATGTTCCATGTGCACTAGAAAAGAGAGTATAGTTGGTTGCTGTTGGGTGGAGTGTTCTGTATATGTCTACGAGGTCAAGTTGGTTGATTGTGGCATTTAGATCTTCCCTGTCTTTATTGGGCTTCTTTCTGGATGTCCTGTCCTTCACTGAAAGTGGTGTCTTGAAGTCTCCTACTATTATCATGGAGCTGTCTACCTCACTTTCCAATGCTGATAGAGCTTGTTTTATGTATCTTGCAGCCCTGTCATTGGGTGCATAAATATTTAATATGGTTATATCTTCTTGGTATATTGTCCCTTTAATCATTATATGATGTCCTTCCTTATCCTTTCTGATGGATTTAACTTTAAAGTCTATTTTGTCAGAAATGAATATTGCCACTCCTGCTCTTTTTTGATTGTTGTTTGCTTGATATATTTTTTCCATCCTTTGAGTTTTAGTTTGTTTGTGTCTCTAAGTCTAAGGTGTGTCTCTTGTAGGCAGCATATAGACAGATCTTGTTTTTTAATCCATTCTGCCACTCTCTGTCTCTTTATTGGTGCATTCAGTCCATTTACATTCAGCGTAATTACGGATAGGTATGAATTTAGTGCTATCATTTTGATGTCTTTTTTTGTGTGTTGTTGACAATTTCTTTTTCACCACTTAATTTTATGCCCTGAGTAGATTATCTTTATATATTGTCCGTTCTTCATATTTGTTGTTGTTGATTTTATTTTTGCTGAGTCTCTATTTTTTTCCTGTATTTTATTTTGATGTGTAGGATAGTTTGTCTCCTTTGTGCTCACTTATTATTTACCGCTATTTTTCTAAATTTAAACCTAACATTTATTTCTTTGTATCACCGTATCTTCCTCTCCATATGGAAGATCTATGACTACATTTCTTAGTCCCTCTTTATTGTTTTAATGTTGTCTTCTTTTATATAATAGCATTGCTGTTACCCTGTTTTGAGCGTTTTTTGTTTGTTTGTTTTTATCTTGCTTTGTTTTTTTGATTCCCCTGTCTGGGTTGACTTCTGATTGCTCTGCCCAGTGTTCTAGCCTTGCGTTGATACCTGATATTTTTGATTTTCTAACCAAAGAACTCCCTTTAGTATTTCTTATAGTTGTGGTTTGGTTTTTATGAATTCCCTAAACTTCTGTTTTTCTGAAAATGTCCTAATTTCACCTTCATATTTAAGAGACAGTTTTGCTGGATATATGATTCTTGGCTGGCAATTTTTTTCCTTCAATTTTTTAAAAAAGTCATCCCATTGTCTTCTTGCCTGCATGGTTTCTACCGAGTAGTCCGAGGTTATTCTTATTGGCTCTCCTTTGTAGGTGGCTTTTCATTTATCCCTAGCTGCTCTTAAAATTCTCTCTTTATCTTTGGTTTTGGCAAGTTTGATTATAATATGTCTTGGTGATTTTCTTTTAACATCTACCTTACGTGGAGTTTGATGAGCATCTTGGATAGATATCTTTTCATCTTTCACAATATCAGGGAAGTTTTCTGCCAACAAATCTTCAACAATTCTCTCTGTATTTTCTGTTATCCCTCCCTGTTCTGGTACTCCAATCACTCGTAGGTTATTTCTTTTGATAGAGTCCCACATGATTCTTAAGGTTTCTTCATTTTTTAAATTCTTTCATCTGATTTTTCTACAAATATATTAGTGCCAAGTGATTTATCTTCAGGTTCAGAAATTCTGCCTTCCACTTGCTCAATTCTGCTCCTCTTTCTATTGAGTTGTCTAATTCTGTAATTTTATTGTTAATCTTCTGAATTTCTGATTGCTGTCTGTCTATGGATTTTTCCAGCTTATTAAATTTTTCATTGTGTTCCTGAATAATCTTTTTGATTTCTTCAATTGCTTTATCTGTGTGTTCCTTGGCTTGTTCTGTGTATCGCTTCATTTCCTTCCTGATGTCTGGAAGGGTTTTGTATATTAATTTTTTGTATTCTGCCTCTGGTAATTCCAGGAATGCACTTTCATCTAGAAGATCCCTTGATTCTTTTTTTTTGAGAACTTATTGAGGCGATCATGGTCTGTTTCTTTATGTGACTTGATATTGACTGTTGTCTCTGAGCCATCTATAAGTTATTGTATTAGTTTATTTTATGTTTGCTTACTGTGTAGTAGCTTCTTGCTTTGTTTTGTTTTGATATGCCCAGATGGGTTGCTTAAGTGAGCTAGCTTGATTATTTTTGCCTTTGGAGCTCTGACATCCTGTCCCCAGATAGCTAGAGCTGTTATCAGGTATATCAGTCTAGAAGTCCATTCAGTTTTCATGTACGAATTCAGCTCAGGTTTTCAGGAAGCTGATCGTCAAGTGTGTGGTACAGGCTCTGTCCTACAGTCTTAGAGGGGCAGGGGTGATTGGTGTAGGTACCAGTATCTGGTTGCAGCAGGGTGTCATGCTCTGAACAAGGCAGGGGGGTGAGAATCATCCCCCACGTGTCTCTGAGGAAAGTGTGTCCCTGATCCCTAGAACGTACAGGTGGGTGGGTTCTGCAGATGGACCATGGGCATCCAAAGTTTTTGGTAGTAAGGACTGGGAGGTACCAGTTATCCTTGGACCCCTGTCGTGGGTGGCTGGGTGACCTGAGTGGAGCTACCAGTCCTTAGGGCCCTGATGTGGGTAGGTGAGGACCCTGTTTAACAGGCAAAGAAACATCAAACATCAAACACCCAGCTCTCCACTGCACAGCTGAAAAGGTTGGAGTCTGCCAATAAGGGCCTGTTCTCCTGAAATAGGCCCACACAGGTCCATGCAGAGGGGCAAGGTGCTCAAAGTCCATGGACTGTTTATGCCTGGACAGGAGCTACTTCTGTCCTGAGCTCCCCCGGTTAGTGGAGCTGGCAAATTATGTTTTCCCCCAATCGCAAATTTTTTCCTTCTCCAAGGCTGGGAAGATGGCTCTAGGTGCTCAACAGTGCCTATCTCAGGCCCAGGGAATTCACCTGCTGAAGCTGGCTTGGGGGTGGGGCTGGGGCACAGTAAAATATAGGCAAATACTTAGCTTTTGCCGAGAGCACCGTTCTTCTTTGGTTTTGGAGGTGTGAGTAGGCTGTGTGGCTGGCTGCTTCTCCCTGAGGAAACTGCAGCCAAACGCTAGTACCAGTCCGCCACTGAAGCTCTGGGAGTGGTGCCTGAGAGCTCCCCCCATTCAGATCTGGCAACTCCTCTCCGCTTCTGAGCCATCTCTTCCTCCCCCGCCCCTCTTTGTTTTCTAAGCTTGCCTTTGATGCTCAGGGCTCCTAGCTTGTCATAAATATACTCGTTTCACTTGTGTTTTTCGGTCTTTGTTGTAAAGAGTGCTCTCCGGAAGCACCTGTGTATTCCGCCATCTTGGCTCCGCCTCTTAATTGATCTATTTATTATCTAGTTCTATTTTCATATGTTCTATGTACCTATTAGGAGTCCTGGGGTGGTGCAAACACTTAAGCCCTCGCTACTAACCAAAGATTGTAGGTTCAATTCTACCCAGTGGCATCTCAGAAGAAAGGCCTGGTGAACTATTTCCAAAAAAATCACAGCCACTGAAAGCTATATAGAGCACAGTTCTCCTCTGAACATACATGGGATCACCGTGAGTCAGAATCGACTTGGCAGCAACGAGTTTGTTTGTTTGTTTTAAATTTGGCTATTTATTAGACAAGGATCTGGGATGAATGAAACCAAACTGTTTGCCTGGATTCTTAGACTGTGAGAAGTGGTAAGTCATGCACAATCTGTGAAGTCCCATTTAAAGACTGGGCTGATGTGGCAGAGAGTGTTTAGTGTTCAGGCAAAGCCCATTCTCCCCTTCTTCCTGGGTCATAACCACACAACCTGTCCCACCTTCCATTGTCGTAGGTGTGGCATGAGACTGGGTGACAGCAGTGAAGTGAATGGAAGTGGAACACAGCGCTTCTAGGCCCGGCTCTTGGGAAACACAAAAACAAAACAACCAAAAATCAAAAAAAGAGACCACCACTCTTCCCCATGCTCACTTCTCCTTGCTCTTCTACCTTCCAGTGGCCTGGGAGAGTGTTGACAGGAGCAACCTTGGATGCTATATGCGGGTGGAGGCAGCCTGGGCCCCTTAATGACCTGGTAGAGTGGAGGCACCGCTGAGATGGATCGTCTACCTGGGACAGTTAACTGAGCAAAATATGAACTACTTTTTGTTTTACAGCCATTGAATTTTAAAGCCTATTTGTTAAGGATTTTCTTGCCAAAAGTGATATAGATTTAAAAAAAAAATGCTGTTGAGTCAATTGCGACTCATGATGACCCCACGTGTTAGAGAGTAGAACTGCCCCATGGAGTTTTCTAGGCTATAATCTTTACAGAAGAGAGCCCTGGTAGTGCAGTGGTTAAGCGCTCAGCTGCTAGCCAAACTTTGGTGGTTCGAACCCACCACCTGATCTATGGGAGAAAGGTGTGGCAGTGTGCCTCTGTAAAGATTTATAGCCTTGGAAGCCCTATGGGGCAGTTCTACTCTGCCTTATAAGGCCTATAGGGTTGCTATGAGATGGAATCAACTCCGTGGTAATGGGTTTGGTTTGGGGCTTGGAATCCTTACAGAAGTAGATCATCAGGCCTTTCTTCCGAGATACTGTTGAGCTGGTTTGAACTGCCAACCTTTAGGTTAGTAGTCAAGCATAAGCCAATTGTACCACCCAGGGACCTTTTCATTAATTATATTTAAAAAAAAACCCACTGCTGTTAAGTTGATTCTGACTCATAGCAATGTAATAGGACAGAGGTAGAACTTCCCCATAAGTTTTCCAAGGAGTGGCTGGTAGATTCCAACTGCCAACCTTTTTGGTTAGCAGCCATAGCTAACCACTGTGCCTCCAGTGCTCCTAAACCACACCCCCTCCCAAAAAACAAAACAAAACAAAAACCCTTTGCTGTCAAGTCATTTCTGACTCATGGTGACCCCACGTGTTAGATATGCCTTATTTCCTTCCTTCCTTCATGTCCTTCTTTCTGTCTTCCTACCTCCCTCCTTTCCCTGACTTATTCCTTCTTCATTCCTAAATTGCATAATTTTATAAACCTTGAAGTGTGATATGCTTTGGATTCATAACTTTTCAGATTTTAAAAAGTTAATGTGGTACACAAAAGCCTATCCAGATTTTGAGGCCTGAAGCTTACCCAATTTTGGGAGCCTCTTTAAGTAAAAGATTACAAAATTTTGAATGCAAAATCAGGTACAAAGGCAAGGGGCCCTGAAGCTTGAACTTCATTAGCTTCACAGTAACCCCACCAGTGATGGTGTATACTCAGAGGCAGATTACCCAATAAGCAAGGTATACACAGTCTGAATTGGGCTTACTTACTAATCCATAGTGCACAATTTCACCTGGTTTTCACCACATCAAAGATTCTGCTACTAGGTGTGGCTGGCTGGCATCAGTCTCTCTCCCAACCCCACAGCATTTTCCTACAGAATCAAAGTCTCTTTTCAAATTTACAGTCCCTGACAGGGTCAGATGAACCAGTCAGCAAGATAAGCATGGGCTTACTTGTGCTTACTTGCTAATCTGCAGTGAACGATTCCATGTGGGTTTCACCACATCAAAGACGTGAAATTGTTCACCAGCGATGATCTGGATAATCTTCTCCTGTGCATACTCCCTGTATTATATGATATTTCTGACAAGCTCAGGAAAGAACCCTCAAAAATTAAACATACTAATATTTCTGCACAAAACACATGTGACTATTCATACCACTTGGGATCAGTGAAGACTATAACTAGCTTCCCAGTATTTCAGGTTGAGTTTCTTTCCTAATTTAGTTAATGTCAGGCGTGGTTTTGTTGTCAAATGAGATTTTAAAAATATAATCTTCAGAGCTTTTTGGACTCTGGAATAGTGGGTATGGGATGTGATTAGCAAATGGTCAGCCCTTCTAAGTTACTATGAGGGAAGAAGGGTACCATATATATGTACAATCTCAATCCTTTCCTTCAAGAAGTTGGCCATCTCTCAAGGATTCTGTAGAAGAATTCTGATCAAAAGAGGGACAAGTGGCGGGGGGGGGTGGTGGGAGTGAAGAGCAGAATTTCAAATTCTGATGGAATCCAGACTTTCTGGAGCCATTGAGGCTCAATGAACCTCTGAAACTATTGCTCTGAGATGATCTTTATACCTTTTAAGCCAAAAATGCCCCCTGAAGTCTTCCTACAACAAAACAGTAGTTTAACTTAATTAAGAATGTCTGCCCTGAGCATTATGCTCTTTTAAGATCTGTTCATATGGGATCGAATTGACAACAACAACTTGAAGGATTAGATATTAAACGTGGGGGCAGTGAGTTTATATTGATGGGGGAGGAACAGTTTGGAAAAGGAGGGTAAGAATGGTTGCACAACTTGAAGAATGTCATTAATGTCACCGAATTGTACATGTAGAAACTGTTGAATTGGTATATGTTTTCCTGTGTATAGTCTCAACAACAACAAATAAATTGAAGAAAAAAAAAAAAAAGAAGTCTGCGATCTCCTTCAGAAATACAACAGGAAGAATCACAATAAATGTGATTCCTGCCCCAACAGTAGCTCACACAGAATGAAAGACTTGTCACTGTCCTGAAGAGCTTTGGGTTGATGAGGGTAATGACCTTAGGGAAGCAGGGTTCCCGAAGAGTCTCCATGTCCATCCACTTCCTTGATCCCTGATATTCATCTAGATGATATGACAGTTCAGGCATCCCAAACACTGAGCCACTGGAAATAAACAGACCTGAGGTCAAATGCTGATTCTTCCATTAATTAATCATAGTACTGGATAAGTGTCGTGGATCAAACTGTGCCTCTCCCCCATGTTGTTGTTGTTGTTAGGTGCTGTCAAGTCAGTTCCGATTCATAGCGACCCTGTGCGCAACAGAATGAAACACTGTCCGGTCCTGCGCCATCCTTACAATCGTTATTATGCTTGAGCTCATTGTTGTAGCCACTGTGTCAATCCACCTCGTTGAGGGTCTTCCTCTTTTCTGCTGACCCTGTACTCTGCCAAGCATGATGTCCTTCTCCAGGGATTGATCCCTCCTGACAACATGTCCAAAGTGTGTAAGACACAGTCTCGCCATCCTTGCCTCTAAGGAGCATTCTGGTTCTACTTCCTCTAAGACAGATTTGTTCGTTCTTTTGGCAGTCCATGGTATATTCTTCGCCAACACCACAATTTAAAAGCGTCAACTCTTCTTTGGTCTTCCTTATTCATTTTCCAGCTTTCACATGCATATGATGCAATTGAAAATACCATGGCTTGGGTCAGACGCACCTTAGTCTTCAGGGTGACATCTTTGCTCTTCAACACTTTGAAGAGGTTCTTGGCAGCAGATTAACCCAATGCAATGCGTCTTTTGATTTCTTGACTGCTGCTTCCACGGCTGTTGATTGTGGATCCAAGTAAAATGAAATCCTTGACAGCTTCCATCTTTTCTCCTTTTATCATGATGTTGCTCGTTGGTCCAGTTGTAAGGATTTTTGTTTTCTTTATGTTCAGGTGTAATCTATACTGAAGGCTGTGGTCTTTGATCTTCATTAGTAAGTGCTTCAAGTCCTCTTCACTTTCAGCAAGCAAGGTTGTGTCATCTGCATAACACAGGTTGTTAATGAGTCTTCCTCCAATCCTGATGCCCCGTTCTTCTTCATATAGTCCATCTTCTCTTATTATTTGTTCAGCATACAGATTAAATAGGTATGGTGAAAGAATACAACCCTGATGCACACCTTTCCTAACTTTAAGCCAATCAGTACCCCCTTGTTCTGTCCGAACAACCGCCTCTTGATCTATGTAAAGGTTCCTCATGATCACAATTAAGTGTTCTGGAATTCCCATTCTTCCTAATGTTGTCCATAGTTTGTTATGATCCACACAGTCCAATGCCTTTGCATAGCCAATAAAACACAGGTAAACATCCTTCTAGTATTCTCTGCTTTTAGCCAGGATCCATCTGACATCAGCAATGATATCCCTGGTTCCACGTCCTCTTCTGAAACCGGCCTGAATTTCTGGCAGTTCCCTGTTGATATACTGCTGCAGCCACTTTTGAATGATCTTCAGCAAAATTTTGCTTGCATGTGGTATTAATGATATTGTTCTGTAATTCCCACATTCGGTTGGATCACTTTTCTTGGGAATGGGCATAAATATGGCCAGTCAGTTGGGCAGGAAGCTGTCTTCCATATTTCTCGGTGGTCTCTCCCCCATAACATGTGTTCAATTCCTGGCCCTTGTACTTGTGGAAGGAACTCTGGTGGCACAGTGTTTAAAGTGATCGACTGCTAACCAAAAGGTCGGTGGTTCTAAACTAGCAGAGGCTCCAAGGGAGGAAGACGTGGCAGTCTGCTTCCATAGAGATTTACAGCCTTGGAAACCCTACAGGGTCGTTATGGGATGGAATCAGTTCGACAGAGGTGGGTACTTGTTGATGAGATTCTGTTTGGAGGAGAGATTTTATTTTGCTATGTTAGTGAGGTTATATCATTATAGGGTGAAGCCTAAAGCAAATCACTCCTGAGTTATAAAAAGACCAGAATAGGCACAAAGGCTTATACACATAGAGGAAGAAAGAAGCCATGTGAGGATCTTCTCTAAGCCAGGAAACTCCAAGGAATCAAGAAATGCTCAGGGCTACCAATAAGGAAAGAATCAACATGGCCAAGACCCTGGTTTGGACTTTTAATCACCAGGACTGTGAGAAAATATCTGTTCCTTAAAGCCACCCACTTGTGATATTTGTATGACAGCACTAGGTGACTAAGATAGTAAATTGCCTAACTCTTCTGCTTCATCAGTTATAATTAACAAGATATAATAGTTGTACTACTGACCACAATTTGTTGAGTCCTTACTGAGTTCTAAGCATTGTGATAGGTGCTTGATAAGAATAATCTCGTTTACTCCTCCCAATAACCTCATGAGGTGGATTTATTATGATCTGGAGACTAAAGAATTGAGGATCAGAGAACTTGAAAAACTTGTCTGAAGATCATGTCTGACTCACTGCAAAAGCCAAGCATGGAATGACTGTTACTGTGCCTCTTCTTGAGACAAGAACAGAATAACTCAGGGAGTTGTGAACATTAAATGATGTCCAACTCCTGCCTCACCCTCGTTTCTCCAAGGCTTCTGAATTTTCTCCCTTGATTTGACCCAGACACTCAACATCTTCAAATGTGACTTTTTCTTTCCAAGAAAATATCTTCCTACACTTTGGATGTAACTAGGTCACGATTGTTTTTGTGGTCTTCAAAATACTTTAAATTTTTGTGAAATTTTAATTTCATGACTTCATATAAAATTTACATATCAGGGCACTCTTGAAAAATTGAGATAAGACAACAGTAGCCTGGCATTTCTCAAGGACAGTAAGTGGCAGCCCTCAAAATCTCAACTAGGTTCCCTTCTTACACATTCTCATAGCACCCTGTGCTTTTCTTTATAGTTTTTAATATTGTTCATACTACATTAAATTCCGTAAATATATATGTACTATTTCTTTCCTAAGGAACCCTGGTGACACAGTGGTAAAGAGCTTGGCTGCAAACCAAGAGGTCAGCGATTCAAATTCACCAGCAGCTCTGTGATAGAAAGATGTGGCAGTCTGCTTCCTTAAAGACTACAGCCTTGGAAACCCTATGGCACAGTTCTACTCTGTCCTATAAGGTCACTATGAGTCAGAATCGACTAGGTGGCAATTAGTTTGTTTTTTTCTTTTGTTTTTTCATTTCCTCAATTGGAAGTATGCTTCTTGTCTGGTTTGCTTACACTGTCTCCCCAGTGATTAATGGAGAACCTGGCACAAAGTGTGCACTCAACAAATACTTGTCAAAGAAGCAAACACTTCAGAATTAATAAGAAGGAAGATATCTTGGAGGTAGTGTGTGAGTCCATTTTGCAAACTATCGCTTAGAAAATTTGCTCTTCAGTATGGAGCTGGCTCTCAGTCTTCTTGAAGAGTTGATCCATAATGACCCCAAACACCTGCCATCAAGGGCCAAATGTTGAAAGAGTAATGACTTCATAGTGATATCTTTCTGCCACTTAATGACCCTAAACACTAAGGAAATAAGAATTGGGTGGTGTATAGGGCTTTTTTTTTTTTTTTTAACTTATTGGGGCTTCCAAATGGTTGTTTTTATGCTGCCTTGTAGTATAATATTAAGGATTTATAGCAATAAAACATAGGTCTCCAACCTATTGTCATGAGCTCCATGTGGGAAAACAGTTTCCGATTTAGCTGCCTGATGACACAGTGATTAGCCGTACCATACCTTGATTCCATACACTGGCTTTATTATCAGGATTGTAAGGAACTTGAGCATATGGTTTCTGATCTTACTAACAAGTAACAATAATGACATACACAGACAGGGAAGGTCCACCAGCAAACCTTCGGCAGAACACTCAGCGTATTAATCCTCTACTGATTTTAGTTGTTGTTGTCTGAGTGAATCCACTAATCCAACAAATTGAGCAACTACTGAGTGTTCAGCATTGTGCACATGGCTAATCTCCCCAATGTGGTGAAAGGACCTCAGGAGGCTGGGATTCTTAAGTAACTTAATTCATATATTTTACAATAAATTTTTCCTGATCCTCCTAGGTGAAATAACCTTCTCCTAGCCATCCTCGTCAGTGCTCCAGTCTGCCTCAGGTGAGAATAATCAGGCAGTACAGGCTACCTGGAAAGGCATAGGTTTTCAAGGCAGATGGACCAGGGCGTGTCCCCAGGGTCTACCCTTCACGGCTTTGTGAATTGGGTACAGCAATTAGTTTTCTTATCCTTAGTTTCCTCATCTTTAAAATCAGAAATAATGCTACCTGCTTCATGTAGTTGGGAAGAATATTTGGGATATTGCATGTGAAGTACTTGTTATAGAACTCCCAGTGCCGTCGTTGAGGTGGTACTAAATATTAAACTTCCTCCCGGAGGGCAAGAGACTTGTTGTATTCTCCTATCTAGTCCTCTTAGCTCTTGGCAGAGTTCCTGCTGAATTATATAGCAGATCAAAAAAAACTTAGGAGGGAAGGGAGGAAAATTCAGTCATTGAAAGACATGGGTCATTTAAAGGTAGCAAGAACTGAACAGATGTGAAATTCAGAATTTCCCAAAACTAATTCAAGTAAAAAATAGGTCCAAGACATATGACTGGATATTTCTCAACAAAAAGATCCCATGGCCGTGTAACTGCCATTGGTATGCCTCAATTTTGGGGTTCAATATAAGGCTTTTGTTAAAAAAAATCTATTTTACTACTTGTGTTAACTGTTTGGTGTTTCTACCCCCATGACAAATTCAAGACCCTGTGGTCTACTTGATTCCAAAAGCTAATCCTGCTTGCGAATCGAATGCTAGGATAGAACTAGAAAATGTTCTCTGCCTGTTGGGGGTCATTCTCTGCTGGAATTGCTCAGGTCAGTGTCACATTCTTAAATAGCGGGAGATCTCTCATTGTCTAAGAGGACATCCTTGATCTCCACTGTGATAATCAAAACCTGCCACCACTGCACATAAAGACAAGGTTGTTCCACTCAGGCATCTCACACCAATCCCACACCCAGGCAAACTTGGGTTCCCTATTGACTGGTGTCCCAGAAGGAAATCACACCCACGGGGTTAACTGAAGAAAGTTTAACAAAGGGACAATTTCCAAGGAGAGGGCAGAGTTAAGGGAAGTAGCAAAGGTTGGTGCAGCACTCTGGAACTGGCAACCACAGGAAGCCTTTACCAGCCAGGCCTGAGGAGTATGCTGCAGTAGAAGCCCTGAAACCAAGCCAGCTGCACAGGGACAGAGTCACTGTGAGGCCCCTGTGGATGTGTGGGGGTGGGTGCAGCAGGAGGAGAAATATTCCATCCTGCTTTTCTTCCTCCATATCCTGCTGGTAGACCCCATTGGGCAATTCAAACCAGATGCCAGGAGGTTTGGGAGCCTGATATTGAAGGTCCTGGAGGCCAGCTTGCCTGGGAACATGCAAAGGCAGAAATGGGCAGAGAATAGATTGGAAGGGACAACTGGACCATAATCAGCACAAATCCCTAATGCTACAGTTGGTATTTACTCAGTTTTTTCAATACACACACATGTCCTTTGTTCCTCCCAGTATACCAGGACACTAGAGGATGGCTGGGTTGTGAAATACACCTGACTCCAGCTACATAGTGTATCCCAAGCAAGATGCCCTTGCTGATAACTTAGGTCTTGTTGAGCCTGGACATTCTGTCTGAATACACCCTGTCCCTTGTGTTTGCTTCACCCTTGTGTTGACCTCAGTCTAGATCACTTCAAGCATCAGGTGGTCTCTGGCATTGAACCTCAAACAGAGGGAGCAGGGGGCTAGCTCTCCATATCACCTCTTGGTACTGCTACAAATTTGGCCATCACAATATTTGCACAGCTCTATTTTTTGAATCAATTTTATGTGAGAAAAAAACAGGTTTTCCTAAAATTAAAAAAAAAAAAAATCTGTTACCCACTTTGCAGATTCTCTATTCAAGTAATCTTTCCTAGAATAAACATATTCTCAGATGTGACTTATGGTCTGGACGTAGTTGCCTGCTGATGCCCTTCAATGACAATTCCATAAAGTAAGGGTGTGGATACATACACACACACACACCCCACACCACACACACACAGACACACACAGACACCACACACACACACACACACACACACACAGGGTCTTTGGGTGGTACAAATGATTTCACTTGACTATTAATGGAAAGGTTGGTGGTTCTAACCTACCCAGCAGCATCACAGCCTGAAGGCCTGGTGATCTGCTTCCATTAAGATTATAGCCAAGAAAACCCCATGGAGCAGTTCTATCCTGTAACACATGGGGTCTCCATGAGTCTGAATCTACTTGGTGGCAATGGGTTTGGTTTTTTGATTTATACATGCAGCCATAAATATAAAATATATGAAAATTGAAAATATATAGATAAATAGATACAGGTACAAGATCTGCACAGGTTACCTGTCTGCTGAAGCTTCAGAAATGCTAGTATATATATATATATATATTTCTGTATTTAAATACCTTACTTTTTAAAAAAAATATAAATAATCCATGTACAGCATAATATTTGTCATAGAGAAAAGTATAAGGAAGGAAATAAAAATTACCTGAAAATCTCTCCACGCTGATATAATCACCATTAATATTTTGAGGCCCATACTATTGTATATTACTCTAGGCATTTCTTGCATGTTGCATGCCTCATATATAATTTTCCATAAAAAAGAATTGTATTATATATGCTGTTTTATTAGAAATGCATATCTTATTCTTTTTGATCCTTTTGAACAGAATAAAATGTTCTTACAGTTCATAAGAGGAATAAAGTAGCAAAGAACTCTATGAAAAAGAGTTAAGAGAAACTTGTCTCACTAGATACTGAAATGAACTATATAGCCACTATAATTAAAGCAGTGTTGTTCTCACATGGGAAAGCTCAGTAGATCAGTGGAACACAGCAGAGAGCTCAGAAATTGTTTGCATGGAATCCCAATACATGACCAATGTGGTTTTGCAATTTGGGAAGAAATGTAAGCCCCACAAGGGCAGGGGAGCTCTATTGTGTTCACTGATCCACCCCCAGCACCTAAAACGGTGCCTAAGGCTCAGTAGTATTCAATATTATTGATTGAAGGACTATATGAAAGCAGCTGGCACAGAGGCAGAAAATATAATTAAGGCAGACAAATTGAACCTCTGCTTCTCACTGTGTTCAACAAATAATTCTAAATGGATTAATCATGCAAAGATTTTTTTAAAGAATAAAAAAAGTTAGAAGAAATGTTGGGTAAAAATAATAATAATAATAATAACCAAGGGATAGGGAAACCTTTATAATTACCCAGTGTTATAGATTGAATTGTGTCCCCCCAAAGTATGTGTCAACTTGGCTAGGGAATGATTCTCAATATAAGTAATTTCCTCTGTTTTGTGATGTAATTATCCTCCATTTTGTGATCTGATGTAATTATCCTATGTGTTGTATATTCTAAACTCTGTGATGTTAATGAGGCAGGATTAGAGGCAGTTGTGTTAATGAGGCAGGATACAATCTACAGGGTTGGGCTGTATTTCGAGTCAAACTCCTTTGAGATAGAAAAGAGATTAAACAAGTGAGCAGAGACCAGGGGATCTGCTACCACCAAGAAAAAAGAGCTGGGAATGGACCCCTTTGGACCTGGGGTCCCTGCACTGGGAAGCTCCTAGTTCCAGGGAAAGATTGACGCGAAAACAAATGGAGATCTCTGAGGTATGCTGAGCCCACAGATGCTGAAAGGAGACAAGGACCTTCCTCCTAACTGAGAGCCAACAGAGAGGGAAAGCATTCCCCTAGAGCTGACACCCTGAATTTGGATTTCTAGCCTCCCAAACTGTGAGAAAATAATTTTATTTTTGTTAGAGCCATCCACTTGTAGTATTTCTGTTATAGCTGCACTAGATAACTAAGACACCCAGGAAACCTAGAAACTGTAAAGTACTTATCTTTGCTAAAATTAAATGATATTAAATTAAAATATCATATTTTGATATGACCAACTATACCATAAAACAAAACAAACAAACAAAAAACATCACTCTTGAGTTGATTCCAACTTACAGCGACCCTGTAGGACAGAGGCTGTAATCTTTACGGAAGCAGACTGCCACACCTTTTTCCCACAGAGTGACTAGTGGGTTTGAACAGCCAACTTTTTGGTTGGCAGCTGAGTGCAGTGCTTAAAGCTGCTGATGGGGATGCAGAAAAAGGATACCCCCTGTCATTGCTGGTGGAAATGTGAATTGTCACAACCTTTTTGAAAGCAAGTACCCTGCAGAAAAGAAATCGGTGGAATGTGTTGTCTTTTGTTTAGTACTTAGCCATTTTCTTGCCCTACCCTTCCCTCTCCTTTTCCAGGGAATCAATGATGAAAATATGGTATGAATCTTTTTGTACCAATATTAATGGAAACGAAAAATACACATAACTCTTCAACATTCTTTGAAATGTATCCCATGTAGCAAAGATGTCACTTTGATGACTAAGGTGCACTGGACTCAAGCTATGGTCTTCTCAATAGCTTCATATGCATGCGAAAGCTGCACAAAGATAAAAGAAGTCAGGAGAATTGATGCATTCAAATTGCCTTGTTTGTGAAGAATATCGAACATATCGTGGGCTGCGAGAAGAAAGAACAAATCGGTCTTAGAAGAAATACAACCAGAATGCTCCTTAGAAGTGAGGATGGTGAGACTTCGGTTCATTTACTTTGGACACACCATTAGGAAAGACCAATTGCTAGAAAAGGACATCGTGTTGGTAACGTAGAGTGTCACCAACAATGACGTGAACCCTCAATGAGATTGACGGAACAGCAGGCTCATGAAGATAGTGCAGGACTGGACAACGTTTTTTTCTGTTATACATAAGGTCGCCATGAGTCAGAGCCGACTTGATGACAACTGACAAGAGGAATATGTGTACAGATCAATTTATTGCCACGTTATCTGCAGTTTAAAAAAAAATTTAAAAAGGAACTGAAATCAAAATCAATAACTACTAATAAGAAAAGGCTGAATTCTCTCAGAAATATTACAGGGAACATAGACGGTTGAGTCAAAACAGGATCTGTGCTTTTCTGCAGCTATAGTTTTAATAGCATCTTTTAAAGTCCCGACTACACCAGGACGAAACATGTCTCAGAGAGCACTTTGATACACGTGGTCTTAGGTCTTTCTCGGCCAGCCTCACCAGTCTGGCAAATGGGTGGTCATTGGCAAATGGGCTTTTCTTTCCAGAGTGGAGTCACGAGCTGGTGTCTAATGTTATGCTAAAACAAGCCTAATTTGGCCTACAGAAGATCCTTCTGACCTCTAAGAACAGCCCCAGTTAGCACCTTAGTCCAATGGAAAGGAACAGAGAAGCTTAAGGCTCCACTCATGACGCTCAAGAGTCTGTGTAAGAGAGATGGGTTTTGCGGAGGAGGGAGGGGTGGCTAGGCTATTTCAAAGCATGTAAATGAAAAATGGAAATGCAATACCACAAACTGTGCCAGATGCCTCCATCAGCCCTCTTCACAAATTGGCGTCTGCTGTCCACCCCTTTGGGATCCCTGCTTCAAAAGCACGCCTTCCATTTTCATTTACAACCTCAGAAATTCATTTGTTATTCCCAGCTGGACCTGGGTCCAGGCCTTAAAAATGATATCTGTAATCAGTAGGATTTTAGGGAAGTGAGGACAAGAGGTAATCTTGCCGATACCATTTCTGTCGTTTTGACATAGCCTCCTATTATTCAAACCTGTCAAGTCACTCAAGAGTTGATAATAGGATATTGGGGCTCTAGACCAGCCAAATAGGAAGGGCTCCATGGCGGATCACATTCCTGCTGTTTCAGGGTGTGGATTTTGGACACAGGTTGCGAAATAAACAAGAAGGTTTTAACAAAGAAATTTATCAAAATAATGCTGTATCTGGTTCTAAACTTTCTAAGTATTTTAATAGGAAATGAAAAATGAAACCTAACCTCCAGGTGTCTTGTGTTTTCTCATACATGAAATGGATGATAATAGTAGCTTCCTTACAGTAAGAAGGTTTGATAAGTTTTAAGCCACCACAAATCATTTTTTGAATGAGGTAGGGATAAACAAGCAAGTAGGTAAATTAAATTAATACAGATACATAAATACAGGGGGGCAGTGATGATTTGGTGGTAGAATTCTTGCCTTCCACGTGGGAGACCCAGGTCCAATTCTTGGCCAATATAGCTCATGCGTAGCCACCACGTGTCTCTCAGGGGAGGCTTGCATGTTGCTCTGATGCTGAATGGGTTTCTGCAGAGTTTCCAAACTAAAATGGACAAGGAAGAAAGGCCTGGCGATCTGCTTCCAAAAAGCAGCCAATGAAAACCCTATGGAGCACAATGGTCTGATTCCATTGTGCATGGAGTCACCATGGGTGGGGGTCTGATTCCATGGCAGCTAACAGCAAAAACAACATAGTCGCATAGTCAGACTCTGACGGCTACTCAGTGATGGTGTATGGCAACAGGGGGCTCAGTCTTGATCATTTTCTAGGTCTTCAATGCATGTTGACTGAATATGTGGATTGCTGGAACAAAGCATTTTTTGTTTTGTCTTTTAACTTTCAGTTCTTAAAACTTCAAATCTTCACGTTCAAGATGTACTAAAAAAAATAATAATAAAGCTAATGCATCCAAAAGATCTATTTCCACTGGTCCATTCCACTTGTAAGTGATTAAGCAATTTTTTTTTTTACAGCAGTTACAGGAGTGTACAGTCCATCCTCATTATTTGAGATTTGTATTCATAAATTTGCTGATTTCCCCAAAATTCTCAGCGCGTTTTCCTGATCATTCGCAGACGTGTGCATGCGCAGAGCCTCAGACAATTCCCAGCTACTGTGGAACAAAGGTGGTTGGGTATCCGCTAATTCAGTGTTGACAGGGATTTTTAGAACACAACTATAAGGAATAATGAGAACTGACTTTATGCTCTGGCTGCTGGTGGGACCACAGTCTTCCCCCGGCAGGCTCCTCGTACGTGGGTAAGGAGGGCATGTGAATTATTTAGGCGGCACAGGTCTCCTGCTTGGACGGAGAAGCATCTCTGCAGAGCGTGTGGGGTGTGTGGGGGGAGTGTTCTGTGTAGAAACTGGTCCATAAAATTATAAATTGCGTCTTATAAAAAATCACCTTTTTGTGGTCATTTGTGAACACAACCCAGTTTAGAATCTAGTCATCAACTTCTTATAATAATGGCATTAATTACGATGATGATTGATAGCACTTAACTATGTACGAGACACTTTCTAAGTGATTCGTATGTACATTTTAATTTGTTTGATTTCCCCAACAGCCTTGTAAGTTAGGTGCTACTTTTTTTCCAGTTGCCCTGGAGTTGACCCGACTCATGGCGACCGGGTAGGTGCCCGAGTAGAACTGTGCTGCAGAGGCTTGTCAATAGCTGATTTTTCAGATAGCCAGGCCTTTCTTCTGAGGTGTCTCTGGGTAGGCTTGAACCTCCAACCTTTTTGTTAGCAGCCAAGAATGTTAACCTGTCAACTGTTTGCACCATCTAGGGACTCCTAGGCAGGGGTGGATTAACCAGTCAGCACTTTTCCAAAGCTGACTGATTTCCTCCTTCAGGGTTTGCTTCAAATATCATCTCCCTGGGGAGGGCTTTCTGAACCACCCTTTAAGTGGTTTCCTCCAATGATCTCAGTTTGTGATTAAAATGTTATTTGTGGGTTTACTTATCCCACTAGATGACTAACTCCATGGAACCAAGGCTTGTCTTTCTTTAGAGGTGCCTCTGGGTAGACTTGAACCTCCGAGCTTTTTGTTAGCAGCCAAGTGTTTTAACCCATTAACTCTTGCACTATCTAGGGACTCCTGGGTATCATCGATCACCCATTTTACTAATATTACTCATAATACCAATATTTTCAGTCATCAGTATCCCTACCCAGGGTCTGTATATGCCACTTGTTCAGAAACTCTTGCTGTTGGTGGATTCCTGATTCTCTTCTCTCTCCCTTCTCCTCCTGCCCCTCCACTTGCCTCTTTTCCGCTTTGCCTCCTTCCTGCCCTGCTCTCTCTCTCACATTGCTTTTGAAATGCTATCTGGATGAAGAAGTCTGTGAGATTCCAGAGCTTGGTAATAACTTCAGGCAAGTCAACAAACCACTGAGGCCAACTGGTGGAATCAGATGCCAGAGAGAATCACAGACCCTCAAGAGGCCCTCGTCTGTTTTCCAGGCAGTCTTAGGCATCGCCTGTTTCCTAAAGATGGTCACAAACAGCTTGCAGAGAGCCCGCGATCCCCGGGGGAGGTGGAAAGAAAGCTCACACCCCATGGTGTTGCCCAAGCTTGATTTAGGACCGTGGTTCTTTCTCTTTCTCATGGTGTAAACTTCAGAAAACCCCCATTCCGACTCTGATTTGTCTCATCAATAAACTAGGAATACTGTGTCAATCTGCTTTTTACACTTAGCAATATGCTGTGAATCTTCTTCCATGACAATAAATATTGATTTACAAATCTTTATACCACTGTATATGTGTGCGTATATATATATATATATATACGCACACATAGAGAGAATACATTACTCTCCCTCTCTACATATACCTGTATATGTATATATATGCCCACATACACACATATAATTAATTTAGCCAATTCTGCATTACTGTACACTTAAATATCTTCCAAATGTTGCTATTATAAAAGTTGATATGATAAACTTCCTGTATGGTCATTTTTGTGAACTTGTCCAATTATTTCCTTAGGCTATATTCCCAATTCTTAATTTAGAATACATTTCTTTAGGATAAATTTAGGTCTAAGGCAATGCAAAATTTTATGATGTCTTCCATGTATTGTGAAATGGCTTCCCAGAAACCCTGGACCAATTCACTCTCCCACCAGCTCTATACAGGAGCACCTGTTACCCAGCACGTGCTGTCATTCTTTGACACATTGTCAGCTTAGCAGCACTGAGCAATGTCCATCTTCATCAGCCTTTCTCTGGCTGTGCTGGCTGTTCTCCTTGCACCCGTCCAGATCCGTTTCCCCTTCTGCTCTGCTCCATGTCCCGGGAGGTGGACCTCTGCAGACAGCTTCTCCGAGGCTCTTTTCTCCACCAGCATCCAGTGGGATTTGCCCAGTGGTGGCACCAGCAGGTGTCAGAGGGCAAATGAGAGAAGGGGTACTTGATTCTCCCCAGTGCCCCCACCAGGTCAGCCAGGTTGACAGTGACTGCTTTTCTCTACCCGTGACCACAGTGCTTGGCTGCAAGCTCCTCTTTCACAGCAAGGTTCCAGTAACGGTGACCACTTCTGTGCCCCTTTGGGCCTTGAATGGTGGAGGAGTCTGCTGATTCTGTTCCCTGGATGCTTCTCCATCCTAGTGGGTTCCTTGAACGCTGATCAGCTCTATAAAAAATCCCTTTATTAAGCTCTCTTTAGTCACTTCTTTGGGTATCCAGCCAATTTCCATAGTGTTTCCAGCCAGTATCATTGCTGCTTTTAATCATTTTTTTCTCTTAATTTTGACATTTGCCATTCATATATATATTTGAAAGAGTTCTCCATAAGGTTCATCAATCCTTTGTTATTTATGGGGTACTTATATTAGGGTCGCTATGAGTCAAAATTCATTCGACGGCACTGGGTTTGGTTTGGTTTGGTTTGAGTGATACAAACGGTTTGTGCTTGGCTACTAATGAAAGGGAAACAGTTTGAATCCACCCAGCGGTACTGCAGAAGAAAGGCCTAGAGATCTACTTCAAGATTAAACCAGCGCCAATCAAACCTGTTGCCTTTGAGCTGATTCCGACTCATAGAGACCCCATAGGGCAGAGTAGAACTGCCCCCTAGGGTTTCCAAGGAGCGGCTGGTAGATTCGAACTGCCAACCTTTTGGTTAGCAGCTGAGCTCTTAACCACTGTGCCACAAACCCCTATGGAACAGTTCTACTCTGACACACATGGGGTCACCATGAGTTGGAATTCGTTCCATGGCAATGTTGTTGTTATGTGTTGTTGCCAGTATTTTCCCCAGTCTTCCGATTCTCAGGTAACTTTTAACATGCTTTCTCTTGTTTTTAAAAAAGAATGTTAATAAGTCGATGTCCCCAATTTGGCACCGTGGTTAAGAGCTTGGCTGCTAAACAAAAGGTTGGCAGTTTGAATTCACCAGCTGCTCCTCGGAAACCCTATCGGGCAGTTCTACTCTGTCCTATGGGGTTGCTATGAGTCTGAATCAACTTGATAGTAATGGTTTGGTTTTGTTTTTATCTCCAATTTAGGCAGAAGGAACTCTAGTGAAAAGTCTGAATTCTGAGATTATTTGAAAGCAAAGTTATTGTATAATTAGGAATAAACATATGGAAAGGTAATAGGAAAAATGGATTAAGAAAACTTTCCAAGACAGGGATAAGCAGACATACTTTAATGAATAGAAATGGTGATGTGAATTAACATATTGGCTGTAAATTGTGTCTCTTTAAATGTTGCAAAGTATGTACCTCTGTTAGGCAGGCTAACCTTTCTCCTTGGACACTGTGTTTGCATTGCTCATTAGATGTGCAAAAGCTTTCCTCAGGCTTTCACATTCAACCAGCATTTCACTGAGTATTTATTATGAGTCAGCCACTTTTACATACTTAGTGTCACAGCTCTGTGAGGTGTGTATTCCATAAACCCACTGTCGTTGAGTCGATTCCGACTTATAATGACCCTATAGGACAGAGTAGAACTGCCCCATAGAGTTTCCAAGGAGCACCTGGTAGATTCGAACTGCTGATCTTCTGGTTAGCATCCATAACTCTTAAGCACTATGCCCACCAGGGTTTCCAAGGTGAGTATTACCACCCCATTTTATGGTGAGGAAAACAAACTTCAGAGAGGTGAAATAACTTACTCAGAGTCACGCGGTTAAAGAATAGACTTCCCAGTAGGAAAGATGTAAACCTAAACCTTTGCCTTTAAACTCAGCTCTTGTCACAACGTCATACCCTTACCAGCTGGAATATGCTTCAACTGAAATCATGAATATTTAGCAAAAATCAGATTTTGCCTGCATGAGATGATGCTCTGTAGTGTTCAAATTCAGCGCACAAGTGTTAAAAGGTGCACGATATTGAAATAAGGTCCAGATACAGTTACTTGGAGACAAATTTACAAAAGTAAGGAGTTATAAGTACCATGTTTCAGTGAAACAAACATTTAAAGAAACCCTGAATGAATAAAAAATAAATACAAATTTTTTAAATATGCCAAGAAACAGATGGCAAAAGCGTGTCCCTATTGACATCAGTTGAAACTGATACGCTGATATACACAAAGCCACCCCACAGGGTTTCCAAGGCTGTCATCTTTCTGGAAGCAGATTGCCACATCTCTCTCCCGAGAGTGGCTGGTGGGTTTGAACTGCTGACCTCTTGGTTAGCAGCCAAGTGCTTTAACCATTGTGCCACCGCAGCTCCTTGATATGCACAAACAGATATAAAAACCGTTAGCAGAGATTGCTTGAAATGGGTCACCCTGAATGAAAAATATGTGGAGCGTCAGAGAGCATGTTGATTTTTAGTGAGCTAACGAGAGTTAGTGGACCAGAAAATGGACCCTAGTTTCCTCATTCTGAAAATCATAAACTATACAATAATAGAATTGTTATCACAAGCGCAATATCAGTAACTCATGGGCCAGTCCCATGTGAGCAGGGTTGATAAAACATATGGCATTTATGGAAATTTCTTCTCTTCGATGCTCATAATTAGGGAGTTCAGCTGCTTCCATGTGATGGAAGCAATGGACCAATAAATAAAAGAGATAAAGCAATCTGCCCACAATGTTGTGAGCAGCCTTGTTAGAAACAACAGCAATTGAGAGAGGGAAGTCTCTGGGGACAACATCTGGAGGAGAGAGGAAGAAAGGATGTGTTTGCATTTTGTTCAATGCTCCCAAATAATGAATTTGTGGAGAAAGACAGTGTTCATTGAATCCTGTGGCATTCACTGGTGCGTAATACCTTACAGGATCCCATTCTGGGAAGATGGCAGCTTTGTGCACATCTGCGTTCCCTTCTCAACTCCCAACTGCCAGCCACCTCTCTGAGCTTGTGTTGGTGGGCAAGAGAAGCCTGGTGAGAGAGAGCAAGCCTGGGGCACACAGAAATCTAGACAGAAAGTACTCCTGGAGGATTTCGGCTCCCTGGGTCAGATGAGAGCCTGGAAACCCATGGAGACAGGCCTGGGTTGAGGAGTAGGACATGGCACAACTAGAAAGAGTGTGGCCTGTGGAAATCTGCAACCCCTAAAATGTTCAGGGGGTAGAAAGAGTGTTTCTGGAAAGACCTGCTCTGGTCTCAGAGCAACTGTTTAAGAGTTAAACAGGTCATTTGAGTCCTCTTTTGTGCTGAGTCAGGCAGATCATTAGTTCATAGGGCAGAGTCCATAAGTTGATCCTCTTTGGGGATCAACGCTAAGATACTCTAGTAGGTGAACCTCAGCCTCATTGAGTAGACAATGAAAAATTGCAGTCCTCTCAAGAGGGACCTATTCTTTGATCAGATATTATACATTTTTACATTTGTCTAAGTACATTTACAAAAGCTGACCATGTTCATGACTACAAAAAATCTTAATGAATTTAAGAATACGAGTTTGACAAACTACATACTTTGATCAAAATCATGATTATAAATAATTAAAAACAGCTATTTTAATATTATTTACTTAGAATTAAAAACACACATACACACACAAAGAGGCAATTACAACTGACATTACAGACTATCTAAAAAACAATGAAAAGGAGAAAACTTTATATTAATATCCCCGGGGCACAACAAAATCAGGTCTCAAAGAAAACTTTAGAGCCTATAACTGCTGTCCTTTTTTTAAGAAGGAAGACAAAATATAAAAGAAATTAGGCCTCTACTTAGGAAATAATAAGAACCAAGAGCAAACCAAAGAGTCAGAAGGAAAAAAAGGATAATTCAACTAAAAACTGAAATTAATGAAATAGATAAGAAAAAGATAGCATATTTTAGAATGAATAAATCCAAAAACTGGTTCATTGAAAAGAACAATAAAATACATGAATTCTTTATGAGCCTAAGGAAAGAAAAGTAAAATACACATGATTCAGAATGAAATGGGAGGACTAACCACATACAAAAAGATTTCTAAGAATTCTAAGTGAATAATATGTTTAAATTTATATGTGCAAATAAATACATAAACATATAAACCTAGAAAAAAATGGTTATCTTCCAACTAAAATACAAACTACCAGAAATACGCAGGAAGAAGTAGAAAATTTGAATGGATCAAGCAATTAACAGAACAGGATTCAAAAAGTGATTAAAGACTTACCCTTAAAACGAAAAAGCCGTCTGGACCAGGTGTTTGCACAGCTGAAGCCTTTCTACCCTTTAAATGGCACGTTTCCAATGGTCTTTAGAAACTTTTAGTTCTAGAAGAAAAATGAAAAGCTCAGCAATGCAACTCCTAAAATATTGTTGTTGTTAGGTGACATTGAGTTAAGTTTCAACTCATAGTGATCCCACGTGACAGAACAGAACCGCCCTGTACGGTTTTCTACGCTATCATCTTTGTGCGAGCAAGTCACCAGGTCTTTCTCCCACAGCGTTGTTGGGTGAGTTCGAACAGCCAACCTTTCAGTTAGTGCTTGAGCGTTTAACTGTTGCGCCATCAGGGCTCCCTCTAGCATCACCTTAATACTGTGTCTCACAAAGTCCTGCCAAAAAAAAAAAGCAATAAGTACAAAAACTGTAGATCAACCCCATTTGTGACTAAGGACAAAAACAAAAACAAAAACAAAAACAAAAACAAACTGCAATACTAACAAATAAGGCAATGCTCTATGACCTGGTAGGGTTGATTCTAGAATTCTCTATCAGGAATGCTGTTAGTATAATAATAATTAAAGCATTAATGGCAAACATATTTTCAGCATTTGCTGATTCTGTGACAGATGTGAGACTAAATGCTTTACCTGTAGTACACAGCTGCTCCCTCACCACAGCCCGGTTTAGGCAGTTGTAATCATAATTAGCATTGCCTTTTGAAGATGATAAAAAAAAAAAAAAAAAAAAAATTTTTTTTTTTTTTTTTAAGATGATACCCAAGACACAAAGAAAACAAGCCAAACAACTGTGATCACAGAGAGAGGAAGTGGTAGGACTGGAAATCTCATCCAGGAACTCTCACTCCCCAGTCCTTGTTCTTAACCCTCCGCTACAAATAAAGGTGTGTGTTAATGGGTGGGAGGATAAGATCATATGAACAGTTGCTGGAAAGGAATTTGGCAAAACTCAATAGGCATTAGGAGTAATTCTACAGAAAACAGCAATAGAAACTAGGTAATGACTCACTGTTTACCAAAATCTACTCTCAAACATCACGTTCTAAAATGGTGAAACTCTGAAGCCATTTTTTTTTTAATCAAGCCCAAGATGGGATATCCATTAACTCCATCAGTATGCAACATTTTTGTAGGTTCTAATAAATGCAATATGATGTAAAATGAAATTATAATAATTTAAAACACTGTAAAAGAATTCTGGAGTATATTGCTCTAGCAGTTCTAAATATCACTCTTACACCATCAGTTTCTCTGCTTTCTCCTGCATCAGGATAACAAACATATTCTTACTTGTAAAAACAGCATGGTGGCAATGTCTGACCTCCTCTAACTTCACAAGGAAGAAGGAGACTCAAGACCAACAGCCCAAGGATGATTCTTATGAGGTGGCAGTCAGATATACCTCCTCTCTCTGCCATCTTTACCATTTCTGACATCAATCGTCCCTCCCACGGCACTCTCTGCTTCTCTGCTGGGTTTGATGATTCATTGCAATGGCCACACGGAACTCACAAGTTATACTCACAGTTATGGGGTTTATTAGGGAATTAACGGGTTACCATTCAAGCTGAGGAATGCTCAGAATAGAGTTTTTCCATCAGGACAGGCTTTTCCCAGTTGTTCTCACGGGCACGCCTCTCCCTGGCCATTAGTCTCTGACCAAAGGCACTCAGTTTTCTCTCTCTGTGGACCAGGAAGCCCTCTGCGCAGTCTCCTGCAGCCAGGTCTCTGCTGACAGGTCTCTCCTGCCACCGCTTCTCACCATCTTTGGGGTTACAGCTCATTCCCTCTCTTGGTCTCCTGGTTCCAGGAGCTTCTCAGCGCAGGGATCCCAGGTCCAAAGGATGTGCTGGTTCCTGGCTGTTCTTCCTTGGTGGTGGAATCTTCTCTTTCCCACTTCTGGAGTGGCTTATTTCAAGCCCAGAAGGATGGCAAAACTAACCAGTCCCTTTGGTGGGCCACAACTACTATATCTGCACAGTCCCACCCAATCACTCAGATGGGAGTTACAAGACCATGGCTAGAAAGGCCACACAAAGGTCATCTATGGCACCACATTACTTCTTCCTTTCAGCTACCTCCCCTATCCTATCTTGGCTCCTCTTCGCACCAAAGCTCCTTTAAATGGTTGTCTGCATTTGCTGTTCTTCAATCTCTCTCTACCCACTCCAAGCAGGCTTTGTCCCCGCCACTCCTCTCCCCCAACAATGGGTCATATGAAGATCACAAATATACTCCATGTTTTTGAAGCCTGTGGTCAGTTTTCATCTCTATCATGTGTGGGTGTTGTGGAGTACCATCCAGAACTCCCTCAAGGCCAAGGCACTCATCCCTACTGCTGCCGGGAAGGTTGGCTATTCACAGCTCACAGCTAAGTCCCTCCCTAGGAATTTCCCAAGGAGATGCCTGATCCAGGATCATGCCCCTTCCCTCCTACATCCAGTGACTGGTCCATGAGAGGTTACTAAGGCCTGGCACCCTTAGTCCAAATCAAGACATCTTTGGATGGCCACCCAGCTCCAGAGCTCCACGTGGTGTACATGAGACATCTGTTGGAACTGCATTGCTGTTCATCTTCTTCCTCTAGCCCGTCTTGCATCCCTCACAGCCTTTCAGGTGTTGTTCCTGTGCATGCCCCGTCTTCACAGAAATCTCCTAGGGACATTGACCTGTAGCAACCATCAGCGGCATTTGAAATAATTAATCATTCTTATTCTTTGTGCACTCCTTTACTTGGCTTCTTGGGTTTCCTCCTATTACAAGTCGTTTGTTTCTCAATCTCCTTTGTTGGTTCCTCTTCTTTTCCCTACGTTTTAATGTTGCAGTGCCCTGGAATCAAATCCTGATCCTCTTCTCTGCTCTGTCCACACTCCCTCCTTGGTGAGCTCATTTGGTTTTATGGTTTTAAACACCATCTGCATGTTGTCGTTGCTGTTAGGTGCTGTCGAGTCAGTTCTGACTCATAGTGACCCTATGTACAACAAAACAAAACAAAACACTGTTCAGTCCTGAGCCATCCTCACAATCGATATGCCTCAGCCCATTGTTGCAGAAATTTTTTTTCTTTTCTGCAACAATGGGCTGAGGCATAACGATTGTGAGGATGGCTCAGGACTGAACAGTGTTTTGTTCATTGTTGCAGACACTGTATTAATTCATCTTTTTGAGGGTCTTCCTCTTTTTCACTTACCCTCTAATTTACCAAGCATGAAGTCCTTCTCCAGGGACTCGTCCCTCCTGATAATATGCTCAAAGTATATGAGACAAAGTTCCACCATCCTTACTTCTCTTGAGCATTCTGGCTATAGTCTTCCAAGACAGATCTGTTAGTTCTTCTGGCAGTCCACAGTATATTCAATATTCTTGACCAACACCATAATTCAAAGGCACCAATTCTTCTTTAGTCTTCCTTATTCACTGCCCAGCTTTTGCACGCATAGGAGGCGAATGAAAACACCATGGCTTGTGTCAGGCCCACCTTAGCCCTTAAAGTGACATCTTTGCTTTTTAACACTTTCAAGAGGTCTTTTGCAGCAGATTTTCCCAATAAAATGCATCTTTTGATTTCTTGACTGCTACTTCCGCTAGTGTTGATTATGGATCCAAGATGAAATCCTTGTCAACTTCAATCTTTTCTCTGTTTAAAATGATGTTTCTTATTAGTCCAGTTGTGAGGATTTTTGTTTTCATTTTGTTGAGGTGTAATCCATACTGAAGGCTGTAGTTTTTTATTTTCATCAGTAAGAGTATCAAGCCTTCTTCACTTTCAGCAAGCAAGTTTGTGTCATCTGCATATCAGGTTGTTAATGAGCCTTCCTCCAATTCTGATGCCACATTCTTGTTCTTCATATAGTCCAGCTTCTCAGATTATTTGCTCAGCACACAGATTGAACAAGTGTGATGAAAGGATACAATCCGACACACACCTTTCTTGACTTTAAACCACTCAGTAGCCCCTTGTTCTGTTCAAATGACTGCCATTTAATCTAAGTAGAGGTTCCTCATGAGCACAATAAACGCAAAAAAAACAAACCAAACCCACTGCCATTGAAGCGATTCTGACTCATAGCGACCCTATAGGACAGAGTAGAACTGCCCCACAGAGTTTCCAAGGAGCGCCTGGTGGATTCGAATTGCAGCTATAGCTCTTAACCACTATGCCATCGGGGTTTCCAAACACAAGGAAGGAAGGAAGGAAAGGGAGGGAGGGAGGGAGGGAGGGAGGGAGGGAGGGAGGGAGGGAGGGAGGGAGGGAGGGAGGGAGGGAGGAAGGGAGGGAGGGAGGAAGGAAGGAAGGAAGGAAGGAAGGAAGGAAGGAAGGAAGGAAGGAAGGAAGGAAGGAAGGAAGGAAGGAAGGAAGGGAAAGAGAGAAAGAATGAGAGAAAGAAAGAGAGAAAGAAAAAGAAAATGTTCTGGAATTCCCATTCTTCATAATGTTATCCATAATTTGTAATGATCCACACAGTTGAATGCCTTTGCATAGTCATTAAAACATGGATAAACATCTTTCTGGTATTCTCTGCTTTCAGTCAGCAATGATATCTCTCGTTGCATGTCCTCTTCTGAATTTGGCTTGGATTCCTGGCAGTTCCCTGTTGATGTACTACAATGATTTTCAGCAAAATTTTACTTGTGTGTGATATTAATGATACTGTTCGATACTTTCCAAATTCCGATGAATCGCCTTTCTTTGGAATGGGTACAAATATGGGTCTCTTCTAGTCAGTTGGCCAAGTAGCTGCCTTCGAAATTTCTTGATGTAGACACGTGAGCACTTTCAGTGCTACATCCATTTGTTGAAACATCTCAGTTGGTATTCCATCAATTCCTGGAGCCTTGTTCTTTGCCAATACTTTCAGTGCAGCTTGGACTTCTTCCTTCAGTACCATCGATTCTTGATCATATGCTACCTCTTGAAATGGCTGAACATCAACCAATTCTTCTTGGTACAGTGACTCTGTGTATTCTTTCCATCTTTTTTTGATGCTTCCTGCATCATTTAGTATTTTGCCCATAGACTCCTTTGCTATTGCACTGTGCTTGAATTTTTTCTTCAGTTCTTTTAGCTTGAGAAATACTGAGGATGTTCCTCCCCTTTGGTTTTCTAACTTTCCTTTTGTTTCCTAACTCCAGGTCTTTGCACATTTCATTATAACACTTTACTTTGTCTTCTCGAGCTGCCCTTTGAAATCTTCTGTTCAGCTCTCTTACTTCATCATTTTTTCCTTTAGCTTTAGCAACTCTACTTTCAGGAGCAACTTTCAGCATCTCTTCTGACACCTATTTGGTCTTTTCTATCTTTCCTGTCTTTTTAATGACCTCTTGCTTTCTTCATGTATGTCCTTGATGTCATTCCACAACTCATCTGGTCTTCGGTCATTAATGTTCAATGCATCAAATCTATCTGTATGCTGAGACGCTCCAAATGTGTATTTCCAGTATCCACAAATTCCTTGTCTCACAACCTTCCCCATCTCAACTGATGAAAATACTTCCAGTTTCTCAAATCCAAACCCTGACTCTTCTCTTTACTCGAACTCAGCATCCAATCTAATAAGAATTCCTGTTGACTCTAGCTTCAAATTACACCCAGAATTCCAACCACTTCTCACAGCTCCACTGTTACATCTACTTGGAGCCGCCATCACCTCTCTCCCAGGTTCCTGAAAGGGCCTCCCAACAGCTCTCCCTAGCCTCCCTACAGGTTATTCTCAACAAAGCAGGCAGAGGGATTCTGTCAAAACATAATTCAGGCCACTCTCAAAGTTCACCTTTCAGCCAAAGATGAGACAGGTCTATAAAACAAACAATAACACTTGTGAGGAATCTGCTTCTTAAGTCAATCAAATACATGAGACCAAAAGGGCAACACCTGCCCAAAAGCAAAGTCGGAAAGGTAGGAAGGGACAGGAAAACTGGGCGAATGATAACGGAGAACCTGGGGTAGAAAAGGGGAGAGTGCACATTGGGAGGATTGCAACGAATATCACAAAACAACTTGTGTATAAATTTTTGATTGAGAAATGAATTTGCTCTGTAAACATTCACCTAAAGCACAATTATCTATCTATCTATCTATCTATCTATCTATCTATCTATCTATCTATCTATCTATCTATCTATCTATCTATCATCCATCTATCTATCATCCATCTATCTATCTATCTATCTATCTATCTATCTATCTATCTATCTATCTATCTATCTATCTATCTATCATCTATCTATCTATCATCTATCTGCAAAGGAAAACAAAATCAAACAAACATAAGTCAGGTCACTTCATTCCTGTGCTCAAGACACTGTGATGTCTCCCCATTTCTCTTTCTACATAAAAAAGGTAAATGTCTTGCAAAGGCCTATTAAGTTCTACATAACCTGACCCTACCACCACCACCATCCCCTCCCCTGGTGCCCTATTACTTCATTACTTCTCTGACCTTCCCTACTACTATTACCCCCTCATTCACTCCACTCTGGCCACTCTGGCCACCTTGGCCCCCTTGCTGTTCCTGGAGCAAACCAAGCAAACTTTTATCTCAATGGCTTTGCTGTAGTCTAGCTGTTTCCCCTTTCTGTTTGAAGTTCACCCTTGCTAGAATGTAAGCTCCAGGAAAGTAGGAACTTGGGCCATTCTGAGCCCAAGCACCCAGAAAAGTTCTTGGGACATGATATGAATTCAGTCAATAAGGATGAAAGAATGAATGAATAGATGAGAAAAATTATCTATTTCTGATGAGATTTTACATACATAGCCCAAGAGACTAAGGCACACATACAGCCCAGAACTAATAATTCAATGAGTTGGCTGCCCATAAAATACCTACAAAAAATCAATCATTTTTCAGAGTTAAAAATATAACAGGTTAGAAATGGAAATGAGGGAATGGCCACAAAAGCTATAAAATACTTAAGGATAAGATTTCCAGAATATATAAAACGTATATGAAAAAAAAAAATTCTACAATCATAAAATTAGATCAGAATTAATGGAAAGAGATACTGTGTTCCTAGATGGAAATATTTTATATCATAAAAATGTCAAGTCTTCAAAATTGAAATACATACACATTAAGTGAAATGTTAATTAGAATCCTTTTTTTGGAATTAAATAAAATAATCTCAAAGTTTACCTGGAAGGATAGCATATGAAATTGGCAAGAAAATTAGAAAAATTGTGCAAAGGGACTTACATCACAGACACTAAACATATAATCCAAATGGTATGATACTTGGATAGGAATAAATAAATATATAATTAGAATAGAATGGAAAGCCCAGAATGATATCCCAGTAAAAATGGGAATTTATACCTGATAAAGGTGATATTTACAATGTTGTTGTTGTTAGGTGCTGTCTAGTTGGTTCCAACTCATAGCAACCCTGCATACAACACTACCCAGTCCTGCACCATCCTCACAATCATCACCATGTTTGAGCCCATTTTGTAGCCACTGTATTAATCCATCTTGTTGAGGGTTTTCCTTTTTTCCACTGAATCTCTACCTTACCAAGCATGATGTCCTTCTTTGGTTCTTCCTTATTCATTGTCTAGCATTCGCTTGCATATGAGGTGATTGAAAATACCGTGGCTGGGTCAGATGCTTCTTTGTCCTCAAGGTGACATCTTTCCTTTTTAGCCCTTTTCATAATACAAAAAGCAAGCAAACAAACAAAAAACCCTAAACCCATTGCTGTTGAGTTGATTCTGACTCATAGCAACCCAACAGGACAGAGTAGAATTGCCCCATAGAGTTTCCAAGGAGCGGTAGGGGATCCGAACTGCCAGTCTTTTTGTTAGCAGCGGAGCTATTAACCACTACACCACCAGGGCTCCACTTTTTACAAATAAAAAAAATAGGAGGTGGAAAATAGATTTTTTTAATAAAGGGTTATGGCACAAAGGCTATCCATCCGGAAGAAGAAAAAAAACTTGCACCTCCACCTCAAATGATAAATAAAACTAGAAGTGGATTAAAGATATACTATAAAAAACTAAAACTAAATAAAAATGTTAGCAAATTTTGGAATGACTAATAACTTTTAACCAGAACAAGACACTCAAAAGCTATAAAATAAGTAAATCCTAAATCCTAAAATTAAAAAGGAGATTCAGGAATTAAGTAAATAAATTTTGAATTATTATTTAAAAATAAAATATCAATCATATGTGTTATGTATTTATATTATTAGTAATAATCTTTATCAGTCATGTACATTAGTAATAAAATACAAAATCCTCCCAAATGGAAGGTAAAAGCTAAAAGCTCTAGTATTAAAATGGACACTTGATATGGTAAAGCAATTCACAAAAGAACACATTAAATTAATAAAATTATGACTATGTGCTGAGCCTCTCTATTAATCAGAGGATGCAAATTAAGCCATCCATAATAAAAAAATACAGCACTTTATATCCGTAATGTCGCAAAAACTGAAAAGGGTAATGGCTGGCGGAAACTGCTGCTGGCGGAAACGCAAGCAGAAAGCAAGCGCCAGCATCAAATATTCCCGGTGGAAACGTTAATTGTTGCTGTGTTGTGAAGAACAAGCTGGCAACATTTTTTAAAACTTAAGGGGGAAAACATGTGTCCTTTCCTCAGCAATCACATTTCTGGGCATTTCTCCCAAAGAAATAAATTTACCAATTAAATTTCTTAATTGAAAAAGAAATGAAAAGCACAGTGCTTGTCCACCCGTAAGACATTGTTGACTAACATGGAATTATATCCATTCCATGGGGATATAGATAGATTCATGGATACAGATACATAGATATGGATATACAGCTAGAGATGGATATACCAAAAACCTATTGCTGGAGAGTTGATTCTGACTCATAGGGACTCTATAGAAAAGAGTAGAACTGTCCCATAGGGTTTCCAAGGAGCGCCTGGTTGGATTCACACTGTTGACCTTTTAGTTAGCAGCGGTAGCTCTTAACCACTACACCACCAGAGTTTCCAAGAGATAGATTTAGCTACAGGCATATATATGTACGATATAGGTTAAAAAAAAAAAAAGTGTATACATGTATATAATCTCCATCTTAATGTGCATTTCCTTTATAACAGAGTATTTATTATGTAAATCTATCCAAAGCAGCTTGTATAATCTAGCTCATTATTTTTATATCTACCAATCTATGTACACATACATATATATACATGCATATATATCTATTAAAAATCAAGTTTTGACAGAAGGGGGAAATAACTGGAGGAGACTTTATAAGCTGGTGGGGACAAAATCCAATGGCATTTGACATTTACTTTTATGTACTCTAATGAAGTATTGAAGTATAAGAGAATTCTCATTTTAATATAAATTCTATGTCAGCAATATTATTATCACTGCATGCTATACTATCAAAAAGACACACTAGAATTTCCTTCATTCGGTCTGCAATTACTTACTGTTTGCGTTGCTACCAGTTGTTCACTGTAATAAATTCTGCAGTAATGAATGGTACCCTACTAAGCCTTCTGTTGGGCTCGTGTTAATTTCTAAATGTAGTATAAATGAGAAAGATTGGCCTTTTTCTCCAAAAGAAGAAAGGAATGGGATCATATGTAGTGATTGATCACTGTACAAATTAGTCAACGGATTAATTAAAATGGATCAGATATGTTATTTCTCTAAAATTTCTATGCTGTATTTTGACATCATAGTGAATAATAAAGTAATAATGTTGCATCAATATACATTCTGACTCATAGTGATCCTGTAGGTCAAAGTAGAACTGCCTCATAGGGTTTCCAAGGAGCAGCTGGTGGATTCGAACTGCAGATCTTTCGGTTAGCAGCCAAGCTCTTAACCACTTTACCACCAGGGTTCTCTCAATATGCATATATAATTACAAACTTATATATATATATACACACAAATATATTCTATAAAAAATTATAAATAGCAATGTTAGAAGAGTAATTCATTGGTTGTGGGGCTATTCTTACATTATTGTGTTATCCAAACTAAAGAAGAGCCTATTTTCTGTTGGCGTTAATCATGAACAGTTACCACTATTGGCCTGGTAGCAGCAGTTGACATTTCTTCCTGACCACATCCTAACTCTTCAAGCCAAGCTGGCCCATCCATGAGCCAGAACCTCAGTGACCCAAAAGAGGGATCTGCAGTCATAAATAAGCCTTCTAGAGAAGTTATCTTAAGATGGTGTTCCTTAAGAACCTATGATTTTCGTAAAACCCCTTCAGGAGTTGCTGTTGAGGGTAGGCGTGGGTTGTGAAGCATCTTCAAGGCTTCTTGATCCTACTTCCACCAGAACAGATTTTTTTTTTTTTTTTTAGTTTGTTTAATTTTTTTACTTGCCCATGAAAGGTTTCCTCGGAAGCTAGGTTCCTCCTAAAATTAAAGTTTACAAATAATTTTGCTCTAAACAACCCCTGCAGGAGTTCCTATTGATCCCTGTGGGTTTCTGCTACCATCCCTGCACCATTACATTCATCTCTGGGCCTTCCTGATGCGTTTGGAGTCCTTCTGGAATCTTCTCCTTGAACAGCTGAGCTTGACCATCAGAGTCCTGTGGCATCTCCATCGTCCATATAAGGATTCTCCACTTCAGTAGTCAGTTCAGACTCCCTCAGAATGAGGGTGAGGGAAAGGTATGGGGAAGAAAAAAAATCTTTTCTAAGCATTATTATCCCTTTTTTTTTCCTTAAAGAATGGAGCTTCATTTTATTTCCCCGATCATGCAAGTAATACATATTCATTACAAAACATTTGAATAATACATAAAACTGTAAAGAAGAAAATAAAAATCAAATAAAATCCCAGCTCTCTAAGCTAGCCACCAATAACATTTTATTACCCATACTTCAGGCTTCTCTCTATGCAAACATACAGGAAGAGCCTTATAATTTTAACTAAATGGGGAAATACTATGATACTATTTTATCAGGGATAACTTCTTTTTTGTCCTGCATCTGATGACGTCTACTGATGGTGTTTCCAATGGTCTCATGTGCATGTGAAAGCTGGACAATGAATACGGAAGACTGAAGAAGAATCAATGCCTTTGAATTATGATGTTGGTGAAGAATGTTCAATATACCACGAACTGGCGGAAGAACAAACAAACCTGTCCTGGAAGAAGTACAGCCAGAATGCTCCTTAGAAGTGAGGGTGGCTACACTTCATCTCACATACTGTGGACAAGTTATCAGGAGGGACAATTCCCTGAAGAAAGACATTGTGCTTGGTAGGGAAGAGAGTCAATGAAAAAGAGGAAGACCCTCCATGAGATGGATTGACACAGTGGCTGCAGCAATGGGCTCAAGCATAACAACAATTGTGAGAATGGTACAGGACTGGGCAGTGTTTCATTCTGTTGAACATAGAGTTGCTATGAGTTGGAACCAACTCAACAGCACCTAACAACAACTGATACTCCAGAAACTTTAGCACTTGCCAGAGTCAAATCAGAAGAATTCTAGATTGCCTTGTAAAGACCTTATAGAAATGAGGATGAGTTATGTGTGACCACTCTGATTGGTACTCCTATCAGTTTACAGTTTCAGTCACTAAGAAAAAACTCTGTGACTTATGGATGAAACCTCTGAACTACAGATGTTCTAGGGGCAAAAATTATGGTGGGAATCTGAAACAAAGCTGGTGCCTGTTTTACCTTGCGTTATAGCAGGGATGATGTCCATGCATGTATGTGTGGAAGCTACCCTTGGTTAGAGGATAAATAAACAGTGTTTATAGGTATAGTATTGTGTCTAGATGACATGATGCTGATCACACATGTCTAGTAACTACATGCAAGTATGAATATGACACACCTACAGGAGTGCATTCAGTGGAAGTTTACCGGCATGTTGAAAAGGGTCAAAAGCATGTAGAGGGAACATTGAAAATGAGACTTTTTTTTTTATTGTACTTTAGGTGAAACTTTACAAAGCAAGTTTCTCATTCAACAATTTATACACAGATTTTTTTGTGACATTGATTGCAAGCCATGTGATGTGTCAACACTCTCCCTTTCCACACCCCAACGGCCTGTTTCTGTCCATCCATTATCCCTATCCCTTCCTGCCTTCTCGTCATTGCTTATGGGCAGGTGTTGCCCTTTCAGTGGAAAATGAGACAAATTAATGCAAAGGAAAGGAGTCTGGGAACTTTTTAATGTTTAAAATATCTTAAGTACTATTGAGGAAATAGTGATGGATTCTAGGTGCAGCCAGGGATAAGTCTAGGATAAATGGATAGAACTGCAGGAAAAGAAACTCAGTTCAGTCTAAGCAAGGCATTTTTTTTTTCCCTTGGTGAATCATAGAAAGGTATTTTATTATCATTATTATGCTAGCTGTGATTGCCCTTTATGCATAACTGTCCATTGCCTATTTGTTTCTTATCGTGCTTTAAATGACACTTTACATAGCACATTAGTTTCTCATTAAATGATCAATACATATATTGTTTTCTAATGTTGATTGCCAACCCCACAACCTGTCAACACTCTTCACTTCTTGACCTTGGATTCCCCATTACTAGCTTTCCTGTCCCTTCCTGCCTTCTCATCCTTGCCCTGGGGTGCCTTTAGTCTTCTTTTGTTTTATGGGCCTAATTTTTGGCTGATGGGTAAACCTCAGTAGTGAGTTCAGTACTGAGTTAAAAGGGTGTCTGGGGCCATACTCTCAGGGTTTCTCCAGTCTCTGCCAGACCAGTAAGTCTGGTCTTGTGAGTTAGAATTTTGTTCTACATTTTCCTCCGCCCCTTTCTGGGAACCGCTATTGTGATCCCTGGCAGAGCAGTCAGTAGTGGTAGCTGGGCACCACCTAGTAGCACTGGACTCAGTCTGGTAGAGGCCGTGGCAGTTGTGGTCCATTAGTCCTTTGGACTAATCTTTCAATTATGTCTCCTGTTTTCTTCATTCTCCTTTGCTCCAGACAGAGTGGGACGAGTGGAGTATCTTAGATGGCTGCTCACAAGCTTTTAAGACCTCAGATGCTACTCAAGAAAGTAGGATGTAGAACATTTTCTTTATAAGATATGTTATGCCAATTGAGTTAGATGTCCCCTGAGACCATGGTCCCTAGCACTCAGCCCAGCGATTCGGTCCCTCAGGGAGTTTGGACGTGTCTATGAACCTTTCATGATCTTGCCTTGCTCAAGTTGTGCTGGCTTCCCCAGTATTGAGCACTGTCTTACCCTTCACCAAAGTTACCACTCATCTATTGTCTATTTAGTGATTTTTCCTCCCCATCCTTCCCCTCCCTCGTAATCATCAAAGATCATTTCTTTTTTTGTGTAAACCTTTTCATGGGTTTTTATAATAGTGGTCTCATACAGTATTTATCCTTTTGTGATTGTCTTATTTCAATCAGCATAATGCCCTCCAGATTCATCCATGTTGTGAGATGCTTTGTAGATTCATCACTGGTCTTTATTGTTGCACTGTGTGTATGTACCATAGTTCATTTATCCATTCATCTGCGGGTGGGCACTTAGGTTGTTTCTATTTTATTGCTATTGTGAATAATGCTGCAAGGACATGGGTGTGCATATGTCTATTCATGAGATGACTCTTTTTTCTCTAGGATATGTTCCTAGGCGTGGAATTGCTGGATCATATGGTTTTTCTATTTCTAGCTTTTTAAGGAAGCACCATATCATTTTCCAAAATGGTTGTACCATTTTGCATTCCCACCAGCAGTGCATAAGAGTTCCAATCTTCCCACAGCCTCTCCAACATTTGTTATTTTCTGTTTTATTTATTTATTTATTGGATTGTGCTGTAGTGTTGGGATGAGATGGTATCTTGGTGTAGTTTTGATTAGCATTTCTGTAATGGCTGGTAATGTTCCAGGCTTTCCTCGTGTGTCTGTTAGCCATTTGAATGTCTTCTTTGGTGAAGCATCTGTTCATATCCTTTGCCCATTTTTAATTGGATTATTTGCCTTTTTGTTGTAAAGGTATTGTATTTTCCTATAGATTTTAGAGATTAGATCATTGTCGGATTTGTCATAGCTAAAACTTTTTTCCCACTCTGTACATTCTCTTTTTACTCTTTTGGTGAAGTTTGATGAGCATAAGTGTTTAATTTTCAGAAGATCCCAGTTATCTAGCTTATTTTCTGATGTTTGTGTATTGTTAGTTATGGTTTGTATCCTGCTCATGCAACGTATTCGGGCCTCTAGCATTGACCCTATTTTTTCTTCTATGATGTTTATAGTTTTGGGTTTTATATTTAAGTCTCTATGTGTCTGTCAGTTTGTCATACTGTGAGGGCTTATGTGTTGCTGTGATGCTGGAAGCTATTCCACTGGTATTCAGATACCTAGAGGGTCACCCATGGCAGACAAGTTTCAGCTGAGCTTCCAGACTAAGACAGACTAGGAAGAAAAACCTGGTGGTTTACTTCTGAAAAGAATTAGCCAGTGAAAACCTTATGAATAGCAGATGAACACTGTCTCATACAGTGCTGGAAGATGAGCCCGTCAGGTTGGAAGGCACTCAGAATGCCACTGGGGAAGAGCTGCCTCCTCAAAGTAGAGTCGACCTTAATGATGTGGATAGAGTCAACTTTTCAGGACCGTCATTTGTGGTTGTGGCAAGACTCATAATGAGAAGAAATAGCTGCAAACATCCATCAATAATAGGAACCTGGGATGTATGAAGAACAAATCTAGGGAAAATGGAAATCATCAAAAATGAAATGGAATGCATAAAGATCAATATCCAAGGCATTAGTGAGCTGAAATGGACTGGTATTTATCATTTGGAATTGAATAATCATATGGTCCACTATGCAGGAATGACAGCTTGAAGAGGAATGGCATTGCATTCAGTGTCAAATAAAAATTTCAAGATCTATCCTGAAGTACAGCGCTGCCAGTGATAGGATAATATCCATACACCTACAAAGAGGACCAGTTAATCTGGCTATTCCTCAAATTTACGCACCAACCACTAAGTCCAAAGATGAAGAAATTGAAGATTTTTGATAACTTCTGCATTCTGAAATTGATCGAACGTGTGATCAGGATGCACTAATAATTATAGGTGATTTGAAGGCAAAAGCTGGAAACAAAGAAGAAGGTTTTATAGTTGGAAAAATGGCCTTGGTGAAACAAATGATGCTGGAGATTGCATGGTAAAATTTTGCAAGACCAATGACTTCTTCATGGCAAATACCTTTTTTCAACAACATAAATGGCTACCATACACATGGACCTCTGCAGATGAAATACACAGGAATCAAATTGACTACATCTGTGGAAAGAGATAATGAAAAGCTCAATATCATCAGTCAAAACAATGCCAGGGGCCCAATGCCATCAATTGCTCATTTGCAAGTTCAAGTTGAAACTGAAGAAAATTAGAACAAGTCGATGAGAGCCAAAGTACCACTTCGAGTATATCCCACCTGAATTTAGAGACCATCTCAACAATAGATTTGACATGTCAAACACTAATGACCAAAGACCAGATGAGTTGTGGAATGACATCAAGGACATCATCATACGTAAAGAAAGCAAGAGGTCATTAAAAAGACAGGAGAGAAAGAAAAGACCTAATTGGATGTGAGAAGAGACTCTGAAACTTACTCTTGAACATCGAATAGCTAAGGCACAAGGAAAAAATGATGAAGTAAAAGAGCTGAACAGGAGATTTCAAAGGGCTAGTCTAGAAGACAAAGTATTATGATGACATGTGCAAAATGCTGAAGATACAAAACCAAAAGCGAAGAACACACTCAGCATTTCTCAAACTGAAAGACTGAAGAAAAAATTCAAGCCTCAAGTTGCAATACTGAAGGATTCTATAGCAAAAATATTAAGCGATGCAGGGAGCATCAAAAGAAGATGGAAGGAATACACAGAGTCGCTATACTAAAAAGAATTGGTCAACATTCAACCATTTCAGGAGGTAACATATGATCAGGAACCAATGGTACTGAAGGAAGAAATCCAAGCTGCACTGAAGGCATTGGCAAAAAACAAGGCTCCAGGAATTGATGGAATACCAACTGAGATGTTTCAACAAACGAATGCAGTGCTGGAAGTGCTCACTCATCTATGCCAAGAAATTTGGAAGACAGCTACCTGGCCAACTGACTGGAAGAGATCCATTTTTATGCCTATTCCCAAGAAAGGTGATCCAACTGAATTTGGGAATTATTGAACAATATCATTAACAACACATGCAAGCAAAATTTTGCTGAAGATCATTCAAAAGCAGTTGCAGCAGTACATCAACAGGGAACTGCCAGAAATTCAAGCCTGATTTAGAAAAGGACTTGGAACCAGGGATATCATTGCTGATGTCAGATGGATCTCGGCTGAAAGCAGAGAATGCCAGAAAGATATTTACCTGTGTTTTATTGACTACCCAAAGGCGTTCAACTGTGTAGATCATAACAAATTATGGATAACATTGCCCAGAATGGGAATTCCAGAACACTTAATTGTGCTAATGAGGAATCTGTACATGAATCAAGAGGCAGTCAGAACAAGGGGAAACAACGTGGTTTAAAGTCAGGAAAGGTGTACGTCAGGGTTGCGTCCTTTCACCATACGTATTCAACCTGTATGCTGAGCAAATAATCCGAGAAGCTGGACTATATGAAGAATAACGGGGCATCGGAATTGGAGGAAGACTCGTCAACAACCTTCGATATGCAGATGACACAACTTTGCTTGCTGAAAGTGAAGAGGACTTGAAACTCTGATGAAGATCAAAGACCACAGGATTCAGTATGGATTACACCTCAACATAAAGAAAACAAAAATCCTCACAACTGTACCATTAAGTAACTTCATAATAAATGGAGAAAAGATTGAGGTTGTGAAGGGTTTTGTTTTACTCGGATCTGCAATCAACACCCACAGAAGCAACAGTCAAGAAATCCAAACGGACATTGCATTGGGCAAATCTGCAGCAAGAGACCTCTTTAGTGTTGAAAAGCAAAGATGTTACCTTGAGAATTACAGTGCTCCTGACCCATGCCATGGTGTTTTCAATCGCCTCTTATGCATGTGAAAGCTGGAGAATGAATAAGGAAGACTGAAGAAGAATTGATGCCTTTGAATTGTGGTGTTGGCAAACAACACTGATTATACCACGGACTGCCAAAAGAATGAACAAATCTGTCTTGGAAGAAGTACAACCAGAATGCTCCTTAGAAGCAAGGATGACGAGACTACATCTCACATACTTTGGACATGTTATCACGAGGGATCAGTCCCTGGAGAAGGACATCATGCTTGATAAAGTAAAGGGTCAGTGAAAAAGAGGACGACTTTTTGAGATGGGTTGAGGTGGTGCCTGCAACAATGAGCTCAAGCATAATAATGATTGTGAGAATCGCACAGGACTATGAAGTGTTTTGTTCTATTCTACACAGGATCTCTATGAGTTGGAATGGATTTGATAGCACCTAACAACAGCAACATCCGTGGGCATGGTGTGTCTTTCCGTTTATGTAGGTCTCTTTTGGTTTCTCGCAGTAGCGTTTTGTAATTTTCTTTGCATAGGTCTTTTACATCCCTAGTTAAACTTATTCCTAAGTATTTTCTTTTTTTAGGGGCTATTATAAATGGTATTGCTTTCCTGATTTCCTTTTCGTAGTTCTCTTTATTGGTGTATAGGGATCCAACTCGTGTTTATCTTGTATCTTGCTACTCTGCTGAATCTTTCTATCAGTTCCAGTAGTTTTCTTGTGGAGTCTTTTGGGTTCTCTATGTACAGTATCATATCATCTGTAAATAGGGGAAGTTTTACTTTTTTCCTTTTCTGTTTGGATGTCCCTTATTTCTTTTTCTTGCCTTATTGCTCTAGCTAGGACTTCCAGTGCAATGTTAAATAGGAGTGGTGATAAAGGGCATCCTTGTCTTGTTTTTGTCCTCAAGGGGAATGTTTTCTGCCTCTCTCCATTAAGAATGACGTGGGCTGTTGGTTTTGTATACCAAACCAAACCAAACCAAACCAAACCCATTGTCGTCGAGTCAATTCTGACTCATAGCGACTCTATGGGGCAGAGTAGAACTACCCCACAGAATTTCCAAGGAGTGCCTGGTGGATTTGAACTGCCGACCTCTTGGTTAGCAACTGTAGCACTTAACCACCACGCCACCAGGGTTTCCTGGTTTTGTATAAAAAATATATAGATAGATAGATAGATAGATACCCTTTATTATGTGGAGGATATCCCCTTCTATACCTGTTATATTGAGAGTTTTTACCAGGAATGGTGTTGGACTTTGTTGAATGCCTTTTCTGCATTGACTGAGAGGATCACATGATTCTTTTGTTTATGTGGTAGATTATGTTCATTGATTTTCTAAGGTTGAACCATCCTTGCATATCTGGTATCAATCCCACTTGGTCGTGATGTATTATTTTTTTGATATGATGCTAAATTCTATTGGCTAGAATTTTGTTAAGAATTTTTGCAAAAGCAGAACAGCTTCTTTCTCATAGTTGTCCAATGATGAATTTGGCTGCTTCAAGAAATAGTGAGTTCCAGCAATGGAGGTGTCAAAACACAATTCACAACTATATAAAGATACAGTAGAGAGGATTTGAACACCTCTTGAGGATAGGATCCTAAAGTTTCATTAGTATTTCTGAGCTGCTATGAGACTGTAAGGAGCCCTGGTGGCACAGTCGTTAAGAGTTTGGTCGCTAACCAAAAAGGTCGGCAGTTCGAATCCATCAGCTATTCCTTGGGGACCTTATGGGGCAGTTCTACTCTGTCCTATACGGTCACTATGAGTTGGGATCAACTTGATGGCAATGTGTTTGGTTTTGGTTTATGAGCCTATAAAGCCTACTAATGTACCTCCAACATAGGTGTGAACTTTTGTTGTTCAATATGCCTGAGAACTACTTGCTGGACTAATGGTAAGGACACAGATACAGACAGGTGATAGATTAATCAATAGATAAATAGCAAAATGTAGATAACTAAGAGCATATAGGGACTCCTGCATCTTGAAGAATTGGTGTTACTAGCTCAGAATCCAGTCATGGCTCGCGGAAATGGTAAGTTTTCCCTGCCATTTCTTCAATCCCCTGGTAAATGTCTTCCCATGACCTCTTCTGTCTCTTGTTACTGAGTCCACACCCACTCTGATTTTGACCCCTGAAAACCTGGATACTACACTTACCCACATTTTGGGTTTTCCAAAAGAATCCACTGCCTCAAAGAGAGTTAGTGATCAATGTACACTTTACCAAAGATGGGAAGAAGGAAATGATTGAGGTTAGGAGACCTTCTAAAACTCATCCTATTGCAAAGAACTTAAGCACTCCATCTTAGACATCATTTCTCTCAAAAGGCCTTTCTGGCCACCCTTCCATCCCGTGTTGTCAACAAATGACTCCTTTCTCTTTCCTTTTTGGCTTTTCCCTAGAAATTCAAACTTTTCTCCATCTGTTAGGCAAAACATCTTTCCCCTTCCTAGGTAACGTCGGCAGCAGTGAATTCCCAGGCCAAAGCACAGTGAAGAGTCTGGGTTGGAGCCTGGACCCATCTCCTACTCCATTTATCAGAATATTTATCAAAGTATTCCTTCCCAACAAAGACTGTGTTCTACTTACCAAAAATCCTCCTGAATGAAAAAGTAGGACCCCTGCTACATACTAGTGTATGGACATGTGTATGTGTATATGTGTGTGTGTGTGCGTGTTTGGGGAAGGTTTCTACGGTTCTTAATGAAGTGAGAAACTTTTTGCAAAAGATCAAGGGGGACATTATTAACTGAACCTGAACTGGCAACTTCTGAGATGTGAGGAGATTTATTTTGTAGGTAAGCAATAATCTCTTAATAAAATTGTGAATGATGCATAAGAGAATTGGGCAGGTGGCAGATGAATGAGAAGAGAGTAAAATTAAAACGTCAAAGGTGCATTGAATGAAATTAAACAAGGGTGCTGGTGGGGAGATTTGAAGAAGTCTGAGGAAGTAAAAACCCAGAGTATTCAAGAAGGAAATCCACAGTGAGCCTGCTGTGTTGGCCACCTAAAAAGCAAGTCATCCTTCTTCCTTTAGGGAGAAACTTCAAGAAACTGAAGAATCCAGAGGCAGAACCAAGATGGCAGAGGGTTTAGAAACCTGATCCAGCCAAGGAGCTGGAAGCACTGAGGATGTTTGGCTCAAGGAAGAGGAATCTGGGGAGATTGATGGTCCCTGAACCCAGGGCATGGCGAGTGATCCCATGGAGGAGGACGGAGAACAGTGCTGGGCTTCCCAGGAACAGAGATGGGAAAGAGGTCACAAACCCAACACCTAGAGGTTCTGGGCTAATAATGAATAGCAGGAATAAGAGCAGGAACAATAATAATAACACCAATGACACATTTCTGCACAGAGCCATTTCCTCCCTGGGCCTTGGGAGGCAGCAAGGTCAAGCCTCAAGGTCAACATTTTAAAGGAATGAAAACAGGCTCGGAGGGCTGAGGGACTTGCTGAAGGTCACCTAGCCTGCTGCCAAGTCAGGATGGATCTTACAAATCCTAACTCTTGACAGTGGGTTTTTCTCACTGCCATGCGGCCTCTATATGCTATAGTCCTTCTATGAGGGGCTTGAAATCTTTCTCTTTCTTCTCTTTGTGTATCTGAGCTGAAAATCAGGCTTTAAAACCTAGCTCTGCTATTTATAATCTGGGTGAGTCACTTTACCTCACTGAATCTCAGTTTCCCCATCTGTAAAATGGTTATCAATAATCACTAGCTCACAGGGTTGTACAGATTAAGATAAAATGCTGTAGGTTAAAAAGCTTTGTTAATAGAGCATACAAATATGTGGGTAATGGCATTATTGTACAAGGATTCCTGTGATGGCTAAGGTTGTGTGTCAACTTGGCTAGGCCATGATTCTCAATAGTTTGGCAGTTATGATATAGTTTGGCAGTTATGTAATGATGTAATCACCTCCATGATGAGATCTGATATAATGTGATCCTCCATGTTGGGATCTGCTGTGAGAAGCCAATCAGCTGAAAGGGAGTTTCCTTGGGGATGCGACCTTCCTCCAACATAGGTGGACTTTCTGGCCAGGATTGCAGGCTTTTGCTGGCTCTGGATCTTGCAGCTGGCTCCTGTTCACCTGACATACGGTTCTTGGGACCTAAGCTAGAAGCTTACCTGTCAATCTCGGGCTTTGTCAGTGTTCACAGCCTGTCAGCCAGCACCCTGCCAGTTTATCTGCTGAGCTTGGGATTCACCAGCCCCTGAAGCCTGTGAGCTGATCTTGGGTTCACCAGCCCCTGCAGCTATGTGAGTCAGGAGAAGCCTCCAGCCTGACCCACCGACGTGGGGCTTTCCAGCTTCTGCAACCTTATGAGCCATTTCCTTGATATAAATCTCTCTCTCTCTCTCTCTATAGAAGCTTCAATGGTTTTGCTTCTCTAGAGAACCCAGTTTAAGACAATTCCCAAACTTTTGTCATTATCAGTTACCATCTGCCAGGCAGCCATATGGACAGGGGTAGGGGATGGAGGAAGAGGTACTCTGGCCATGTTTTGCATCTTAAAGACAATTTGGTATCAGTTTCTTTGAGAGAAGGCCACAACTTGGTGCTGAACCAATAGAGTTCTCTTCCTGAGAAGCAAAATACTGAAGAAGAAGAGACCAGGTGAGACAGAAAGAGATGTAGACCAAGAGAGAGGAACTGGAGCCAGCTAAGATTACAACCATCCTCCAGGAAAAAGATTCTGATCATGGAATCACAGATCTGAGCTCTAAGGGGCCTCAGAGTAAAGGGTACCAGATTGGATGCTCAGCTGTCCCCATCAGGCAGAGAGTATGAGGACATGCACAAGATCACCAGTCAAAGTGGGTCAAGGTGTTGGTTTTATCCATGACCAGGCAGGTGCCCAGTCTTTTTCCACATGCAAGATTCACCATTAAAGACTAGATTGGATAATATGTTCAAAGATTTAGATGTAGGCCAGATGGGCCTCCGGCCCCTTCTCCATCCTTACTACCTGACTAGCTAATTGGAGGGGGACATTAGGGGGAGGGAGGGCCGGGGGGGTGCTGCCAGGCTGCACCCAGGTTCTGAGAACAAGTTGAGAGAGGACCACAAGACATAGCTCCAGCTGGCCTCTGTGTCCATGGTTCCAAATCACAGTGTCAAACCCATCATATCACTCTGAAGAAAGGTGACAACACTCCTCCTTTCTGGGAGACATGTGTGCATGGTGTTGGAAAGCAAAGGCAGAAGGGCTTCCCTGAGAAGGTCCGGATATTGGCAGGGATTCCCTCCTCTTTGCTCCCAGTCAAGACTAAGCAGAGGGAAGAAAAAGGGCTCTCCCTACAATGCAACTCTCAAGAGCCACTTAGTGCTATTGTCTCCCCATCTGTAAAATGAGAGATAAGATTGCTGTGAGGATTAAATGAGTTAAAGCATATAGCCCACACTGTAAGTGTGCAAATAATGTTAGCTATTATTGTCCTTATTGAACCAGTAACCATTTGTCATCGAGTCTACACTATTTCAAGGCAACCCCATGCATGTCAGAATAGAACTGGGCTCCACTGGGTTTTTAATGGCTGATGTTTTGGGAAGCAGATTGACAGACTTTTCTTCTGAGGAGCCTCTGGATGGACTCACACCTCCAACCTTTTGGTTTGTGACTGAAAATATTAACCCTTCACACCACCCAGAGATGTCACTATTGAAAAACCAAACCTGTTGCCGTGGCGTAGATTCTGACTCATAACAACCCTATCGGGCACAGCAGAACCGTCCTGTAGGTTTTCAAGGCCTTCTCATCTTTTTACGGAAGCAGACTGCCACATCTTTCTCCCACAGAGCCACTAGTGTGTTCAAACTGCTGACCTTTTGGTTAGCAGATAAGTGCTTAAACACTGCACCCTAGGGCTCCTGTTACTATCGAAAACAGGGTTTATTTCATGAACTAACATTGACTGATTCATGGTGGCTGCTTAGATGAGGCTTCTGAAGCTCCTCTGGGCTCAGCAGGAAAAAGAGCCCTGTTTCAGACATCACTTGTGCCATGGGCTGGGGATGGAGGAGGGGTTGGCACCTTGAACATGGTACTTGCCAGTGTTCCAAAGCCCCATTTTCTCTTATAGATGAAAAAACTGAGGTCAGTAGTGATTTCCTAAGTCGATACAAAATGACAGAAACAAAAATAAAACTCGGGCCGCTTGCCTTCCAGCCTGGCTTTCTAAGTTTGCTGTTGTTGCCCTGAGCTCCCCAGCCACAGGAGAAACTGGCAGAAAATGGTAGCAGGAAGAAGAAGGCTTGTGGAGTCTGGGGTTGCACCCAGGGACAGGGGGTATTTCTTTTGCTGCTGATGGAAGTTAACAGACCCTTCAATGCCACCAGACTCTGTTGTCTACCTTGGAGGAAACTCTGGTGATTTTCCGTGCCTTCTGTCTCCCGGCCTTTCTGACAAATTACTTATTTGCTCTGGGGTTTGAGAACATTCTTATTTTGCTGCAGGGGCTCTTGTTTATCACGGAAGCATCTAGCCTCTCTGATGAACCAGAAAGAGAACATGCCAGTTCTTCTGTGTTCATTGAGCGCCTGCTGGTGCTGGAAAAGGTGCCAGCTCCCTTCCAAACTCTCATCTTATTTAAGCCTCACAAACATGCTGGAGGTAGATGTATTTTTCCTACATTCTAAGGAAATTAAGGCTTGGAGACGTTAAGAAACTTGCCCAAGGCCACAGCTATTACATGGCAGCAACAATAATCAAATCCAGATTTGTTCAACTCCAAAGACTGAACTTTTTCCCATTGCAAGAAAATCTACTCCTTTTTGAGCAAAGAATAAGGTCAGGGTAGGTGAGGGATGAGAGTTATTGAGACATACAGTGTGCCCGGCCCTGATAGGCACTGACATCCATTGATTCACTATGTGTTCAAAACATCCCGACTCCTGCCAGACACCTTGATCCCCATGTTAGAGGTGAAGTAACAGAGTTTAGAAGAGGTTAAGTATCTTGCAGAAGGTTGCCCCAGCTGAGTAGAATCAGGGCTTCGACCCAGGTCTCCTGATTCCAAATAGCCATGCATTTTTTCACTGCATGATACCTTAAAGGAAGAGCTTCAGGCATAAAATTTGTCCGCAGGAAGATATGTCATGTGAGTCTCAAATATTCCTTATCTGCCTTCTTTGGGGTAGCAGACCTTCATTGTGTTGCTTGTTTATTTTATTTCATTTTAATTAATCAGTTTTTATTTTGGTGAACAGATACACTGCCGATCATACACCCATTCATCAATTTCTACTCGGACAATTCATTCATCGGCTGCATTCTTCACACTGTGTCACCACTCTCGCTATCTCTACCCAAATTTTTTGTGTTGCTTGAGTAGCAATAATTTTTTAAATATGATAAGATTTTGACTTCCCTTAAGAGGCTTATCTTTCTCTGCTCTTGAGTCTTGTTGACACTGTAAGTCAAGTTTTCGTACCATTCTCCCATATAGATTACAGCCTAGTAAACCCTATATGGTGATTCTACTTTGTCCTATAGGGTCACTATGAGTCAAAATTGACTCAGCGTCACACGACGAACAACAACTACTCTCCTGGCTCCTGCAACCTGGCTGCCTTCTGATGCCTGTCTCTTCTGATGCCTGGATATTCAACATTCCCTTTGATTATGTGAACTGCCTCATGTCCCATCTATATCTTGTTCATGGGCTGATGAACTTAATATTGTTAAGATTCAGTATTATATTATCAACAATTGTTCTATAGATTTGATGCTATACTAATCAGAATTCCTAATATATGTATGGAAATTTCAAGATGATTCTCAAATTTATATAGAAATGAGAACAGCCAAAAAATAGCCAAAACAACCATAAAGAACAAAGTTGGAGGATTTACACAACCGGATATAGAGCCTTCTTATAAAACTACATTAATTAAGGCAGTGTGGCATTGGTGCAAGGACAGACAAATATACCAGTGGAGTAGAATACAGTAAAGAAATAGACCCAGTCAAATAAGGACACTTCATTTATGACAAAGGTGACACTGCAGAGTAGTAAATAATGGACGGCCTTTTCAATAAATAGTGCTGTATAGACTGAAATTCATATGGAAAAAAAAAAAAAGGAATCTGACTCCTGTATCATCCCCTACATAAAAATCAGTTCCATGGGGTTTGTAGGTCTAAATGTAAGAGCTTAAAAATAAAACTTCTAATTAACTCAAAATGAATCATAGGCCTAAAAGCAAAATTATAAAACTTCTAGAAGGAGCCAAAGGAAAAAATCTGCATGACCTTGGGTTTGATAAGAATTTTGAGATACAACACCAAACACATCACCCATGAAAGAAAAAATAAATTGGACTTTATTAAAATTAAACACTTTTGCTCTGTGCAAGACACTGTTGAGAAAATGAAAAAAAAAAAAGCTAGAGACTGGGAGAAAATTTTTGCAAATCGTGTGCAAAGAACTCTTAAAACTCAAAAATAAGAAAACAACAATCCAATTAAAAAAACGGACAAAAGATATGAACAGACACCCCACCAGATGACAAATAAGCATAGGAAGATTATTAAATAAACTTGTCAGCATTTGTCATTATAGAAATGGAAATTAAAATTCTGTGAATTACCCCATATCCTTCCAATGAATTGCTGTGTACTTCATTTGGCCAGAGTCCATTTCTTTGGATTGTTGTTATCAGACCTCAACTGATGTAATCAGAGGTGAATAAGATGAAGTCTTTACATGGAGATAACAATCTAGAAGGGAAAATAGACAAATTGCAAATATTGCTACTATAAGATAAAATGAAAACAGGCTATATTGAAGTCAAAGCATTGTGTCGTTGGAGCCCAGAAGATGCAATGAACAACTGGAGTCGTCAGACAAGGTCTCACGGAAGAGCTGTTGTCTGAGCTGGACCTTGAAAAATATGTGAGATTATTCTATGGTGAGAAGGATGGGAAACAAAAACACAAGTAAAGGCACAGAGGCAGGAAGGTGTGTGACCTGTGCAGGGAGGGTTAATACGTGATGTGGCTGAAGTGCGTGTTACATGTCAGAAAGAAGAAAAATGAGCCCAAAAGGAAGCCTGGGGCCAGATCTTGAAGATGCTTGATACCTTGCTTAGGAGTTTTAATGTCTTCTGTAAATAATTAGGAGTTGGCGAAGGATTCCCAGGACACAAGTGCAGTGATCTGACATACATTTTGGGAAGATCATTCTGGAAGGATTGTGGGGGAACGTTTCAGACCATGTTCTGATTTTCTCTGTTGTAAATGGTCCATAGCAACTTTAAGGATAACATCTAATGGGCATCAAGAAAAATGGAAAAATGGTCCAGCTACCAGGAACCTTGAGTCATTGCAAATTCCCACCCCTGTTTTAAATATTCATGGACCTTTGGGGTACTAAAGGACTTTAAAGATAAACAAAAGATCTTATGGCTCTAAAATATGTCTACCACAACATCGTTATTGTAATATTCCAGCCAAAGCTCAACAAAGAGAAAGAAAATTCTATAAAATATTTATAAAACATACTATTGCTAAGTGTCCTAGCAATAGGACCTTCTAATGACTGCTTTCTCCCCATTCCATGGCAGGCCGTATATACTGGGCAGGGTGAGAATCCCCAGTGCTCACTTGTTCAATGGCTTTGTCTTGTTATTGCTATTTCAAGATTTACAACTCAATGAGTTCAGCTTTTCAAGTTATATAATTAAAATACCAAGTTAAATGCATTTTACACACCAGGGGAATTTGTCCCATGGAGAATAATTCTGGAAATAACAGTAATCCTGCAAAGAAGTAGTGAAACAACCAAAAGAACAAATGAAAAATATCTTCAGCCATATGAAAAAAAAAAAATCAGATCATCCGAGCTATAAAATTTCATTCAACTTTGACAGGAAAATGTCAGATGCCTACTAGAGAATGGGAACAGGAGAAAGCTTGACATTCTTCTGTATAATTCTATTTCAATATTGTAATTAATATTAGGTGCCCTACAGTCTTACCTTGTGTAATGTTCCTCAGCTGGAAGAGCATGGCCTTTAGAGTCAAACAGAATTGAATTTAAATCTTGGCTTCACCATTTTCCAGATATACGTCAATGGACAGATCAGGAATCTCTCCAACCCTTAAGTTTTCTCATCAGAGCAGTGGGCATTATTACAGCTCTCTAACTAACCAAAAAATAAAACGCCAAACCCGTTGCAATCAAGTAGATTCTGACTCATGGCAACTCCACGTGTTACAGGGTAGAACTGCTCCATAGGATTTTCAGGGCTGTAATCTTTTACAGAAGCAGATTGCCAGGCCTTTCTCTTGTGATACTACTGGGTGGGTTTGCACCACCCAGGAACCCAGCTCTTTAACTACAGAAGGGCAAATGAATTAATTAAGGGGGGAAAGAGCCTTGAACATTGCGGAGCTTCAAGAAGTAGAACTTCCAGTCCAAATCAACTCTACAGCAACTGGTTTGCTTGTTTTTTTTTTTGTTTTGTTTTCTGGTTTTGTCTTCTCATTCCCTCAATGATTGTCATCATTCATATGCTCTAAATCACGACTGAAAGGATTCAATTATGTAGCTAGACGTCATTCTAAGCCTAGGAATACGTGGGTAAACCAAACAAAATTCTTCATGGCAGGAAGATGCAGACATAGACACGTAAACAAATAGATAATATGATGGGTGGTGATAAGTGCATTGAGGAAAAGTAGAGCTGGCTCTGGGCACAGGAAGTGGGGTGAGAAGCAATTAATGGTGAGTTAGTGGGTAAAGGTCCCTTTGAGGAGGTGTCGTGAGAACAAAAACCTCAGCAAGGTGAGGCAGTGAGCCTCATAAGAGATGAGGAAAGAACATCTTAGGACAAACTCAGCTGACCACTCCAAGATTTCAAGGGGAGTCCCCATTCACCCCTACCAGGCCACACACAACCCTTCCTAATGGAGAGAAGGAAGCAACTTACCTGATGGCAAAACAAAGCCTGTGGATATAAAACCAGAACCTAAGCATTTCCGCCAGTGATCAGAAACACCCCCTTTTTACTCACCTGAAGTCTGTGTGTTTCCCTTCTGTTAACTCTCTTACCTTTGTAGCCATACTTGGGATTACTCTAATCTACTTTTGGTAGTAAGAATACAGTGGGATAAACCAAGACATCATTTGATTTTCCCATGGTCTGAGTGTCTCACTGGGAATAGTTCTTGATGGACCAGAACCCTTTAAAACAACTCTTGGATAAACACTCTTTATAAAGGGGGTGCTATATTGACTTGATTATGAATGACAACAATAACAACGTGGGTTGATTTGTATCTCCAGACAAGATTTGTTCAAATTCTAACCCTTGGTACCTATAAATGTGACCTTATTTGGAAATAGTATCTTTCCAAATATAATGAGTTAGCATGGAGCCATTAGGATGGATTCTAATCCAGTATGACTGGTGTCCTTATAAAGAAGAGGCAAAGAAACATAGAGAGGGAAGACAGCCATGTGATGATGGAGGCAGAGATTGGAGTGATGCTACCACAAATCAAGGAGGGCCTGGGATTACTAGAAGCTGGAAGAGATGAGAATGGTTCTAGAGGTTTCAGAGAGCATGGCCCTGCTGACACCCTGCATTCAGACTTCTGGCCCCCAGAACTAGGAGAGAATGAATTTCTGGTGCTTTAAGCTACTCGGTTTATGGTAGTTTGTTATGGCAGACCTAGGAAATTAATATGGATGGCATGCTAAAGTAGCAAAGGGTTAAATTTCAGAGGCATACAAAACTTGGTTTCAGTACTAGCTTTAACACTTACTTCCTACATGTATGGGGATCATAACATGTGGATTTTTTTTTTTAATTAGTTGGCTTCTTGTTGTTGTTACCTTTTGTTGAGTGCTGAGAGAATTGTTCTAGTTCCTGAAGATAGTACCTACCCTCATGGAGCTTATATTTAATGTAATAATGCAGACAAGAGGCACACAAACACACCCAAATAAATAAATGAAGAAATAAGGTAGTTTCACAGAGTGGCAAGTGATACCGCAGAAATAATTTGGGAGAACAGGATAAAGAGTGAGTGGGGAAGAGGCTGATACAGGAGATACATGACCTTCCTGGAAGACCTCAGTGAAAAGGAAACATTGGAGCTGGGCCCTAAATGGTGAACAGGTCCAGCCATATGGAAGTCAATGGCGGGAGGGGGTCCGCTGAGAGGGAAAGACTTGTGGACATAAACATCAGGATCATTCAAGAAACAAACAGCAAGACAATGAGGCTGGTATGTAGAGACTAAGGGCTGAGTTTGGAGAGAGACAGGAGTCAGGTAATGGAGGACTTGTTAGCACGGCTGAACTGTCTGGATTTTGATGTACAGCAACAGAAAACCATAGAGTGTTTCCTGATTAGTGGACCAGCAGAATTCTCACCTTCCATACTGGAAACTCAGATTTGATTCCTGGCCAATGCACCTCAAGCACAGCTACCAACCTTCTGTTGGTGGAAGCTTGTGTGTTGCTGCAATGCTGAACAGATTTCAGCAGAGCTTCCAGACTAAGACAGACTAGGAAGAAAGGCCTGGTGACCTACTTCCAAAAAATCAGCCAATGAAAACCCTATGGATCCCAACGGTCCAGTCCAATCCTATTGTGGATGCCAACAACTACATGATCTAACATTGTTTTAAGTATCACTCTGCTGTGTAGAGGTGTATTGTAAGGAGAGGAAAGTAGGAAGAGAAAGATATGTTAGGATTCTATGGTTAGTAATCAAGGTCGAAAGATGATGTTGACTTAAGTTACAGAAAGGGGATAGTCAGAAGGAGGTAAGTTTGGGCTTTGGAATAGCATCCAAAAGCCTTGAGGGACTGGATTTAGGATCTGAGAGAAACGGAAGAAAATGACAGTGATGCTTAAGTTTTTGGCTTTAGTAGTTGGTTGGGTTACCTTCTTGAGAGAATGATGTAAGATAATGAATGTAGTCTGTCTGCAGTGCTAGGATGTATTAGTGAAGATTTTGTAGGTTGCAAATGACAGAGACCGAATTCAAGGTGACTTAAGCATAAAAAGAGTATTGACACACTCAAAGGGAAGTTAAGCGTGCTGCTGATTATATGCACAAGTACATCCAGGTGCCCTGAAGGTAACAGACAGCAGGCCATGGTTTCTCTGGTTGTTCCCATCAATGAGCTGATTCACACTCAGGTGGGCCCTCTCCACCTAGCAGGAAAGGTAGCTACTGAGCTTCCCAAACCTAAAACCATACAACTGCAATCTAAATAAAAAAGAAACCCTCGCTTCCACAGTCCAGATGCTAGGGCTATGGGAGGGCTCCAACTGGCCTTGCTTGAGTCAGGTGCCCATCTGGGGACCACCCTCTGTCTGCCCCAAAGGGAGGAGCGTGGTGATTAGCCTAACCCCAGTCATGTACTAGACCTCTGTGATTGATGGTCTGCGATATGCGACCCCAGCCCCTCCCATCCCTCATTCCACATTTTGCTTCTCCTTAAGAAGGTGAGTCTATATCTCCTCCCTTGGATCTGGGCTTCTCCTCCCACTTAGTTTGAACAGTAGATGCAGTGACAGTGACAATGTGTTACTTTCAGCCTGCACCTTAAGAGCTCTTGTGGCTTCTATTTTCATCCTCTTGAGATTAAAAAAAAGAAAAGAAAAATACAATTGCCATTGAGTTGATTTTGACTTATGGAGACCCCATGGGTATCAGAAAAGAACATGCTCCATAGGGTTTTCACAGGCTGATTTTTCAGAAGTAGATCACTGTTGAGATGTTTCAACAAACAGATGCAGCACTGGAGGTGCTCACTCGTGCCAACAAATATGGAAGACAGCTTCCTGGCCAACTGACTGGAAAAGATCCATATTTATGCCTATTCCCAAGAAAGGTAATCCAACTGAATGTGGAAATTATAGAACAATATCATTAATATTATAAAAAAATATGCAAGCAAAATTTTGCTGAAGATCATTCAAAAACAGCTGCAGCAGTACATCGACAGGGAACTGCCAGAAATTCAGGCCGGTTTCAGAAGAAGATGTGGAACCAGGGATATCATTGCTGATGTCAGATGGATCCTGGCTAAAAGCAGAAAATACCAGAAAGATGTTTACCTGTGTTTTATTGACTACACAAAGACAGTTGACTGTGTGGATCATAACAAACTATGGATAACACTGGGAAGAATGGGAATTCCAGAACTCTTAATTGTGCTCATGAGGAACCTGTACATAGATCAAGAGGCAGTTGTTCAGATAGAACAAGGGGATACTGATTGGTTTAAAGTCAGGAACGGTGTGTGTCAGGGTTGTATTCTTTCACCATACCTATTCAATCTGTATGCTGAGCAAATAATACGAGAAGATGGACTATATGAAGAAGAATGGGGCGTCAGGATTGGAGGAAGACTCATTAACAACCTGTGTTATGCAGATGACACAACCTTGCTTGCTGAAAGTGAAGAGGACTTGAAGCACTTACTAATGAAAATCAAAGACCACAGCCTTCAGTATAGATTACACCTGAACATAAAGAAAACAAAAATCCTCACAACTGGACCAATGAGCAACATCATGATAAAAGGAGAAAAGATTGAAGTTGTCAAGGATTTCATTTTACTTGGATCCACAATCAACAGCCGTGGAAGCAGCAGTCAAGAAATCAAAAGACCCATTGCATTGGGCAAATGTGCTGCAAAGAACCTCTTTCAAGTGTTGAAGAGCAAAGATGTCACTCTGAAGGCTAAGGTGCGCCTGACCCAAGCCTTGGTATTTTCAATCGCATCATACGCATGTGAAAGCTTGACAATGAATAAGGAAGACCGAAGAAGAATTGACGCCTTTGAATTGTGGTGTTGGCGAACAATATTGAATATACCATGGACTGCCAAAAGAACGAACAGGTCTGTCTTGGAAGAAGTACAACCAGAATGCTCCTTAGAAGGAAGGATGATGAGACTGCGTCTTACATACTTTGGACATGTTGTCAGGAGGGATCAGTCCCTGGAGAAGGACATCATGCTTGGCAGAGTACAGGGTCAGCAGAAAAGAGGAAGACCCTCAATGAGGTGGACTGACACAGTGGCTGCAACAATGAGCTCAAGCATAACAACGACTGCAAGGATGGCTCAGGACTGGGCAGTGTTGCGTTCTGTTGTGCATAGGGTCGTTATGAGTCAGAACCGACTCGACGGCACCTAACAACAACAACAGATCACTAGGCCTTTCTTCCAAGGTGCCTCTGGGTAGACTCTAGCAGTTTACACCACTCAGGGACTCCCTGGGGATTAAACCATGTTAAGATGCTTGAGCTAGGCTATGAATGATGAGAGATCACATGGAAAGAGAATGACCCAGTAGTCTTAGCCACCCCAGCCTCATTTGCCAAGGCCCAGCCATGTGAGCAATGCCACTTATCTATGCCAACACCAGCCAAACCCCAGCTAAATGCAGCCACACAGAAGCGGCTACAAAGTTTTTGGAGCCCAGTGCAAAAAGAAACATGGGGCCACTTGTCCAAAAAGCGGGAAAAAAAGTACTGAATGTACTAAAATATAAAGCTTTTCCCTTCTGCTTATGGTCTCTCTCTCAACTTTTCACGGTGTTCTTTTTTTTTTTTTTAATTTGCTATTTAATGTTGTTCTAAGTAAATATATACATATAAAATTAGCATGAATTTTACCATTCATCTTTATATTGTGCAATTCCAGTTTTAAATACAAATATCAGAGTATTTAACTCATATGCGGAATCACTAAGATTACACCATTCACGTTTTGTGACCCCTCCCTAGGGAATGCCTCCAGATGGCCAGAAGAGGAAGCTAGAAGGAGAAAGACTGGGTCTCCCAGAAGCAGAGCAGATCCAAGCAGACCCCACAGGAGACTCACTGGGCAAGTGCAGACCCTCAAAGTGCCGGAGCATCCAGCACTTGGCTTCCCTGCACATACCTAGACATTCTTTCCATAAGTTCTAGAAATAGCCCTTTCTTAACAAGGAGAACTATCCCATATATCAATGAAGTACCCACTTCCTCCCCAAAGAAGGAAAACCTCAGAGTGCATTTAGTCATTGCATCCAGTTTTAAAGCTAGATTTTTCTGATTGGATTCCTCTTAGTTCTATTCAGTTGTGTTTTCTTATGGTCTCTCAACCATGCAATGTTTCATTCTGTTATATCTAAGGTCGCCATAAGTCAGAGCCACCTCCACGGCACCTAAGAACAACGACATCAACCTATGGTGAACTCAATAATGATTTTAACCACTCTTGACACAACCAGTATACAACGGTGGAAAGAACACAGGAAAATAATAAGGTCAGGGCTATCTCCAGCTTTGTAAAAAGGAAGGGAGGGAAATGACCTGTATTTGTACCGGCATCCTGTTGGGCAGTGTGTTTAGAATCAGTTGTTTCGACAATTCAGTGAGTTTCCTGGTCAGTCAACCTGCCTGACCCAGCTCTGCTCCTTGTAAGGCTTTCTGTTGTCCACTGTTCTCCATGACTTCATCTGAGATTGACTCTGGGGAGGATCCCACGTGGGTCTGTGATCACTTACCAGCCCACTTCCTGTTGTCTCTGAAGCCTGGGGCTTGTGCAACCACACACCCTCATTTGCCAGGATTGGAGTGCCTCCTGCTATCCAACTCCCCTAAAGCCTTAGTCATCTGCTGGTTGATTTGATTTCGGGAAACTCCACTGGCAGGTAACCAAAGACAAGAGCTTTTACAGTCAGACTCTGTGAAGCTGGATACACCCTTGAAGTTCTGTTCCTTGTTAATGGGCCTCAAAGCTCCACCCATTCCCACAGTCCTTAGCTAAGTGGCTTCCATTAGGGGCTGGGGAAGTAGTGAGGCAGAGGGGATCGGCCTCCTGGCCCTCAGGCTGTAAAGAGGAGTGTACGAGAAATTATGTTTCTGGAGGTGTATGAGGGGCCTAGGTACACATGATTAATGTGCCAACCAAAAGGATGGGGCCACCATGAGTCGGAGTCAACTAGACAGAAGCTGGCTTTGGTTTACCAGGGGTCAGGCTTCCCCAATTTTCCAACTTCTTCCAATGCACAGTCTTTTTCCAGGAGTGTTTCCTAACCTCACTAGCTTCACTGGGGTGAGGAGCTAGGCTTTTGCAAGTTCACAAGCCTCATAAATCTGTTCTCAGTGACTTGGACAGCTGCCCATAGGCAGAAAATGCCTCTAAGTAAAATACCTACCATTTCCTCCCTTCATTCAAAAAGGTGAGCTCGAAAGGGAGGCAGCTGTCCTGCCACAGGGCAATATGGAAGGCTGTATGAGGAAGGAAACACTTTCTAACCTCTTGATACTTTCTACCAAGTCATCCAAGTGCCTCTCAGAAGCTTCAGGGTCAGGGGTTTAAGACGCACAGTGTAACTTAACTGACAACTCTGTTACTGTTAGGTAATACCAGCCGCCATGCTGCCACAGGGCTCCTCACACTTTCCCACCCGACCTGGGCTCTACTAAACCCACATTGAAAGGCCTGCCACTTCCAAGCATGGATTCCTTGGTTAAACAGAACTCTTTCAAAATAACTCAACTAGAAATAAGTTAGGAAGGAAGGAAAGGAAGGTGGTGTCATGGATTGAATTGTGTCCACCCAAAATATGTGTCAACTTGGCCTGGCCATGAATCCCAGTATTGTGTGATTGTCCACTATTTTGTCATCTGATGTGTCCAATGTGTTGTAAATCCTATCTGTATGATGGTAATGAGACAAGATCAGAGGCAGTTATGCTAATAAGGCAGGACTCAATCTAAAAGATTAGGTTATGTCTTAATTCAATCTCTTTTGAGATATAAAAGAGAGATGTGAGCAGAGAGACATGGGGATCTCATACCATCAAGAAACAAGAGCCAGGAGACTAGTGCATCCTTTGGTCCCTGTGCTGAGAAGCTCCTAGACCAGGGGAATATTGATGACAAGGACCTTCCCCTAGAGCCGACACACCTGAGAGAGAAAACTTTTCCCTGGAGCACTCTTGATTCAGACTTCCAGCCTCCTAGACTGTGAGAGAATAAATTCTCTTTGTTAAAGCCATCTACTTGTGGTGTTTCTGTCATAGCAGCACTAGATGACTAAGACAGGAGGGAAGAAGGGAAAAAGGAAGGGAGAAGAGAACAGAAGGGGAGAAAGAAACAAGGAGGGAGGGAGGAAAAAGGGAAAGAATGGAGGGAGGGAAAGAAAGGAAGAAAGATAAATGGATAGAGAGGGAGGGAGGGAAGGATGAAGGAAGGGAGGGAGAGAGGGAAGAAGAAAGGAAGGAAGGGAGAAAACCAAACCAAAACAAAACAAGCCCATTGCTGTTGAGTTGATGCCCACTCATAGTGACTCTATAGGACAGAGTAGAACTGCCCTATAGGGTTCCTAAGGAGCAGCTGGTGGATTTGAAATGCAGACCTTTTTGATTAGCAGCTTTAGCTCTTAACCACTGTGCCACCAGGGCTCCAAGGAAGGGAGAGAGGGAGGAATACAGGTTTAAAGTAAAAGGACATCCAAGATAGAAACTGGCTGGTGGCATGTCTGTGTCCAGGGGCTCAGCTGACACCATCTGCCACTGTCTCTCTGATAGCACTGCCTGTGTCTGGTGTTAGCTAAATTCTCAGGTGGGCTCTCTGCGACTGAAGTGGAAATGATGCCTTCTGTGCATCATACACCTATATTTTTATGGCCTGTGGTCCCATAAACATTAAGGCCATTTATTTCCCAACATCTATATGTTGCATTTCACAGAAAAATAAACTATATAAATGATGAGCCCTGCTCATCACTCACTGTGTCAAGGAAAATGACACTGTCCAGCACCTGGATCTTGTTCTGCCCTTGTGCCCAGAGAGGACAGAATCTGGGGGCCAACAGCCTAACTGGGTGGGAGGATAGGTTGCCCTTCAGGAAACAGGGGTCTAGACGGAAAAAAAAAAAAAAGCAATAAATCCTGCCTAATATTCCTATTAAAGTGGGTAGAGCATCTCTACATTTTCCATCTGAGTTTAACCTGAGATTTCTCTAGCTGGTGGTAAAAGAGACCACAAAGTAAAGACTTCTGCCAATATCGTCCCTGCCCAGAGATGTCCAGCCATTTCTGGGACTTTGGACTTGCTCATAAGCATGGACCTCTCAGATGCCTCTCCAGCTGTGGCCTGGCTTCCTGACGTCTAGGACCCCATCACTGGGAGTATCAATGGCCAGGTGGAGGGTGCTACCTCCTATCTACCTGGTAGCTTAAGCACTGCCATGGTGCTCAACAAAGCACTAAGATCTCTCTGCTCAAGTTTAGGGAATCCCTCCAGCCCACTGTTGTGCCACCCAGACTCCAAAGCACAGCCATTTGTGCTTCCAGTGTCTCAGAAAATGTTGGGGCAATAGTCATCTCACCCTAAACTCGGGCAGGAAGACATGGGGCTGGACGGGGAGTCTATAGACATTCTTGGTGACAAACCCCCATCTGAACTCCAGTTGCTGCTCCTCCCTAAAGCCAGACCTTTGCCTAGAACCAAATGTTTGTGCTCAGAGTTTCTCTTCTCCTAGGACAAGTTTTTTCCTGGTTGCTCCTCAGACCAATGGGCAAATGGATCCCGTGCAGACCCTCTGCTGGGCCTGCCTTCTCACCCTCTTATCTACCTTGATAGTAAGATGAACAGATTCTCTCTAGACTTTAGCTCCAAAGGAAATGATTGCTTGTGGTTAATTCCAAGAAAGTGCTTGGTAGAGACTCTGTCCTTCCTTTTAGGAGCCTAGAATGTGTTCCAAAGTCAACAATGATGTCAGTTCCCTGTATCCAGCGATGGATGATCAAGTCTTCTGCTGCCAGCCCTGTCCTTCCTCAGATGTCCTTCCTTGAAAGGTTCTGAGTCGAATTGTTAATAGAAACTACTTCCTTCTTATAAATAATGTTTATTTCCTGGCTGTATTTCAATCAACCCTAAAACCTGCGTTCTTACTGCTGGCAACGTGGAAAACACGCACAGCTGTCAAGAAGAAATTTATATCACTCAATGTTTTAGGTTAGCTGCTTGTTAACATCTCAGTGGGTTTTTTGACTTAAAGTGACTTGAAAAATAAGGAAATTTCTGGACAGGAAGTCAAAAGGGAATGTAAGCCCAGGCACGGGGTGGTCGGTGTTTCTGCTCATTGTCCAGAAACCCTGGTTAAGCAGTAGTAAAGTCCTATGGCTCCTAACCAAAAGGTTGGCAGTTCGAATCTACCAAGTGCTCCCTGGAAACCCTGTGGGGCAGTTCTACTCTGCCCTATCGGGTTGCTATGAGTCAGAATTGACTCTACAGCAACGGGTTGGTTTTTCTTTTTTTGGTTTCCAATGTCTGTTTTGCCCTCAGAGCAGCTTCCCTCTACAGCTGAGACCACTTGCTTCTGTGTTCATTCCCAGAGGCAAAGAGAGAAGGAACCCTCCTCATCCACGGATGGAGCAACAGTCTTTGCCTGAAGTTTGGATGGGCTGGATCCCTAGTGGCACAGTAGTTAAACTCTAGGCAGCTAACTACAACGTCAGCAGTTTGGACCCACCAGCCACTCTGTGGGAAAGATGTGGCAGTCTGCTTCACTTAAGATTACAGCCTTGGGAACCCCACCGGGCAGTTTTACTCTGTCCTGTAGGGTCTCTATGAGTTTAAATTGACTCAATAGCAATGAATTTGGTTTTTTTTTGTTTTTGTTTTTTTAGACTGGTTATTCTTATCCTCATTTTAGGCAGGAGAAAACTGAGGCTCAGAAAGGTTAAGCTCCTTATCCAGAAAGTGGTAGAACTAGAACCCAAAAGGAGTCTGCTTGATTCTGAGTCATGGCCCCTATGTTATCTCCGCTTTTTGAATGTTTCCAGTTTCTGATATAAAATGAAGGCACCAGAGAGAGAGGCGTTTGCTTACCCAGTATGGTACCCCTAGCCCACACTCGCGTTCTAGCTTATTCACCACCCAGCTTATGCTTGGCGAAGTATTTCAAAGGCTATTGAGTATCTGGTCTAGAGTGAGTATTAATCTACTCATTCAGAGAACATGTCTTAAGCATGACTGGCCTCCAAACACACTGTGAGGGCTTCCCATTCATGGCCTCACTTAATCATCTCAGCACCACTGATGGGATGGGTGCCATCCTTATTCCCATTCTACAGATAGGAAAACTGAGATTTGAAGAGGCGAACACCATGCCCAAAGTGGCTGATCTAAGACTCAAGCCGTCTGCTCTTACACCTGTCCCTATTCTTCCTGCCTGGGATGTAGATTACAGGTCTGGAGATGTAGCAGCCCTCATATGATCATGAGGATGAAAGCCTTCTAACTTCAAATTAAATGTCTTATCTTCTCTAAAATCTGTTTGGACACCCCACAAAATTTTTCAGTCTCTTCTTTGTGGTCCCATAGCTCTGATGCCTACCGAAATCTACATGGAATCAAGATGTAATTGCTTGTGTCACTTCTCCACCAATCAGGGAACACTTTCTTTGCCAGGGACCAGGCTTTATCCAGCTCCGTATCCCAGGGCCTAATATGTTGTCTGAATAAATACTGATTAAAAAATGAGTTAACTAATGAAATACAGAGACCATATCTGTCGCAACTGGCCGGAAGGGACAGTTTCTGTGCAGGACAATGACAGAATAAAATATAAGCTCCAGTCTCAGGAAATAAGAACGATGTCTTAGTTATCTAGTGCTGCTATAATAGAAATAACCACAAGTGGAAGGCTTTATTAAATAGAAATGCATTCTTTCACAGTTTAGGAGGCTAGATGTCGGAACTCAGGTTGCAAGCTCCAGGGGAAGTCTCTCTCTCTGTCAGCTCTGGGGAAGGTCCTTGTCATTAACCTTCCCCTGGTCTAGGAGACAGGGACCCCAGGTCCAAAGAACGCATACACTCCTGACTCTTCTTCCTTGGTGGTAATGAGGCCCCCCTCCTTTCTGCTCACTTCTGTCTTTTATATCTCAAAAGAGATTGACTCAAGATACAGACTAATCTTATAGATTGGTCCTGCCTCATTAACACACTGCCTCTAACCCTGTACGTTAACATAGACTTTAGGATTTACAACACATAGGATAATCACAGCAGATCACAAAATGGCAAATAACCACATAATACTGGAAATCATGACCTAGTCAAGTTAACACACATTTTTGGGTGACACAATTCAATCTATAACAAATGAAGTGATCCAGAACCTTCTAGATGATTAGCATCTTTTAAAATTTTTTCATAAAATGTATTTTAATATTAAAAAAAAAAAAACTTCTCATGAGCAGTGCACATTTGCCTGATACCTAAACCTATCCCAGAATTCGTAGACGTGCAAAATCCAGACGAAATGCTTTTGACAATATTCACAAGTGCTCCTCCAAGTCACCAACATGTCTTCTTTCTTCTTGTGAGGCATATGCAAGGGAAAGAAACAATAATTACATTCTGAGCCAGATGAAGACAGTATATTTTATTAATAGCAGAAATAAATTGTGCCCCTCCTCAAAGCTGGACAGTTGACAATTCATCAAACTTTGTTACCAAAATCATCAAAGCTGACGTGAGTCATAGGGAGCCATTTTGTACAAGCTTTGTCACCTGGGCCTGAATGCGGAATGAATTACTAAATATAAAACTCTGCTTTGTCGTGATTCATAGCTCTTTCATGCTTACAGACATTGTAAAGGGAAACAATTTTCTCTATATACCTGACAAATGTAGTCACAGTGTCCGCCCCTTAGTTCCTTATCAAGCTGAAAAGGGATCAGCGAGGACCCTTGCAAGTCAACCACAAGGAATAGCTTTGTCTTTTCTATTTTCTGACAATATGCACACTGGGAAGAAAGGCCATCATCTATATGTTCTGATTCTCAGAAAATGACATCTTGAAAAGGTAATTATCCACATTTTGGGAGGCTACAACATGGGCTTGTTTCTTTCCCATGACATGTACAATTATGTTTGAAAATTTGGAACTGTTGTAGATCTCCCCATCCACAAATACTTCTCATACATTTGTTGTTGTTGTCAGGTGGTGTTGAGTTGGTTCTGACTCATAGCAACCCCATGTACAACAGAACAAAACACTGCCTAGTCTTGTTCTGTCCTCACAATCATTGTTATACTTGAGCCCATTGTTTCAGCCACTGTGTCAATCCATCTCGTCAAGGGTCTTCCTCTTTTTCTATGACTTTATCAAGCATGATGTCCTTCTCCTGGGACTGGCCCCTCCTGATAACTTATCCAAAGAATGTGAGACAAAGTCTTGCCATCTTTGCTTCCAAGGAGTGCTCTGATTGTTCTTCCAAGACAGACTTGTTTGATCTTCTGGCAATGTAGTCAGTGTTCTTTGTCAACACTACATTTCAAAGGCGTCAATTCTTCTTCAGTCTTCCTTATTCATCGTCCAGCTTTTGCGTGCATATGAAGCGATTGAAAATATCATGGCTTAATTTAGGTGCACCTTAGTCCTCAAAGTGACATCTTAGCTTTTGAACATTTTAAAAAGATCTTTTGCAGCAGATTTACCCAACACAATATGTTATTTGATTTCCTGACTGCTGCTTTCATGGGTGTTGATTGTGGATCCAAGTAAAATGAAATCCTTGACAACAACAATCTTTTCTCCATTTATCGTGATGTTGCTTATTGGTCCAGTTGTGAGAATTTTTGTTTTCTTTATGTTGAGGTATAATCCATACTGAAGGCTGTGGTCTTTGATCTTCATTAGTAAGTGCTTCAAGTCCTCTTTGCTTTCGGCAAGCAAAGATATGTGTGTCATCTACATATTGCAGGTTGTTAACGAGTCTTCCACCAATCCTGATGTCACATTCTTCTTCATATAGTTGAGTTTCTTGGATTATTTGATCAGCATATAGATTGAATAAATATGGTGAGATGGTGCAACCCTAACACATATCTTTCTTGATTTTAAACCATGTAGTATCCCCTTGCTCTGTGTGAATGACTGCCTCTTGATCTATGTACAGGTTCTGCATGAGCACAAATAACTGTTGTGGAATTCCCATTCTTTGAAAAGTTATCCATAATTTGTTATGATCCACATAGTCAAATTCCTTTGCATAGTCAATGAAACATAGGTTAACATCTTTCTGGTATTCTCCACTTGCGGCCAAGATCCATCTGACATCAGCAATGATATCCCTTATTCCATGTCCTCTTCTGAATCCTTGAATTTCTGGCAGAACCCTGTCAACATACTGAAGCAACAGCTTTTGAATGATCTTCAGCAAAATTTTACTTGCAGGTGGTATTAATGATATTGTTCTATAATTTCTGCATTCTGTTGGGTATGGGCACAAATATGGATCACTTCCAGTTGGTTGGCCAGGTAGCTATCTTCCAAATTTCTTGGGATAGGTGAGTTAGCACATCCAGCATTGCATCCGTTTGTTGAAACATCTCAATTGGAGCCTTGTTTTTTGCCAGTGCCTTCAGTGCAGCTTGGAATTCTTCCTTCAATACTATCGCTTCTTGATCATACGTTACCTCCTGAAATGGTTGAACATCGACCAATTCTGCTTGGTACAGCAACTCTGTGTGTTCTTTCCATCTTCTTTTGTTGCTTCCTGAGTCACTTAGTATTTTCCCCAATGGAATCCTTCAATATTGCCACTCGAGTCTTGAATTTTTTCTTCAGTTCTTTAAACTTGAGAAATGCTGAGTGTGTTCTTCCCTTCTGGTTTTCTAACTTCAGATTTTTGCACTTTTCATTAAAAAACTTTACTTTGTATCCTCAAGTCAGCCTTGGAAATCTTCTGTTCAGCTCTTTTACTTCATCATTTTTTCCATTTGATTGAGCTACCTACGTTCAAGAGCAAGTTTCAGAGTTGCTTCTGACATCCATTTTGGTCTTTTCTTTCTTTTCTGTATTTGTAATACCCTTTTCCTTTCTTCATGTATAATATTCTTGATGTTTTCTCATAGCTTGTCTGGTCTTCTGTCATTAGTGTTCAACACATCAAATCTATTCTTGAGATGGTCCTCAGGTTCAGGTGGGATATACTCAAGGTCCTATTTCAGCTCTTGTGGACTTGTTTCAATTTCCTTCAGCTTCAACTTTAACTTCCTTATGAGCAATTGATGGTCTGTTCCACAGTTGGCCCCTGTCCTTGTTCTGACTGATGATATTGAGCTTTTCCATCATTTCTTTCCACAGAGGTAGTCAATTTGAATCCTACATTTTCCATCCAGTGAGGTCACCATTTATGTTGTTGAAAAAAGGTATTTACAATGAAGTTGTTGGTCTTGCAAATTCTATCATGCTATATTCAGTGTCATTCTATCACCAAGGCCATATTTTCCGGGCTGCTACGTGTCTGCCTCCCCCATATGTCTGTCAGTTTGTTGTACTGTGGGGGCTTGTGTGTTGCTGTGATGCTGGAAGCTATGCCACCGGTATTCAGATACCACCAGGGTCACCCATAGAGGACAGGTTTCAGCTGAGCTTCCAGGCTAAGACAGACTAGAAAGAAGGACCCGGCAGTCTACTTCTGAAAAGAATTAGCCAGTGAAAACCTTATGAATAGCAGCAGAACATTGTCTGATATAGTGCTGGAAGATGAGCCCCCCAGGTTGCAAGACACTCAAAAGATGACTGGGGAAGAGCTGCCTCCTCAAAGTAGAGTCGGACTTAATGACATGGGTGGAGTCAAGCTTTTGGGACCTTCATTTGCTGATGGGGCATGACTCAAAATGAGGAGAAACAGCTGTAAACATCCATTAATAATCAGAACCTGGAATGTACAAGGTATGAATCTAGGAAAATTGGAAATCATCAAAAATGAAATGGAACACATAAACATCGATATCCTAGGCATTAGTGAACTGAAATGGACTAGTATTGGCCATTTTGAATCAGACAATCATAGAGTCTACTATGCTGGGAATGACAACTCGAAGAGGAATGGTGTTGCATTCGTGGTCAAAAAGAACATTTCAGGATCTATCCTGAAGTACAACACTGTCAGTGATAGGATAATATCCATATGCCTACAGGGTATTATTATTATTCAAATTTACGCACCAACCACTAGGGCCAAAGATGAAGAAACAGAAGACTTTTATCAGCTGCTGCAGTTTGAAATTGATCGAACATGTAATCAAGATGCATTGATAATTACTGGCAATTGGAATGCAAAAGTTGGAAACAAAGAAGAAGGTTCAGTTGTTGGAAAATATGGCCTTGGTGATAGAAAAAATGCTGGAGATCGAATGATAGAATTTTGCAAGATCAACGACTTCTTCATTGCAAATACCTTCTTTCACCAACATAAATGATGGTGACTATACACATGGACCTTGCCAGATGGAACACACAGAAATCAAATTGACTACATTTGTGGAAAGAGACAATGGAAAAGCTCAATATCATCAGTCAGAACAAAGCCAGGGGCCAGCTGTGGAACAGATCATCAATTGCTCATATGCAAGTTCAAGCTGAAACTGAAGAAAATCAGAGCAAGTCCACGAGAGCCAAAATATGACCTCGAGTATATCCCACCTGAATTTAGAGACCATCTGAAGAATAGATTTGATGCATTGTACACTGTGACCAAAGTCCAGACGAGTTGTGGAATGACATCAAGGACATCATACATGAAGAAAGCTAAGAGGTCACTGAAAAGACAGGAAAGAAAGAAAAGACCAAGGTGGATGTCAGAGGAGACTCTGAAACTTGCTCTTGAGGGTCGAGCAGCTAAAGCAAAAGGAAGAATTCATGAAGTAAAAGAATTGAACAGAAAATTTCAAAGGGCCTCTCGAGAAGACAAAATAAAGTATTATAATGACATGTGCAAAGAGCTGGAGAAGGAAAACCAAAATGGAAGAACATGCTCGGCGTTTCTCAAGCTGAAAGAACTGAAGAAAAAATTCAAGGCTCGAGTTGCAATAGTGAAGGATTCCATGGGGAAAACATTAAATGATGCAGGAAGCATCAAAAGAAGATGGAAGGACTACACAGAGTCATTATACCAAAAAGAATTAGTTGATATTCAACCATTTCAAGAGGTGGCATATGATCAGAAACCGATGGTACTGAAGGAAGAAGTCCAAGCTGCTCTGAAGGCATTGGCGAAAAACAAGGCTCCAGGAATTGATGGAATATCGGTTGAGATGGTTCAACAAACAGATGCAACCCTGGAGGTGCTCACTCATCTATGCCAAGAAATATGCAAGACAGCTTCCTGGCCAACTGACTGGAAGAGACCCATATTTATGCCTATTCCCAAGAAAGGTGATCCAACCAAATGTGGAAATTATAGAGCAATATCATTAATATCACACTCAAGCAAAATTTTGCTGAAGATCATTCAAAAATGGCTCTAGCAGTGTATCGACAGGGAACTGCCAGAAATTCAGGCTGGTTTCAGAAGAGGATGTGGAACCAGGGATATCATTGCTGATGTCAGATGGATCCTGGCTGAAAGCAGAGAATACCAGAAGAATGTTTACCTGTGTTTTATTGACTACACAAAGACAGTTGACTGTGTGGATCATAACAAATTATGGATAACACTGGGAAGAATGGGAATTCCAGAACACTTAATTGTGCTCATGAGGAACCTTTACATAGATCAAGAGGCAGTTGTTCGGACAGAACAAAGGGATAGTGATTGGTTTAAAGTCAGGAAAGGTGTGCGTCAGGGTTGTATTCTTTCACCATACCTATTTAATCTGTATGCTGAACAAACAATACGAGAAGCTGGACTATATGAAGAAGAACAGGGCATCAAGATTGGAGGAAGACTCATTAATAACCTGTGTTATGCAGATGACACAACTTTGCTTGCTGAAAGTGAAGAGGACTAGAAGCACTTACTAATGAAGATCAAAGACCACAGCCTTCAGTATAGATTACACCTGAACATAAAGAAAACAAAAATCCTCACAACTGGACCAATGAGCAACACCATGATAAAAGGAGAAAAGACTGAAGTTGTCAAGGATTTCATTTTACTTGGATCCACAATCAACAGCCATGGAAGCAGCAGTCAAGAAATCAAAAGACACATTGCATTGGGTAAATCTGCTGCAACAGTCCTCTTCAAAGTGTTGAAGAGGAAAAATGTTACCCTGAAGACTAAGGTGAGCCTGACCCAAGCCGTGGTATTTTCAATCGCATCATATGCATGTGAAAGCTGGACAATGAATAAGGAAGACCAAAGAAGAGTTGACGCCTTTGAATTGTGGTGTTGGCGAACAATATTGAATATACCATGGACTGCCAAAAGAACGAACAGGTCTGTCTTTGAAGAAGTACAACCAGAATGCTCCTTAGAAGCAAGGATGGCGAGACTGTGTCTTACAGACTTTGGACATGTTTTCAGGAGGGATCAGTCCCTGGAGAAGGACATTATGCTTAGCAGAGTACAGGGTCAGCAGAAAAGAGGAAGACCCTCAAGGAGGTGGGTTGACACAGCGGCTGCAACAATGAGCTCAAGCATAACAACGATTGTAAAAGTTAGCTCAGGACCGGGCAGTGTTTCATTCTGTTGTGCACAGGGTCGCTATGAGTCGGAACCAACTCTAGGGCACCTAACAACAACAACAACACATGTCTGCCAATTTGTCCTACTGTGGTGGCTTGTGTTTTGCTGTGATACTGGAAACTTTGCCAACAGTATTTCAAATACCAGCAGTGTTACCTTGGTTGTCAGGTTTCCACAGAGCTTCCACACTAAGACAGACTAGAAAGAAGGACCTGGCAGTCTACATCTGAAAAAACTGGCCAGTGAAACCTTATGAATAGCAGTGTAACACTGTCTGATATTTTGCCGAAAGATGAGCCCCTCAGGTTGGAAGGCACTCAAAATATGACTGGGGAATAGCTGACTTCTCAAATTAGAGTTGATCTTAATGATGTTAACGGAGTTAAGCTTTCGGGACCTTCATTTGCTTTTATGGCACGACTCAAAATGAGAACAAACAGCTGCAAACTTGCATTAATAATCGGAACCTGAAATATATGAAGTGTAAATTTAGGAAAATTGGAAGTCATCAAAAACAAAATGAAATGCATAAAAATTGATATCCTAGGCATTATTAGTGAGCTAAAATGGACTGGTATTGGCCATTTTGAATCGGACGATGATATGGTCTACTCTGCTGGGAATGACAAATTGAAGAGGAATGGCATTGCATTCATAATCAAAAGAACATTTCAAGATCTATCCTGAAGTACAACGCTGTCAGTGATGGGATAATATCCATACACCTACAGGGAAGACCTGTTCATACGACTATTATTCAAATTTACGCTCCAACCGCTAATGCCAAAGATGAGGAAATTGAAGATTTATACCAACTTCTGCAGTCTGAAATTGATCAAACATGCAATCAAAATGCATTGATAATTACTGGTGATTGGAATGTGAAAGTTGGAAAGGAAGGATTCATAGTTGGAAAATATGGCATTGGTGGTAAAAATGAGGCCAGAGAGCTCACACTTTATTGTAACATATATAATCATCTATTTATCTAAGCATATTTTATTGAGTGTATACAAATTTCAGGGCATTCCTTCAGATATCTTACCAGTTGCCATTAAGTCAACTCCAGCTCATAGCGACCCTGACTCATGGCAATCCCATGTGAATCAGAGCAGAACTATGCTACTTTGGTTTTTGTTTTATTTTTTAAAACTTTATTAAAATATAATTAATGTAATGTAACTGCACACATTTTACATACAATTCGATGGGCTTTTTTTTTTTTTTAATAATTTTTATTGTGCTTTAAGTGGAAGTTTACAAATCAAGTCAGTCTCTCACACAAAAACCCATATACACCTTGCTACATACTCCCAATTACTCTCCCCCTAATGAGAAAGCCCTGCTCTCTCCCTCCACTCTCTCTTTTTGTGTCCATTCCACCAGCTTCTAACCTCCTCCACCCTCTCATCTCCCCTCCAGGCAGGAGATGCCAACATAGTCTCAGGCGTCCACCTGATCCAAGCACAGTCCTCACCAGCATCCCTCTCCAACCCATCGTCCAGTCCAATCCATGTCTGAAGAGTTGGCTTTGGGAATGGTTCCTGTCCTGGGCCAACAGAAGGTCTGGGGGCCATGACCACCGGAGTGCCTCTAGTCTCAGTCAGACCATCAAGTCTGGTCTTATGAGAATTTGGGGTCTGCATCCCACTGCTCTCCTGCTCCCTCAGGGGTTCTCTGTTGTGTTCCCTGTCAGGGCAGTCATCGGATGTAGCGGGGCACCATCTAGTTCTTCTGGTCTCAGGATGATGCAGTCACTGGTTCACGTGGCCCTTTCTGTCTCTCGGGCTCGTAATCGCCTTGTGTCCTTGGTGTTCTTCGTTCTCCTTTGATCCAGGTGGGTTGAGACAAATTGATGCATCTTAGATGGCTGCTTGCTAGCATTTAAGACCCCAGGCGCCACTCTTCAAAGTGGGATGCAGAATGTTTTCTTGATAGATTTTATTATGCCAATTGACTTAGATGTCCCCTGAAACCATGGTCCCCAGACCCCTGCCCCTGCTACACTGGCCTTCGAAGCATTCAGTTTATTCAGGAAACTTCTTTGCTTTTGGTTTAGTCCAGTTGTGCTGACCGCCCCTGTATTGTGTGCTGTCTTTCCCTTCACCTAAAGTAGTTCTTATCTACTAATTAGTGAATGCCCCTCACCCACACTCCCTCCCTCCCCCCTCTCGCAACCACAGAAGAATGTTTTCTTCTCAGTTTAAACTATTTCTCAAGTTCTTATAATAGTGGTCTTATGCAATATTTGTCCTTTGGCAACTAATTTCACTCAGCATAATGCTTTCCAGGTTCCTCCATGTTATGAAATGTTTCACAGATTCCTCACTGTTCTTTATCGATGCGTAGTATTCCATTGTGTGAATATACCATAATTTATTTATCCATTCATCCATTAATGGGCACCTTGATTGCTTCCATCTTTTTGCTATTGTCAACGGTGCTGCAATAAACATGGATGTGCACATATCTGTTCGTGTAAAGGCTCTTATTTCTCTAGGATATATTCCGAGGAGTGCGATTGCTGGATCGTATGGTAGCTCTATTTCTAGCTTTTTAAGGAAGAGCCAAATTGATTTCCAAAGTGTTTGTATCATTTTACATTCCCACCAGCAGTGTATAAGTGTTCCAATCTCTCCACAGCCTCTCCAACATTTATTATTTTGTGTTTTTTGGTTTAATGCCAGCCTTGTTGGAGTGAGATGAAATTTCATCGTAGTTTTGATCTGCATTTCTCTAATGGCTAATGATCGTGAACATTTCCTCATGTATCTGTTACTACCTGAATGTCTTCTTTAGTGAAGTGTCTATTCATATCTTTTGCCCATTTTTTAATTGGGTTATTTGTCTTTTTGCAGTTGAGTTTTTGCAGTAATTCGATGGGTTTTGATATATGTATATATCCATAAAACCAACACTTCAGTAAAGATAAGGAACAATTCTGTCACCCCAAAAGTTTTCTCATGCCCCTCCTTTGTGCACCTTTCTCTCCACCCATACCCAGTCAACTACTGATTCTGTGCACGCTGTTACTATAGATTCCTTTGCATTTCTAGAATTTTATATAAATGGAATTACACAGTATATACATTTGGGGGGGATCTAGTTTCTTTCACTCAGAATGATGATTTTAAGATGCATCTGTGTTGTATTTATTAATAATTTGTTCATTGTTATTGCTGTATTCCACTGTACAAATATACCACAATTTATAATTGTATACCATAGTTTCCATTGTATACCACCGTTTGTTTTATTTACTGATCAGTTAATGGATATTTTGGTTGTTTCCAGTTGGGTTATTACGAATAAATCTACCATGAACATTAGTGTACAACTTTTTATGTAAACATATGCTGTCATTTCCCCGGGGTAAATACCTAACAGTGGAATGGCTGGGTCATGGTAGATGTATGTTTAAAATTTTCAGTAACTATCCAACTGTTTTCCAAAGCGGTTGTATGATTTTACATTCCCACTCACAAAGTATGAACTTTCCAGTTGCTCCATATACTTGCTAACACTTGGTATTGTCCCTTCCTGTTATCGCTGCCCTTGTTTCTTTCCTAAGCTACCGCAGAGGCAACCTAGCTGGTCTCCCTGCATCTATCCTTAACTCTTTCAAGTCTCTCTGAGTCAAGAGAGATCAAGCTGAATCACAAATCTGCACTTCACTCTTCCATGAAAATCCTCAATGGCTCCTCACATCTGCAGGCTTCAAGTCCACATTCCTGGGACCTCAGTTTCCTGCTCCCCACCCCTCATCTATCGCTCCATCTCATTTCCCTGTATAGGCCCTTACTCAACAGTAGTACTGCACGGCTTCTTGTTCTTCTGTATATACTTTTTTACCCTAAATTTTGGAGCCCTGGTTGAGTAGTGGTTAAGAGCTTGGCTGCTAACCAAAAGGTCGGCAGTTCAAATCCACCCGCTGTTCCTTGGAAACCCTATGGGGCAGTTCTACTCTCTCCCATAGGGTTGCTCTGAGTCAGAATCCACTTGACGGCACCTAACAACAAGAATAACAAATTTTATTTATTTTGTTGTTGCTGAGAATACACACAACAAAACACACACCAATTCAACAGTTTATACATGTACAATTTAGTGATACTGGTTACATTCTTCGAGTTGTGAGACCATTCTCACCCCAATATTCTGAGATATTTCACCCTCATTAACATAAGCCCACTGTCCCCTAAGATTTCTGTCTAATCTTCTGAGGTGCTGTTGTCCATTTGATCCCATATAGATAGTTCTTAAAAGAGCATAATGCTCAAGGCAGGCCTTTTTTTTTTATTAGTTAAATGAAATTATTTTTTGGTTTTCAGATGATTCAGGGGATATTTTTGGTTTAACCTTTAAAGGTTATCTCAGGGCAATAGCTTCAGGGGTTCATCCATTTTCCATGGCTCCGGAAATTCTAGAGTCCATGAGAATTTGAAATTCTCTTCTGTATTTCCATCCTTTGATCAGGATTGTTCTACGGAATCTTTGATGAAAATGTTCAGTAATGGTAGCTGGGCACCATCCACTACTTCTGATCTCATGGCAAAGGAGGCAGTCGTTCATGAGAGCAATTAGCCACACATTCCATATCCTCCTTCTATTCCTGACTCTCCTTCTTCTTCTGTTGCTCCTCCTTCTATTCCTGACTCCCCTTCTTCTTCTGTTGCTCCTCCTTCTATTCCTGACTCTCCTTCTTCTTCTGTTGCTCCAGGTAAATAGAAACCAAATGTTGTGCCTTGGATGGATGCTTGCAAGCTTTTAAGACCCCAGGCAATATGCAACAAAGTAGGAGGTAGAACAGAAGCACCAGACATGCTGTCCATAGAGTTTTCAATGGCTGAGCCTTTCAAAGTGCCTTTGGATGGACTTAACTTTCAACCTTTTGTTTAGCAGCAGAGCACATTAAACGTTTGCACACCCACGACCCCTCAGATATCTTAGGATGAGAGACATAGAGCAATGAACGGAAAAGCTAAAAAGGTGTTGAGTGGCTAGTTAGCAGTTAGAATGGTTCTCAGTTTTCAGGCACTCTGTAAGACATGAGCAGAATGCCTCAGCAACTTGCTAAAACGATGAGGGAGGTATATCCAGGAGAGTTTCTTGCAGGATTGAATAGCCTTTCATGCTTATACTTGCCTTCTATTTCTGTGGCCTCCTAATTTATCAATTCCTGCCTTGCACTTTTTGCTCTAATAGAACAGCCACCAGGAATGACGAGTATCCCTCTTCCTCCTCTTCTGGCCCACCCCTGGACCTGTGCCAGACAGTGCACCAACAGCATGTGCTCTGTAAGAGGCAGAATAGATGAGTGGTTAGTACAAGAGGCTTTTGAGCCAGATATGTTAGACCAAATCTCGTTTGGCAATCATGAGCAACTTATTTAGTCTCTAGCCTCAGTTTCCTCCATGGTGAAGTGGGGATGCTAATAATAAGCCCTACCCCATACAGTTATTGTGAGGGTTAGAGGAGTTATTATAAGTAAAATCTCTGTGTGGTACAAACAGTTAATGTGTTTGGCTGCTAACACCGGGAGGCTTGGAGCCTATGGGAGCAGAGAGCTCCATCTACTCTCCACTGCCTCCTTCATTGATATGGTTAGTTGGCATTTTCTCAACATGCTGTCACATGCTGTGCAAACCCGGCTTTAAGATAAATACTCTCACCTCCACCTTCCAGATTTTTGCTCCTCCACTAACATTTTACAACTTCAAAATATATTCCAAAACAAAACCCATTGCCATCAAGTCAATTGTGATGCATAGCAACCCTATACGACAGAGTAGAACTGTCCCATAGGGTTTCCAAGGTTATAATCTTTATGGAAGCAAACTTCTTTCTCCCGTGGAGAAGCTGACAGGTTGGAACTGCATACCTTTCCGTTAGCAGCCAAGTGCTTAACAACTGTGCCACCAGGGATCCTCACAAAATATATCAGTGGGTGCTTAATATCAATTTTGTGAGCAATTTCTAGATGTTTTTAAGTAAAAAGTCTGGAATAGAGTGGAATGCAGTGGAGTGGAGTAGAATGGAATGGAAGAGAACAGAACAGAAGAAAGTAGGGTAGGGTAGGCAAGGGTAGGGTAGGATAGGTTAGGGTAGGCTAGGCTAGGCTAGGCTACGGTAGGCTAGGCTAGGATAGGGTAGGTTAGGCTAGGCTAGAGTAGGTTAGGGTAGTGTACGCTAGGGTAGAGTAGGCTAGGGTAGGGTGGGGTAGGGTTAGGATAAGGTAGGGTTAGAGTAGGCTAGGGTAGGGTAGGCTGGGGTAGGGTAGGGTAGGCTAGGCTAGCCTAGGGTAGGGTAGGTTAGGCTGGGGTTAGGGTAGTGTAGGTTAGGCTAAGGTAGGGTAGGGTAGGATAGGTTAGGGTAGGCTAGGCTAGGCTAGAGTAGGGTAGGGCAGGCTAGGGTAAAGTAAGGTAGGGTTAGGGTAGGATAGTTTAGGCTAGGCTAGGGTAGGGTAGGGTAGGATAGGTTAGGTTAGGCTAGGCTAGGGTAGGGTCAGGTAAGAAAGGGTAGGGTGGGTAGGGTCAGGTGAGGAAGGGTAGGGTAGGGTAGGCTAGGCTAGGCTAGGCTAGCCTAGGGTAAGGTAGGCTAGGATAGGGTACGGTAGGGTAGGCTAAGGTAGGGTAGGCTAGGATAGGGTAGGCTAAGGTAGGGTGGAGTAGGGTGGGGTAGGGCAGGGTAGGCTAGGGTAGGGTAGGCTAGGGTATGGTAGAGTAGGGTAGGCTAAGGTAGGGTAGGCTAGGGTAGGCTAGGCTAGGGTAGGGTAGGCTAGGGTAGGGTAGGCTAGGGTATGGTAGAGTAGGGTAGGTAAGGTAGGGTAGGGTAGGTAGGCTAGGCTAGGGTAGGGTAGAGTGGGCTAGGGTATGCTTGGCCAGTGAAGGGTAGGCTACAGATGTGTAGGCTAGGGAAGGTTTGGCTAGTGTAGGGTAGGCTAGAGAAGGGTAGGCTAGGGTAGGGTAGGACAGAATAGGATAGAGTAGAATAGAATGGAATGCAATGGAATAGAATAAAAAATGAGTGCATTGCTTGCAGTAAGGATAAGAGTTGTATAATACACTTGGTTTGACTTTATATATGGGGTGCGTGTGTATGCGTGTACACATGTGCATATTGGGTGATAATGTAAAATGTATTTCTTACTGTGGGTCATGGACAGAATAATTTTAAAAGCACTATTCTGTGATCTCCATGAGTCAGAATAGACTCAAAGACGATGGTTTTTTTTTTTTTTTAAAGTCCTTTTTAGTATTAAAAATGTTGGACTCCAGTTGCTTTAACATTTTGCAATTATCCATGGGCTCTCTCTTATCTCTAAGACAGAAAGCCCTTGGCAAAAAAAAAAAAAAAGGAGTACTCTCTAACAAGTTTCCTCCTAAAAACACTTATCATATCACCATCCTATCACCTCTTGGTGATGCAGAGGCTTGTCTGTGTTCACAACAACTACGCAAAGGTTGGATTCCTCTGTCCTAGTCTGCTAGAACTTGTGTGCTCTTGAGATGACTCAGTTACACTTGGATGGAAGCCCCTGTCTGCAGAGAGGATGCAGAAAAGATTTCCTGGTGGACTCTCGGGGGGGCTGCAAGTCCACTTCCCACAGGTGGCACATAGTAGGTGCTTGCAAAATATTTGATAAATAAATTTACTTTTCCCTGCCCCCACCTTAATAACCCCATCGCCCCCACACACAAACACATTTTATCCTCACTCCTTAAGTATGTTTTTTTCCTAAGCCAATGGTTTTCAAAGCATTTTCACAGCAAAACCCTTTGTTTCAAAAGAAATTTTCAACAATACCCAACAAACAGAACAAAGAAAAGCAATAAATGGAATCTCCAGTGTTTGACGGGAAAATGTAACTATAACTGTTTATTTTTTGAAGAACCTCTGATGCATATCTTCAGAGCCCAGTGTGACAAATGAGTGCTCTAGATTCCATGGTGAACAAGACAACCTCCAGCCATGAGTGGTTTGGAAGTCTGGGTGCTCATTGTGTCTGCACAGTGCTTTCACTGTGAGCCCTACAGCCCTCTACGTTATTGTCATTTTTGATCATGTAGAATTGACTCAACGGCACCGGGTTTGGTTTTTTGGTTTAATGTTTGCTTATTTTATTTTTATTGTTGTAAACAACATATATGGCAAAACCTGCCATTTCAACATTTTTTATAAGTACAACTCAGTGACAGTAATTGCATTCGTCATGTTGTGCACCCATCACCAGGATCCATTGCCAGGCTTTCCATTACCATAAACAGATACTCAGTGCTTCACAATGATTCCCCCTTCCTTCTCTCTCCCACCTCTACCATTATTTTTAGTTGCACTTAGACTCTCTAGCTGTACAAAATTGGGCAAATTGTTCAGCTTCTTCAAGGCCCTATTTCCCATCTACGGACCGTCAGATAAGACTAGAGGTCCCCCAGCTTCCTTTAGGCTCTGTATGTCTCTAGAACTGAGATGGTCACTGTTCTTTATGCCAAGGTGCTGGTACCTAACACAGGTCTGTGGCTTATGAGGCATTTAGTCACCAGCCATTAAGCAACTAGGCTGCTAACAGAAAAGTGAGCGGTTGGAACCCACCAGCTGCTTTATGGGCAAAAGATGTTGCAGTCTACTACTGTAGATTACAACCTGGAAACCCTGTGGGGCAGTTCTGCCCTGTCTTATAGGATCACTATGAGTTGAAATTGACTTAAAGGCACAGAACAATGAGCAGATCCTTACTAATTGTTTGATTTTATGGTCCATCCACAGAGGTTCTACATGTCACGTAAGTAATTTTTATAATATTTGTGATACGAAGCTCCACAAAATTCATTTTAACAAGTGCTATTGAGCTCTTATGATTATGATTAACCATAAAAAAAAAAATAGCAGCTGTCTTTTTAGCACTTGACAATCAACAATTGCTTATGTATCCATTATTTCATTTTATTTTCACAGTTGTCCTATGTCTCTGTTCTGTAAATAAGAAAGGAATACAGCTGGAGATGAGATGGGGTGGTGAAGTGGGGGCCACAGTTTGGAAAACTTTGATACCAGATTGAGGAGTTTCTACTTTTTCGGGTTGGCAGCACAGATCCAGGGAAGAGACTGTTACCTTTCAAGGTGGGGAGAGACTGGAATCTGATGACAGGCCAGGTGAGAGGCTTCAGCAGGACCCCAGAGAGATCCAATGACATCTGCAGTGGGGCGGTGCCTACGGGGTAGAGGGAAGGGAGCAGATACGAGAGGGCATTTCACTCTTATCTTTCAGGGAATCCTGAACCCTGCAATTGAAACCTCTTTCTTCGGTTTGCCCATGGAGACATGTAGAATAGCTCCAAACTAAATATCAGTCTCTCCCTGCATGCTAAGTTCCAGAGGGCAGAGAGAAGCCCCTTCTCACCTCCTCTTTCTTCAGAGAACCTTTCTCCCCTTTCCAATCTTCTAGTGGTTCTCATGAGTATTAATTATATCAGAGTGTCTCTTGTTCCCTGCCTCAAGCTGGAAACTGGAATCCAAGAGGCACGAAAAGGATTAGGTCAGTTTTGTGAAGCTGCCAGATCTGATGGGGTGCATTTACATTCTATTTATGTATTTTAAAGGTTCATATCCATTTAACTGTGAAAACTGAACTATTCTTGAGTGATTTGAAAGGACAGAAGCTGCATCGTGGGCAGTGGACTTGGAACTACGTTTGGGAAACAAGTAAGGAATAAAATGATCTTGAGTTTCTTAGGATCCTACAGAAATGAAGTAGGGGTGGGGGTGGGGGGGTCTTACCATATGGTGGTAGAGCTGAAGGCTTGAGAGGCAAATCTGTGGCAGCCACAGAGCACAGGAGAAGCTGGCATACTGGCCTCACACACCTGCATTGGAAGGAGATGGAGCATTCACAGACATCCCAGGTCTCTGGTGCTGCCGCCAAGAGGCTAAATATCAGCAGTCACCCCATCAAACATCTGTGATGTCTTAGATGCTAAGGATTCCTGCCCCATGAGGAACTCAGAGTTTGTTTAGAAACACCAATGTGCACAAAGCTCAACAATTCAGTGAAATACAATCACAGTTAAATGAATAAGAACCTTTGAAATACATAAAATAAATAAAAGTGGGCAATGAAGTGACATGCAAGATAAAGCAAAAGATAAAGGAGCACTATAATCACCCCTGACAATCCAAGAAGACTTCATGGAGGTGGAAATATTTAAACTCAAGCTTAAAGGAGAGGGAGTTTTCCACTGCTAATGTCATGGAGGTTATTCCACGTGGAGGGAATGATATTCCAGGACAGACAGAAGTATAAGGGAGCCTGGCATGTTCTGTGAATCCAAGCAGTTTAACAGTGTTGAATTTGAAGTGCGAAGGATGTGGATGGGGAAGACAATGAGAAAAGAATCTTTCAAGCTCAGCTGAAGAGCTTAGATGTATCCTGTACCAGTGGAGCCCTGTTAGGGCAGCAGAGGTGAGTCTGGAAAGAGAAAGTCCATATGACAGCTGTTAAAAGCCATAAGCCACAGGACATGACATTTTCACAAGAGATTTATTATATACAGGGGAATTTATCAAATAAGCAAAGATATTAAATCTAATGGGAGTCAGGTTTCTCACTGTAAGAGAGGGGAGTTATGGAGAAAGAGAAAACTAGAATAAATTAGAAAGAACCCTATAGCGCTGAATTGGAATTGGGGGTATTGCATGTGTGTCTGGGTGTGTGTGTGTGTGCGTGTGAGAGAGAGAGAGAGAGAGGAGATCACTTTTTTTTAAATAGTAGAAAAAAATCTTAAATTAGAAATGCAGGCAGATTAACACTTCTGGCAGCTGTTTTCATATAGATTATTTCTACTGATCTATCTTTAAATTCACTGACCCTGTCTTCTGTTTCCTTTAATCTGTTACTAAGCCCAACCAGTTAATTTTCACATCAGATGCGCTTTCTAGCTTTAGAATTTTCATTTTTTTTATTACTTATATTTCTCTTCTGAAATTCCACATCTGTCCACTTGTTATCACTACATTTTCATTTAAGTACCTGAACATATCTATGATACAGGCAGTCCCAACTTACAACAGGGTTCTGTTCCAACGACTCTGCCATAAGTCGGTTCTGACGTAAGTCGAATACCTCTTTGTTTTTTAGTTTTTGTAGCCTGCTATATGGCTTTTTTTTTATATGGCAGTGTTTTGAACAGTAAATCATAACATTGAACGCCTCCAAGTGAACATCTGAGAATGATAACATCAGCAAAATATACGCTGTGACATTGTGTGTGGTACATATTACCAATGATAAGATGTACAAAAAAAACAAGAGGGTCCTTCAGTGTGAGTCATTATAACTCAAATACATTGGAAGTCAGGAGCTACCTGTAGCTATTTTAAAGTTCTTGTCTGCTAATTCCAAAACCTGGGTTATCTCAGGTTCTGTTTTAATCGACAGTTTTTGTCTCCTAGTTATAAATTACATGTTCTGCTTCTAGGCTTGTCTTTTTTTTTTTTTCCCCCATGCTCTACATTTTTTTAAATTTTTTTATACATTGTATTGCTGAGAGTCTCGATTTTGTTGTTTTTATTTAAAGAATGCTAAGCTTTGTTCTGACATACTGGCAGATTAGTTGGATCTTTCAGGGCTTGTTTTAGGCTCTGGGAGAGTGGTCCTATCGCACCACTTACTCTAGGGTAACAGTAGTGCCGGTGCTTAGATGTGGCCTTTCTGTGGACTCGTTCAGCTCTTCTCTCCACTCTGAATGATCAGAACTCTTAGGGATTCCAGCACTGAGTATCATTAGGGATCTCTGTTCATCTACAGCTTTGGAGAAGCGATTATCTGCCAGGTCTTGGGTAGTCTTGGCCCACACATATACATTTTAGCGTCATCTGAAGACTTCAGGAGACTCCTTTAGAAACCTTGGAGCTCCTCCTTTGCACAGCTCTCTTCTCTGTTATCCTGTCTGAAAGACTTCTGCTGTTTCATCCTCTTTGAACTCCACCTTCTGCCTCTCTAGCCTAGCCAGACTGCTGTGTGCTGCTTGGGCTCTACTTCCCTGAGCCACGGTTCAGAAACCCTGGTGGTTAAGAGCTATGGCTGCTGACAAAAAGGTTGGCAGTTTGAACCCTCCAGGCGCTCCTTGTAAACTCTATGGGCAGTTCTATTCTGTCCTATAGGGTTGATACGGGTTGGAATCAACTCAACTGCAGCTGGTGTGGTTTTTTTGGTTTGGAGCCATTGTTCAGAAGCAGCCCCAAGCAGAAAGCCAGGATGGTCACGTGACTCACTCACCTCATGTATTTTCCCTCTCTCAGCTGTTGTTTCTCACCAAGGTTTTGTGCTGAAGTCTTTCTGAACCAAAACTAAAGGGAGTGACTTGCATAGATATTTTTGTCATCATAAACACCTAGCCTCTTTCTCACTTCCTTCCCGTGGTTTTAGAGAGGAGTTGGTTAGGTAAATCAGGCATGGGAACTTTGAAACTACTTGCAAAGTTCCCTGAAGTGACACAGACAGTGGATTAAGTTAGCAGAGCTGGTATCCTTTCAATAGGCTAACAGTCTAGAACCTAGACTATAAAATTTGAGTTTAGCTTAATTCCACACACACGTGTTGGACATGTCCTATGTATGTGCCAGGCAGTGTGCCAGGTGTTGTAGGTACAGAGATGAATAAGACATGGCCAATACCCTGAAGAACTTCATGCATGATAGATTACTACAGAGCCACATGGTTAGTGCTGTCATGGTCGGTCTATGGAGGAACTTCAGTGGGAGCACCAAGCAGGAGTGGCCAGTCCAATCTAAAAAGGCCAGCATAGGGTTGAAGAATCTGAAAGGCGATGATGGATAAAGATTGAAGGATATACAGAAGCTGTTTAGGCCAACTGGAGTGTTCCCACAAGAGGTGATCACTGGTAAAAGGCATGGAAGTTCAAGCTGTCCTGGAAACGCGTGTGAGCATTAGGTGGGAGGTTGAGCTGGAGGCTCTGTCGGGTTTTTTGCCTCTGCAGGCACCCTCTTCACCTGGCAGCTACCTAGATGTAGGCTGCATCTGAGGAAGGCTAATCCCCCTTCTTGGACCAGCTCAAGGATAGTGAGCTTGATTCTGGCTAAGGCAGTGCGTCTCAAATCTGGCTCTATATTTTAAATCTCTGGAGAATTTTAAAGAGGAACTACGCCCAGCCCCAGACAAGGCAAATCAGAGCCTCTCAGGATAAAGACGCGTCATTTTTATTTCTTAAAGGCTGCCCAGATAAATTTGATATGGAGACAAGGTTGAAAATCCACTGGGTTAAGATATGGGTTCCCTATGACATCATCATTTGAGAGGAAACGAGAAAGATCATTTCAAAGGGTAAATGAAGAAGTTTCCTGTTGCATAATAAAGGTCTATAGGGAACAATTAATCACGAGAGAGCTAGCCACCATCAAATCAGCAAGTGATTGATCACTGCAAGCAGGGTCTGTGACACTAATTCTGACTGCACTGGCTCACAAGGGTGGAGGTTGTGTTTTGTCACTAAGATCTCAAGCTCTGTTTTAGTAAGGAGCATGGGTTTCTTTAAACTTTCTTATGCGAAGGACTGTTACCGCAGACCGTCCTTTAGGGCCTCAAAACTTCAATATGTAATTGAAGAAGTTGAATCTGGTAGCACCAAGCAGGAGGGAGGAGGAATTGGAAGAGTGGAAAAAGGACGGAAGGTCACACAACAGGCCAAGTGATCATTAATGCTTGTGGAGGTGATGGGATAGTAATCATAAGATTATCAATCTTTATTGACTTTGGCATTGTGTTCTAATCCTCACAATAACCTGGGAAGTCAGGTACCGTCATCCCAAGTTAGTAGATAAAGAAGCCAAAGTTGAGGGGAGTTAGCTGCGTTGCCTAAGAATTCACAGCAAGTCAGAGACTGAGTTGGGATTCAAACCCAGATCAGTCTGGTCCAAGGCCCTTAGTCTTCCAACATCCCCTTTGCTATCGAGCTCCTGCTGGAGGGATGGGGCTGGAATAGCTGCCCCCATCCCCGTGATAAACCATACATCAAACATGCTGGACAGGTACCGGGTGAAAGGGGCTCCTGGTTCCCTCTTTTCTTCTACAGCACGTGCAGGGTTAACCAGCACAGAGGCATTATATAACTGTTCTTTGTTTAACTGCAATATGAGTTTCACTTCTGCCTCCAAAATATCCCCCTGGGACAGTTGCTGGGGCTACAGACTTTCCGTGGCCCAGGAGGGTGGGATGCTGCTGTTCAGGGGCTGGTACCCGGCAGGTGTGTGCTGTGCAGCCACCTTTAGGCTCCGAGCCCCTGATGCTTCTTCTAAGACTGAATCTTGCCATCAGTTCTAGAACCACTGAGGGAAACAGGCAGACGTCTGTGGACAGGACAATGCTCAGTTCAAGCGGTGGGGATGAAACTCTGGGCTAGAGCCTGTTTCTTAAATACACACACACGCCCATACACAGAGAGAGACACGCGCATTGACCAATACTGTATCACAGACTCAGAAGATAAATCAGAGGCATCAAATTCACTCATTCTTTCCACAAATCACTTTTTAATTGAGTAGTTACTATGTTCCAGGGTCATTTCTGTGTGAATAAATAAATTAAAAAGGTTTATGTAATTATATAACATAACGTAGCTCCAGGAATGCCGTTTCATCCCCTTGGCCACACTCTCTAAAACTACTTTTTCTCCTTTCCCTTTTTTTTTTTTTTTTTTTTGCTTCTTCCTGGGCTCTTGTCATTATTCCTCCAATTGCTTGTTGGGTGACTTTGCTTAAGTTATTTAACCTGTCTGTTTCCATTTCCTTCTCCCTAAAATAATAGCACCAAATTTATAGTTCTATTCTTAATATTAAATGAAAAAAAAAGTTCTTGAGGTCCTCAACAGCATGCCTGGTACATAGTAAACGCTCAATACTGAGGGGTGCAAATGGGTAATGCACTCTGCTGCTAACCAAAGGGTTGGTGGTTTGGGTCCACTCAGAGGTGACTCAGGAGCAAGGACGAGTGATCTACTTCTGAAAATCAGCCATTGAAAACTCTGTGGGGCGCAGTTCTACTCTGACACACACGGGGTCGCCACGAGTCGAGATAGACCCACAGCAACCGGTAGAGACGCCTCAGTACAAGGGAGTGTGATGAATGGGATAAACCGTCAGGAGACCAGACTTTGGCAGCCACGGCCCAGACAGGGGTGCTTGGAGCATACCCCTCAGGACCCCACTGACGGGAAGCACAACCCAAATGCCCGGAGTGTGAATTAAAGTAACCTCCTCTAGACATTTGAGAGAGAAACCACAGAACATCAGTTAAAATGGTAGTGTTAAAAGGCAGCAGAGAAAATACAGGTTTCCTACGAAGGAATGGTAGTTAGGCTGACAGTAGACCATCCCCTAAAACAGATGCCAGCAAAGATGAAGCATCACCCAGAAGGTGCTGAGGAGAAGTGATTGTCAAGCTAAGAAAAATAATATTAAATAATAGCTTCCAATTTTTGAGCAATGAGTATGGTATCCTGGAATTCCGTACTCAGCAGAATTATTATTTAATGATGAGAGTGAAATAAAGACTTTCAGGCATACAAAGACATACAAAGAATGACTACCCATACACCCTCAAGGGAAAATAAAATCAACAAGAAGGTGGGCAGGGATCGAGGAAAAAAAAAGGGTGAGAGCCGAAGTTGGTAAATATATTTAGCAACTGATTGTAAGCAATTAAAAATAATTGCTACTTTGTTTTTAAGATGGTGGAATCAAAAATAATAAGGAAGATATAAGGACCTTCAGTGAGTAACCTGTGCCTTGTGAGGATAGTTGAGATAAAGAATTTAGACTTTGTTGGAGAAGCGATTGGTTGAGTATGAGCATTGAAATTAAAGTTTAGCAATAGAAAGGACAAACATATTCATATATCTGCACCTTCTCTGTGGGAGGTGTTGTTCTAGACACTGGGGATATGGAGATGAACAAGACACGCTGTCTCTTTCTGCATGGATTTACTAACCTAAGTTATAATACATTCTCACAGTGACCTTGGTTATTTGTAACAATGCTGAGAGTTACTTCAGATTTGTTTTCTAGAAAGAGGGGATGGGTATTAGTCTCAGCATGCTCTATGAGGGGAGGAAATGGCCTTTTTGGGTGCCTCCCTGCTAATCTTAGAGAAAAAAAAAAGCCTTTTTTTTAAATTTATAATTTTATTTTATTTTTGTTGAAAGTATACATTAAAAAAAAAAAAAAAACTCGCCCATTCAACATTTTCTACACGTGCGGTTCAATGACGTTGGTTACCTTCCTGGCACTGTGTTACCACTCTCGCAATCTCTACCCATATTGTTTCACCACCATTAACTTAGGCCCCCTGTCCCCCAAACTCCTCCCTTGTGTTTTAGAGTTATTGTTGACAATTTGATCTCATATAGGTAACTCTTTAAAAGAACGCACTGCTCAAGGTGAACATTCTTTACCAGTTGAGCTAAACTGTGGTTTGGTTTAAAGATGACTTCATGGGTTAGTTTTGGTTCAAGGCTTAACGATTATCTCAGCACAATAGATTTGGGGGTTCCCCCAGCCTCCAGTAAGTCTGGCAGAAAGAAAGCCTTCTGAATGAGAATCCCGACTCCACTGTCCTTAGCAGTTAAAATAACTGACAGATGATGCATGTCTTCTTCCCTTGGGTTTAACATCAAAGGTCACAACTAGCTGGGCTTTATTTAGCACAGAGACACAACAGACCACTGAGAGATAAAACGTGGGCTGGGGAGGGTGGGTATGGTGCAGGCAGGGGCACCACATGTCTTTGATGTGGTGGAAAACAGGTGAAATTGGTCACTCCAGATTAGGAAATAAGCACAAGTAAGCCTGTGCTTACCTTGCTGACTGGGTCGTCTGGCCCTGACAGGGACTGTAAATTTGAAAAGAGGCTTTGATTCTGTAGGAAGGTGCTGTGGGGTTGGAAGAGAGACAGACACCAGCCATACCTAGAAGCAGAATCTTTGATGAGGTGAAACCCATGTGAAATTGTTCTCTACAGATGACCTGGTAAGCAAGGTAGGCACTGTGCTTACCTTTCCTATTGGATAATCCACCCCTGGGCGTGGGGTGTCCTGGGGAAGACCAAAGCACAGAGTGGGCTTGGGAGAAGCAGAGGTGGGCTCAAGCCCCATTGTCTGTCTGTGCTGAGCAACCTCCAACAAGTCAGTTACCTTCTCTAAGCTTCAGTTTCAGGTTACTATGGAAACCACAGGTGGTGATGGACATGATCGCCCCTTTGGAGGAGCTCTTTGATGATCAGTTACAGGTGCCCCTGTGCTGATCGGAGCCACCTCAAATGCTTTTCTTATTTCTCTCAGTGTGGTTTAAGTTCATGGGCTCAATCTTATTTATCTTTATATATTCCCTTGTACTGCGCTGGGAACATGGTCATTTCTGAACAAATGTCCCTTAATTGAGCTCAAGTAAACAAAATGAATTTGGATTGAATTGACAAAGGAGCAATCTAAACATGATGCAATTGAATTCACACTTTGATTAAGGGCTTGTTTTCACAGCTTTTATAGAAATATTATAGAAATTCAGAGAAGAAGGAGATTAAAGTAGACTGAGCTAGCATTTACTGAGGACTAGTGTTTATGGAATGCCCACCAGTTATGTGCCCGACACTATGCCAGGCATTCTTCCACATATTATCTCTTTAAATCCTAACAACACACTGAGAAAAGGCCCTGTTACCATCATTTTACAAATGAGAAGCCAGGGGTGCAGAAAAGCAATGTAACCTGCTCAAGGTCACCAGGTGAAGCAGCAGGGGCAGGGTTTGGGAGCCAGCTCTGTCTGCTCCTCTGGCCCACTCCTGGCTTTCTCAAGCCCCAGTCTGGGGGCAACACCTCCCTGTGTTTCCTTTGCTTTCTTTTTTGTTTCCCCTGCCACACTGGCTGAGCCTCACTCCCTACGCCCGTTTCAATTATAGCCTGCAAGCCTGTGCTTTGAAAAATATAATTTATTTCCCAGTCAGGCCAAACGGAAGAACACAACTGTGTGTTTAAATACTAATTAACCTTTCACAGTGTGCACTGCTTTGCACTCTCTCTCTCTCACCTAAAACAAAAGCAGTCAACACGCAGGGCCATCATGCCAGGATTTCTTCTTCCTTTGACCCTACCACTTGGAGTCTGCAGCAACTGGCTATGGGGATCTCTGTACTTGGATTTGAATGCCTTTAGAAAGAGGAGAAGGAGGCCCAGTGGTGCAGTGGTTAAAGCGCTGCTCAGCTGCTAACTGAAAAAGTCCATGGTTCTAAAGCACCAGCTGTTCGTAGGAGAAAGATGCGGCAGTCCACTTCCATAAAGATTTACAGCCTTGGAAACCCCACGGAGCAGTTCTACTCTGTCCTACAGTGTTGCTGTGATTTGGAATTAACTCCATGGCAGTGGGTTTTGAAAGAGGAGACAACCATGGGTGTGGTCACCAATGTGCTTTTCTCTCTGCATTGAGAGATCTGAGCTCCCTTTGCCATCGAGTTTGCATGGTCCATTCCAAGGCAATGCCATCTGTATTAATCCCATCAACCATATTGTCTTCTTCTCTCCGAGATGTCTAGTAATAAACTCAACAAGGGTCTCCATGTCAATCAGCTGAAGGACTATTTCATTGACAGCGGCATGTCGACATCGTACTGTTCTCTTACTGCACCCCGCCACCCTCTCGGCTGTTCCCCTCTCTTCAGCTTCCCTGCTTTTGTAGCTCTCTCCTCCAGTGTGGGCTCTCGTTCTGCACCTAGATCCTTGCATTGACCACTTGGCTTTGGAGGGCTGATACCTCTCTTGACCTCAGAACCTTTTGAGGGTACATCTACTTGCCTCTTTCTCCAAAGTAACAGATGCCCCACGCAGAAAGCCCTCTTTGACCCTCAGCACCATTCTTTAACGGACCCTAATGACGTGTTTAGTTTTGGACATGATGATTGTACGCGCTTGGGAATTATACAAACGGAGATACCCATTAGACCAAATGCTGGTTTGTAGCTTTAGAAAGAAAATGAAGAAGACTAGAAAATAATCGTGTCCTGGAAAGCAGACAAAAGCGTGATTTCTAGAAGGAAGGAAATTTTTTTTTTTAATAGAATCAGATGCAACAGAGGAGTCCAGCATAATAACAAAGGGAATGTGTTTATTAGATTTTGCAGCAAAAAAGTGGGTGCTTTCCTTTGTCAGATATACTTATGTGGGTTTGGATGACAAAGACACCAAATTGCAACAGGTTGAAAAGAGAATGAGAGGACAGAATGTTGAGATAGAAAGTGTAGATCCTGACTTCAAAGGGCCTAGCACAGGGCTGGGCACATAGCAGGCTCTCAGTAGATAACTGTTGAGTGAATGGAAATGGAAGACAGAGCCAGAGAGGAGGGTGGGAGTCTTAACCTCTTACCTTGAGAAAATGTCTTGAGAATTTTGCTCTGGAAAGGAGGTAACAATCTAGCTATGACTACATAGCTAAAAATTGTAATATAGTTTTTTAAATGTATATGATTAAGACTCATAGCAACTGAGATGAAATTGACTTAATACAACGGATTTTGAGGAGCTCTGGCGGCACGGTGGTTAAAGCGCTCAGCTGCTAACTGAGAGGTCGGTGGTTTGAACCCATGAGTTGCTCTGTGGGAGAAAGATGTGGCAGTCTGCTTCGGTAACAATTACAGCCTTAGAAACCCTATGGGGCAGTTCTACCCTACCCTATACGGTCACTATGAGTCAGAATCAACTTGATGGGAATGGTTTTTTGTATGTTTGTTTATACAATGAAGCATTAAATTATTTGCAAAGTATCAGGTCATGAGAAAATGAAGCTGTCTACATGCTTTGCTTATAACCAAAAGGGTGAGGACTTCCTGGTGCTGTAATATCCAAACCTGATCCTCACCCAGATCTCCATGTGACTAGGGTAAAAATACAAAGCATGTCTCTTGGTATGAACTTACGTTTATCAAACCCCCCAGCCAGTACCAGTTGCCACTGAGTCAACTCTAACTATCGGCAACCCCATGTGTGTCAGAGCAGACCTGTGTTCCACGGGGTTTTCAAAAACGGATTTTTGTTTTTAAGTAAATTGCCAGGTCTTTCTTCCAAGGCATCTCTGAGTGGGTTTGAACTATTGAGCACGTTAGGCATTTGAACCACCCAGGGACTGGGATCAAACCCTCGAGAGATTGACATTCATGGATTCAACAGATGCCAATCGATCAGAATGTCCACCTATCAGGCGACAGTGGCCAGGGCATATGACTATGGGGAAGATCAGAATGGGTGCATCTGCCAGGCAGGACATCTGCTTTCTGGAAATAAAATTGCTCCAAGGTCCATATTACTGCCCGAAGGTTGCTGCCCACCAGGGCCTTGGAGTGCAGGGAGTTAGGGGGTGATCTTAGTGACTACTGACTAGGAGCAGTGGTAGACTGACTGCTCCATTCCTGCCATACGGATTGACCTTCTCTGTTAACCAGCTTGGTGTGTGGGCAGGTTCGGGTATCCACCTCCGTTAGATGCTTTGCAGTGAAACTACAAGATCAGATCCAAGAGCTGGTGATAGTGAGACATGAGGATGGGAATCACCTCTCCAGTGTCTGGCATAAAATAGGTGTGAAGTAAATAGCTTTTGTATGGATGAGTGAGTAAACAGATAAATATGCCATGGGTTTCATGGGGTATGACATTGAGGTGGAGTCAGGTGTTCTCTTCTGTTAGACCCACTAGTTCCAGCTGCTTTGGTCTTGCCTATTTGTCCTCCTCACCTGGCCTGGCTGAAAAATGCTTCACTCAGGTCCTGCTGTCTGTCCATTCTCCCAGCCTCTCAAGGGAAGGGTGTGTGCATGTGCGCGTGTGCGCACGTGTGTGTGAGTGAGTGCATGTGTGTGTGTGTGCGTGCACGAAATGTGTGAGTGTGTGTGCACACAAATGTGTGTGTGTGAGTGCATGCGTGTACAGGCTGTGGGTGTGTGTATGAGTGTGTGTATGTGAGTGTGTGTGAGTAGCAAGACCTAAAAAAGATTATTTATAATCTCAAGTGTCAATCAAGAAATAAATATCTATCAAAAGCTTCTGTGACCACATTAAAAATTAATGAACCCACTGCCCTGGAGTTGATCCCTACTCACAGTGACACTATAGGGCAGAGCAGAACTACCTTATAGGGTTTCTAAGGCTGTAAATCTTTATGGAAGCAGATTGCCACATCTTCCTCCAGCAGAGAAGCTGGTGGGTTCAGACCACTCTCCTTTTGATTTGCAGCCGGGAGCCTTAACCACCGTACCACCAAGGCTCCAAAAATTAGTAACTAAATAATAACTAAACTAGTAATAACCATGGGGGGTGGGTTTTTTATCCCGTTTTACAGACGAGGAGACTGAATTCCAAAGAGACTCAGTGACTTGCCTGAGATACCTCTGGTAGGAAGTGGCAGGACAGGGGTTTAAACCCTGGTCAGTTTGACTCCACACCTAGTAAATGCCCAACACATCAAAGCCTTGGTTTCCTTTTCAAGAAAAGAAAAAAGGGAATTCATCTGAAAAGTTTCCTCCAATCCTAGCACTCCCTGGTCTCATGAATTTTGTTTCCTTTCCCTTTTTTTTCCCTTAGTGCCTAGACTTGGGTTTCACGGGGCACGTGCATTTATTCGGGTGCTTTAGGCAAGGTCCAGTAGGTGGCACTACAGAGCAGACACAGGCCTGCCCAAGGCTGCTGTGGGAGACCAGGTAGACCTGATAGAGGCTCAGCCCTGGGTATTGACTAGCAGCAGTGGAATGTTAGCTGACTGTCCTCTTCGGAATGCAAATCACTACTACGGTCTGGGCTTCCAGTGGAGGGCGATGAATTCCTCTGACAATTCTACCAATCCTGAAAGACTAAGACCAAATGGGAGTTTGCTACTTAAACTAAGATCTGGAAATATTCTTCCGTGGAAAGGACAATGATTTTAAAAAAAAGAAAGTAAAAACATCCCACAATGTCACGGGTAGGAGCATAATCTTACCTGGGGCAGCCCTGGATTTGAGAGCCAGTTTTCCTTTTTTTTTTTTTCTTTCTTGTTTATCCTCTTCCTTCCTTCTTTTCTTCTTCCCTATCTCTTCCCCTCCCTTTCTTTCTTTCTTCCTTCCTTCTTTCTTCTCCTTTTTCCTCCCTCCTTCCTGTCTTCCTTTCTTCTTCCCTTTTTTCCTCCCTCCTTCCTGTCTTCCTTCCTTCCTTCTTCCCTTTTTTCTTCCCTCCCTCCTTCTTGTCTTTGTTCTTTCCCTCCTCCCTTTTTTCTCCCTCCCTCTCTCCCTTCCTTCTTTCCTCCCTGTCTCTTTCCCTCCTTCCTTCCTTCCTCCGTCCCCTGCTCTCCTCCCTCCCTTCTTTCCTCTTTCTTTCTTTTCTTACTTTTTTTGACACAACTTTGCTAGGTTCCTCTCTTCCAGGAAACCTCGGATGAATAAGAGAATCCCTGTCCTCAAGGTGGTCCTGGAAGGAGGTAGGCAACAGGTGTACAATTTCAATGCTAGGTGGTAAATTATGTAGCAAAGAAAACACAAGGTTCCATAGAAGCCCAGGGGAGGGTCCCCAATCATGGTGGAGAGAGTGGCCTGAAGAGGAGTGGGAGGAGCCCAGTGAAAGGCAGTGGGACAGGTGGGAGCAGAGTGGAGTTCTGTGCAGAGGATGACATCCATGCCAGGAAGCCAAGGTGATGGATGTCTTAGCGCATCGGGGGTGAAGCAAGTGGTTGAGAGGGGCTGGGAAATAAACTACAGGGAGGTGATGCTAAGCAGAAGGCAGATTAAGGAGCCAGCTGACTGCTGCTCTAAAGGAAGTGGACTATCTTCTAGGAAGGAGGTGGGGAGACGACTGATTTGCAGTATGCTGGAAGCAGCACGGAAGGCAAGCCAGCTGGAGCCATTCTGGGCAGAGGATTTAGGGAAGGGCTTTGTGCAGGTTCTGAGTCTTTATCTCTCTATGATCTGGGGAAAATCATTTCTCCTCTCTGGGGTAGCATGTACAAATCATGAAAGCAAACAGGTTGGAGGGGGTGAAATCTTAGTGGTGGAGAGAAGTAGCCCAGGTTAACCTGACTCCACGGCTTGCCCCCTCATGACTCAGAACCATGCCCCGTGTCTTCTCCAGCTGCAGACATCTCTCTGCAGGAGCTCCGACAGCCCTGCACAAGCTTTAAAGCACAGCAGCCAGCGGCCTGGGAAAGCCTCGCTCCATCCCAGTGCTGTTGTTCTTCGGTGGTGCATTTCTCTCTGAGCTCTGTCCCTGGCTCCTGACTGAGTTATCATGGCCGTTCATTTTACAACATCTCCCAGCCTGCCTGCAGATTCATCTCTGGCTGACCACACAGAGATCAGCTGCTCCTGGATGGACCTCCTTTGCAGGGAGCAGACAGGAGCTGGGCCTCCGCTGGGAAAAAACACTCAGCCAGGCCAATGCCACCCTCAGACACAGAGCAATTACATCCTGGATGCAGTGCGTGCATGTGGCAGGCAAGGTAGGAGGCACGCACTTTGAGGAAGCACAAGAGTCCTGGTGCAGCTTGAAGGGCAGCCGTGAGGCAGAGGAGAGAACACTGCAGTGAGGACCAAAAGCAGAGGATGCAAGTAAATCCAGACAGCTATTGAGCATCAACTGTACACCAGGCAATATGCCAGACGCAGGCTATCAAAGGTGAAGAACAGACTCCTGCCCTTAAGGAGGGCACTGGGTCCTCAGCACCTACAGAGGCAGACACAGCATGCCATAACTGCTGACCTGCGAGATCGGTGCTTTGAGACCCGGTGCGACTATGTGGGGAGTGGGGGGCTCCTCAGAACAGCACCTGGCTCCCCCTCCTCATGCAAGCTCTAGCAGCCTCTGATTGTTCTGCAAACAGACGGTAATGGGTATGACAGAACACACCCTTGATGCTAGTAAAATGTAATGCTCAAATCAAGCAGTAAAATTGTCTATTCATATGCATTTTTATATCTCCCTGTATAATAAAAGGAATCACATTCCCATAAGAAGAATTTCTTAAGTCAATATGCAAAGCCCCCTCCCCACCCTTGATCCATTGATTTCACAGACAGCACCCCAAGGGGCACATAAGGAGGAAGACAGAAGAGAGGGGAATAATAGGTTTGAGTTTATGGTCCTGTGAGGCACGATGTGGCTTAATGGTAAGTTTAAGGTGACGTTCCTGCTACCTCCTCCCAGATTCGGCTGAGAGTAGTTAGACAAAATCTAATCTCCCTTTCTTCCACATGCCGCAAGTTCAATGTCTCAGGTCCTTTTTCAGCTGCATCTGGCCAGTTGTATTAACACACAGTTTGTATGTGTACAGGCAGCTTGGTTGTTGTTAGTTGCCATTCAGTCGGCTCTGACTCATGGTGACCCCACAGAACAAAACGTTGCCCAGTGCTACATGATCTTCCCATCTTCATGATTGCTGACATGTTTGAATCCATTGTTGCAGCCGCTGTGCCAATCCATCATGCAGAGGGTCTTCCTCTCTTTTGCTGACCCTTTCTTTACCAAGTATGGTGTCCTTCTCCAGATATTGGCTTCTCCTGATAACATCTCACCATCTTGATTCTAAGGAGCATTCTGACTGTATTTCTTCCAAGACTGATTTGTTCGTTCTGGCGGTCCACGGTATATTGAACATTCTCAGCCAACACCACAGTTAATGAGTCAATTCTCCTTCAATCTTCTGTTTTCATTGTCCAGCTTTCGCGTGCCTATAGGGTGATTGAAAAGACCATGGCTTGGGTCAGACGCACCTTAGTCATCAAAGTGCCATCTTTGCTTTTTAGAGCTTTAAAGAGGTCTTTTGCAGCAGACTTTCCCAATGCAATACGTTGTTTGATATCTTCACTGCTGCTTCTTGACTGTCATTTGATTTCTTGACTGGTGGCTTGGGTGGTGTTGGTTTTTCTTCATTGAAAACTGCATTGTGGCTTTGGTTGACATAGACAACCCCTTCTCCCCCACAGCATACACAGAGACAAGGTCACCGCAGGCACAGGCCTCACTTCAGATCTTCATCTACAGAAAAAAACGTATCAGGCATAAGGATTAAAATGGGGACATGGCCAACATGTGCTGTTTCTTTGGGATCGCGCTTTTCTGCCTTTAACATGCAAAAAAAGACAAATGAAATTTCTCTCTATTTTGCTAACCAGAAAACAGAGTTTGTAATAGAAATGCAGGCCTTTCATTTAAGTTTTTAAAACAATGTTCAAAACAACTCAGAACTAAATTGAGTAAATAAATGAAGTTAATGGAGAGAATCGGCAGAATGTTCTCTGAACTATTGTTTTTTAAAAAAAGTAATAGAAGCTAGCTGAATGCATAAAACAATGAGGAAGTGGAGGAGGGAGTACCAACTGCAGCCTAGCATGGGAGGTACCATGAATGCTAAGAAATGCTGTTGTTTTCTTGTCCAATAAGCAGGAGTTTCAGGTGAGCGAGAGTGAAGAAATTCCATTAGAGTAAAAATTCTGAAACATAACTTTTCATAATTTTTCTGAGACATAATTGTCCTTTTCCTGCACCATATTCGAAGACTTATATTAACCCAAATAGCATTGATGCTCTGTGTGCAAAAAGTGTGGGCTAACTCATGAAATCTAGAAGTATATATTTTGTGGTAAGAATACTAATTGAGTGAGAAATAAAAGCATGGATTTTCTAATGTTAGAAAAAAAAAAGAGTGGAGCAAATTCTGGAAGGGATTTCCCCTAAATTCAATTTTCAGCACCTTGAACATTGGGATTGTTTCATCTGACTAGACGTAACAGTAAATGACTGGGAGGTATCTAATCTGTGAACACAAGCATTCTATGTGAGTGGAAAGACGTTAGAAAAAGAAAAGTGCCACTGATCTCCTTTGTGAAAGCATTATTTGTGTTCTTTGAGTGTCTGAAATCCTGGGAGTTCTAGCTCTGCCCACAAATGGCGATGCGACTTTGACTGAGTTGCTGAAGCTCCCTGGTCCTGTGTGTCTTGGCTGTACATGAAGGCAGGGAACCCGATGAGCTCTGGGGTTCCTTCCAGGCTGGTGTGAATTCGTTCCACTCCCTGAGCATGTTCTGTGTGCCCAGCCTGTGGTTGGCACCTGCAGCATCCTTGCCCTGAAGCAGTGAGGGAGATGCACATGGTACTTTGAATCTTAGACAGAGGGCAAGACCTGTTGTAGCAGGTGTCTGCTACAACAGGTCTTACCCTCTGTCTAAGATTTCTTTTTGCTAAAGCCACCCGTTTGTGGTATTTCTGGGTTTTGGGGGTTTTTTTTTGGTAGCACTAGATAACTAAGAAACTGGCTATAAAGGATCTTTGAAATTACTTTGGAGAAAGGAGAATTAGTTTCATTCCATGCATTCATGCATTCAATCCATTGTCCTTTCATTCAACGAATATTTATTCCTGGGCCACATCCTGTGCTAACCACTAGGGATAAAGGAATGCGTAAGAGAGAGCAGCTGTCCTCCAAAATGTCCAGTGCTGAGGGTTTGTCTTTAGATTCTAGAGATTTCTCTTCTTAAATGACATAATAGCCGCAAAAATGGGCTCAAAAAAAAAAAAAAAATACCAACAATTATGAGAATGGCTCGGGACAGGGCAGCGTTTTGTTTTGTTATATGTGAGACCCTCAGGGTTAGAGCCAACTCACATGCAGCTAACGACAACAACAGAATATAGATGCAACTTCAGTAATTCCAAAGTTTTGCTTGCCTTTGGTGCCTAAAAACAAAACAAACAAACAAACAAAACCCATTGCCGTGGAGTCAATTCCAGCTCATAGTGACCCTATAGGACAGAGTAGAACTGCCCCCATAGGGTTTCCAAGGAGCAGCTGGTGGATTTGAACTGCCGAATTTTGGGTTAGCAGCCGAGCTCTTAACCACTGCACCACCAGGGCTCCCCTTTAGTGCTTGTTGTCCTTGTTGTTAGGTGCCATTGAGTTGGCCCAATTCATAGCGACCCTATGTAAAACAGAACGGAACACTGCCAGGTCCTGCGCCCCGCTCACAGTCCTGGTTATGCTTAAGTCAATTGTTGCATCCACTGGGTCAATCCACCTCTTTGAGGGTCTTCCTCTTTTTCACTGACCCTGTACTTTACCAAGCATGATGTCCTTTTCCAGGGCCTGATCCCTCCTGACAACATGTCCAAGGAATGTGAGATGCAGTCTCGCCATCCTTGTGTCTAAGGAGCATTCTGCTTGTACTTCTTCCCAGACGGATTTGTTCATTCTTTTGACAGTCCATGGTATATAAGATATTCTTCTCCAATACCACATTTCAAAGGTATCAATTCTTCTTTGGTCTTCTTTATTCATTGTCCAGCTTTCACATGCGTAGGAGGCGATTGAAAACACCATGGCCTGGGTCAGGCAGACCTTAGTCTTCAAGGTGACATTTTTGCTTTTTAACACTTTAAAGAGGTCTTTTGCAGCAGATTTACCCGATGTAATGCGACTTTTGATATCTCAACTGCTGCTTCCATGAGTGTTGACTGTGGGTCCAAGTGAAATGAAATCCTTGAAAACTTCAATCTTTTCTCCATTTATCATGATGTTGCCTATTGGTCTGGTTGTGAGGATTTTTGTTTTCTTTACGTTGAGGTGTAATCCATACTGAAGGCAGTGGGTTTTGATCTTCATCAGTAACTGCTTCAAGTCCTCTTCACTTTCAGCAAGCAAGGCTATGTCATCCGCATAACGCAGGTTGTTAATGAGTCTTTCTCTAATCCTGATGCCCCATTCTTGTTCACATAGTCCAGCTTCTCGGAGTATTTACTCAGCATACAGACTGAATAGGAATGGTGAAAGGATACAACCCTGAGGCACACCTTTCCTCACTTTAAACCATGCAGTATCCCCTTGTTCTATTCGAAAGACTGCCTCTTGATCTATGTACAGACTCCTCACGAGCACAGTTAAGTGTTCCGGAATTCCCATTCTTTTACAATGTTATCCATAATTTATTATGATCCACACAGTCCAATGCCTTTGCTTAGTCAATAAAACACAGGTAAACATCCTTCTGGTATTCTCTGCTTTCAGCCAGGATCCATCTGACATCAGCAATGATATCCCTGGTTCTGTGTCCTCTTCTGAATCCGACTTGAATTTCTGGCAGTTCCCTGTCGATATACTGCTGCAGCCACTTTTGAATGATCTTCAGCAAAATTTTACCTACATGTGATATTAATGATATTTTTCAATAATTTCCACATTCCTTGAGATCACCTTTCTTGGCAATAGGCATAAATATGGATCTCTTCCAGTCAGGTGGCCAAGTAGCTGTCTTCCAAATTTCTTGGTGTAGATGAGCACTTCCAGCACTGCATTCCGTTTGCTGAAGCATCTCAGTTGGTATTCTGTCAATTCCTGGAGCCTTGTTTTTCTTCAATGCCTTCAGTGCAGCTTGGACTTCTTCCTTCAGTACCATTGGTTCCTTCTCACATGGTATCTCCTGAAATGGTTGAAAATCGACCAATTCCTTTTGTTATAGGGACTCTGCATATTCCAACTTCTTTGCATGCATCCAGAGTCATTTAATATTTTCCCCATAGAATCCTTCAGTATTGCAACTTGAAGCTTGAATTTTTTCTTCAGTTCTTTCAGCTTGTGAAATGCAGAATGTGTTCTTCCTTTTTGGTTTTCTATCTCCAGGTCTTTGCACATGTCATCATAATACTTAGTCGTCTCGAGCTGCCTGTTGAAATCTTCTGTTCAACGCTTTTACTTCATTTTTTCCTTTCTTTCACTTCAGCTACTCGACATTCAAGAGCAAGTTTCAGAGTCTTTTCTGACATGCACTTTGGTCGTTTCTTTCTTTCCTGTCTTTTTAATTACCTCTAGCTTTCTTCGTGTATGATGTCCTTGATGTCATTCCACAGCTCGTGCTTAGTGCTGATAAATAATAAAAATAATAGTCTTGGGGATGAAAGTGGTTTTCAGTAATAGCTAGTCCTTTCTAGTCCCCAATAGCATCTCCCTTAGCACTGACCTCACCTTTGCAGGTAAACCCCCCAACATGGAGACAACACTGTGGCCTGTTCCTTCACTATACAGCCTGACAACTAAGAGTTGTAGTTTGATTGAAGTCTGTCCTCACGTGTCATTTACCCAACTGGTCCTGCTCAGGCTCTTTAGGCTGCACAGAATCAGCCAAGTCAGTAATCCATGTTTATGTGGCAGTGGTTTGTCACCTCTTGCTGGTGACCTTGGGAAAGTTACTTTATATCACTTGTCCCCCGGCTTTCTCCTCTGTAAAATGGGCATAATGTTACCTGCTCCTATTTTTAAGATAACTAAGAAGATCAAATGACATTTGATTCCTAAAAGTGTAAGGTCATTTGCTATTAAGACTGTGACATGGATTATCAGCCATAATAATAGTAATGCTGCTACTAGTTGTAGAGATAATTTACATAAAGTGTTGATAATTGGAATAGCAGCATACTATTGTACATTTGGAAACCCTGGTGATGTAGTGGTTAAGAGTTCAGCTGCCAACTAAAAGTTCGGCAGTTCGAATCCACCAGATGCTCCTTGGAAACCCTATGGGGCATTTCTCCTCTGTCCTATAGGGTCGCTACGAGTCTGAAATGATGCCATGGCAATTTTTTTTTTTTAATGCATTTGGAGTTCCTGGATGGTACAGTTAACGTGCTTGGATGAGACCCAGATGCTCCTGTGAATGAAAAACTGGTGACCTACTTCCCCCAAAAATCAGCCATTGAAAACTCTATGGAAAATAGTTCTACTCTGCCACACATGGGGTCGTCATGAGTTGGAATCGACTTGATGGCAACGGGTGGTACTGGTAAGACGTTGAGAGTCAGATTGGTGATTAGGGGCATTTGTCATCCTGCTGAGGCAAGTTCTTATTCAAAGGAGAATGGGTGTGGTGTAGACTGCAAACCGTTCCCCCATATCCATTCTCATTTCCTTTGAGCAAAGACCTCCAAGTTTTAGCTGGAAACATGGCCGCCCAGCTACAAACACTCTATTTTCCAGCCTCCATTGCAGCTGGGGGCCCTGGTGGTACAGTAGTTAGAAAGAGAAGAAACCCTCCTCCCTGCATGGAGCAACAGGCTTTTCTTGAAGTTTGGATGAGTTGGAGCCCTGGTGCCACAGTTGTTAAGAGCTTAGCTGCTCACTAAAAGGTTGGCAATTTGAATCCACCAGTCGCTCCTTGGAAACCGTGTGGGGCAGTTCTACTCTCTCCTATAGGGCCATTATGAGTTGGAATTGACTCAATGGCAATGAGTTTTTTGCTTTTTATTGCAGCTAGGAAAGGCCATGTGGTCAATTTCTGACCAATCGGTTATGAGCAAAGGTGCTATGTGTACCATGTAGGTTGTGCCCCTAAAAGGAAAGGGGCAGGCCCTATGCTTCTCCTTCCCCTTTCCAGGAAAGAGCAGAGCAACTTTTTAGACCCAGAGATGGAAGCTAGCTGAGGACAGTAGGGTACCTGGGATTACTTAGGTCTGCACTGTTATGCAAGAGAGAAATAAACTTCTGTAAGTTTGCAATAAAGAAGGCGACAAGCTAAAAGCAATTGCTGTGGTAATTGCCCCCCGCCCCAAGATGTAGCTGCCCCCTTTCTGAAAAGTATCCTGATATATTTTGAAATGTGTGTGGGGTGTGTGTGTGTTGCTACTCACTTTACAAGGTTGTAGGATGAAATCCAGTGAAAGAACATATATTTAAAAATGCTCTTCAACTGCAAATGCTTTATGAATGTGCATTAATTAGACTTTGTCAAAACCAAACTCTTCTCTTTCTACCACAAAACAGGCTTCTCCAAATATATTCTCCATCCCCATAAGTGGTCCCTTCATTCTTCTAAGGTCTTAAAACAAAAACATAGCCCCTTCTCTTCTGCTCGCATCCAAAACGTAATCAATTCGTTCAGGCTGCCTTCCCAACCTACTCACCCTCTGTCTGCCTCCCCCACCTCCACTGCCTACACCCTGGCCCCACCCACCATTGACAAGTCAGTGACCGTAACTGCTCGCCATTCCTTTCCCTAAGGCCTACACTCCAAACACAGCCAGATAATCCTTTCAAAACATAAGTCATATCCCTCCACTCCTGAGCGCCAAACACTCTGATGGCTTTCCACCTCAGTGGAAAGCTAAGACCTCCCCGTGGCATAAGACGGCCTGTGTGCTCTGGCCCCATTACTCTGCTGGCCTCATCTCCGTCTCTTGGCCCCTTGGCTCCCCCTCACCCCAGCCTGCTGGAATCCTTGATGTGCTGAGGACACACCAAGTGGTCCCTGCTTTAGGCCTTCTGAACTTTCTCTTCCCTCTGCCTGGAATGCTTTCTCCCCAGAGAGCTACATGGGTCACTCCCTGGCCTCCTGTCATTACGGTCCAACTGTCCATTTTGGTAAGGTATTCCTTGACCAAAATATTTAAAATATCAGTTCCTTACCCCAGACTTTCCTTCATCACCCTTCCCTGTGTGGGTCTCCCTTTATACAATATTTTTATCATTCTGACATAATCTATTTGTTGTTGTTACGTGCCATCGAGTTGATTTTGACTTGTGGTGGTCCAGTGTGACAGAGTAGAGCTTTTCCACAGAGTTTTCTAGGCTGAAATCTTTACAGAAGCAGATTGCCAGGTCTTTCTCCTGTGGAGCTGCTAGTGACGTTGAACCACCAATGTTTTGGTTAACAGTAGAGAACTTAACTGTTTGCACTATCAGGTCTCCTACATGTACTATATGTTGTTGCTAGGTGCTATTGAGTTAGTTCTGGCTCATAGAGACCCTATGTATAAAGAACTAAACACTGCCGGTTCCTGCGCCATCCTTACATTATTAGGATTGAGCCCATTTTTGCAGCCACTGTGTCAATCCATCTCATCCAGGGTCTTCCTGTTTTTCTCTAATCCTCTACTTTACCAAGCATGATGTCCTTCTCCAGAGACTGGTCCCTCCCAGTAATATGTCCAAAGTACATAAGACAAAGTCTTGCCATCATTGTTTCCAAGGAGCACTCTGTCTGTATTTCTTCCAAGACAGACTTGATCATTTTTCTGGCAGCCCATAGTATATTCAACACTCTTCATTGAAACCATAATTTAAAGGCATCAATTCTTCAGTCTTTCTTATTCATCACCCAGATTTCAGATGCATGCTAAGAGATTGAATATACCATAGCTTGGGTCAGGCACACCTTAATCCTCAAAGTGACATCTTTGCTTTTCAACTCTTTAAAGAGCTCTTTTACAGCAGATTTGCCTAATGCAATACATCTTTTGATTTCTTGACTGCTGCTTCCATGGGAGTTGATTGTGGATCCAAGTAAAATGAGATCCTTGACAACTTCAGTCTTTTCTCCATTTACCATGATGTTGCTTATTGGTCCAGTTGTGAAGATTTTTTGTTTTCTTTATTTCGAGGTGTAATCCATACTGAAGGCTGTGGTCTTTGATCTTCATCAGTAATTGCTTCAAGTTCTCTTTACTTTCAGCAAGCCAGGTTGTGTCATCTGCATATCACAGGTTGTTAATGAATCTTTCTCCAATGCTGATGCCCCTTTCTTCTTTATATAGCCCAGCTTGCCGAATTATTTGCTCAGCATACAGATTGAATAACTATGGTGAAAGGATACAACCTTGACAAAACCTTTCCTGACTTTAAGCTATACAATATCTCCTTGTTCTGTTTTCAAGACTGCATGTTGATCTGTGTACAGGTTCCTCATGAGTAAGTGTACTGGAATTCCCATTCTTTACAATGTTATCCATAGTCTTTGATGACACACATAGTTGAATGCCTTTATAGTCAATAAAACACAGGTAAATATCTTTTTGTGTCTGTCAGTTTGTAGCACTGTGGGGGCTCCCGTGTTGCTGTGATACCGGAAGATATACCACTGGTCTTCAAATACTAGCAGGTTCATCCATGAAGGACAGGTTTCAGTTGAGCTTCCAGACACAGACAGACTGGGAAGAAGGACCTGGCAGTCTACTTCTGAAAATAATTAGACAATGAAAATTTTACGAATAGCAGGACAGCATTGTCTGATATAGTCCCGGAAGATGAATGCCTCAGGTTGGAAGGCACTCAAATGATGACGGGGGAAGAGCTGTCTCCTCAAAGTAGAGTCAATCTGAATGACATGGAGGAAGTCAAGCTTTATAGACCTTCATTTGGTGATGTGACATGACTCAAAATGAAAAAAAGATAGCTGGAAACATCCGTTAATAATCAGAACATGACAGGTACGAAGTATGAATCTAGGAAAGTTGGAAGACATTAAAAACAAAAAGAAACACACAAACATTGATATCCTAGGCATTAGTGAGCTCAGATGGACTGGTTTGGCCATTTTGAATCAGACAATCATATGGTGTACTATACCAGGAAAGAAAACTTGAAGAGATATGGCATTGCATACATTATCAAAAAGAACATTTCAACATCTATCCTGAAGTACAATGCTGTCAGTGATAGGATAATATCCATGCAGCTACAAGAAAGACCAGTTAATAGGACTATTATTCAAATTTATGCACAACCACTAAGGCCAAACATAAAGAAACTGATGATTTTTACCAACTTCTGTAGTCTGAAATTGATCAAACATGCAATCAGGATGCATGGATGATTATTGGTGATTGGAATGTGAAAGCTGGAAACAAAGAATAAGGACAGGTATTTGGAAAATATAGTCTTGATGATAGAAATTATGCTGGAGATCTCTTGATAGAATTTTGCAAGACCAACGACTTCTTCATTGCAAAAACCTCTTTTCACCAACATAAATGGTGACTATACAGGTAGACCTCACCAGATGGAATACACAGGAATCAAATTAACTACATCTGTGGAAAGAGATGATAGAGAAGTTCAATATCATCAGTCAGAACAAGACCAGGGGCTGACTGCAGAACACACAATCAATTGCTCATATGCAAGTTCAAGTTGAAGCTGAAGAAAATTAAAACAAGTCCATGAGAGCCAAAAGACAATCCTGAGTATGTCCTACCTGAATTTGGAGACTATCCCAAGAATAGATTTGACACATTGAAAACAAATGATCAAAGACCAGAGGGGTTGTGGAATGACATCAAGGACGTCATACATGAAGAAAGCAAGAGGTCATTAAACAAGACAGGAAGGAAAGACTAAAATGGATGTCAGAAGAGAGTCTGAAAATTGCTCTTATAGAACTGTCCCACAGGGCTTCAAGGAGCACCTGATGGATTTGAACTGCTGATCTTTTGGTTAGCAGCCGTAGCTCTTAACCACTACCTCACCAGGGTTTCATGAACATCGAGTAGCTAAAGCAAAAGGGAGAAATGATGAAGTAAAAGAGCTGAACAGAAGATTTCAAAGGGCAGGTTGAGAAGACAAAGTTGAGTATTATAATGACACATACAAAAACCTGAAGTTAGAAAACCAGAAGGAAAGAATACATTCAACATTTCTCAAGCTGAAAGGAGTGAAGAAAAAATTCAAGCCTCAAGTTGCAATATTGAAGGATTCTGTGAGAAAAATACTAAACGACACAGGAAGCATCAAATGAAGCTGGAAGGAAGACACAGGGTAGCTATACCAAAAAGAATTGGTTGACATTCAACCATTTCATGAAGTAGCACACAATCAGGAACCAATGATATTGAAGGAAAAGGTCCAAGCTGCACTGAAGGCATTGGTGAAAAACAAGGCTCCAGGAACTGACGGAATACCAATTGAGATGTTTCAACAAACAGATGCAGTGCTTGAAGTGCTCACTGGTCTATGCCAAGAAATTTGGAAGACAGCTATCTGGCCAACCAACTGGAGAAGATCCATATTTATGCCTATACCCAAGAAAGGTGATCCCACCAAATGTGGAGATTATCAAACAATATCATTAATATCACATGCAAGTAAAATTTTGCTGAAGATCATTCAAAAGTGGCTGTAGCAGTGTATCAACAGGGAACTCACCGGAAACTCAAGGCGGATTCAGAAGAGGATGTGGAACAAGGGAAATCATAGCTGATGTCAGATGGACCCTGGCTGAAAGCAGAGAATATCAGAAAGACGCTTACCTGTGTTGTATTGACTATGCAAAGGCACTCGACTCTGTGGATTCTAACAAATTATAGATAACATTGTGAAGAATGGGAATTTCAGAACACTCAATCGTGCTTGTGAGGAACCTGTACATAGATCAAGAGGCAGTCATTCTAACAGAACAAGGGGATATTGTGTGGTTTAAAGTCAGGAAAATGTGTATCGAGGTTGTATTCTTTTGCCATACTTATTCAATCTGTATGCTGAGCAAATAATTCAACAAGTTGGACTATATGAAGAAGAAAGGGGCATCAGGATTGGAGAAAGACCCATTAACAACCTGCGTTATGCAGATGACACAACCTTGCTGGCTGAAAGTAAAGAGGACGTGAAGCAATTACTGATGAAAATCAAAGACCACAGCCTTCAGTATGGATTACATCTCAACATAAAACAAAAATTCTCAGAACTGGACCAATAAACATCATGATAAATGGAGAAAAGATTGAAGTTGTCAAGGATTTCATTTTACTTGGATCCACCATCAATACCCATGGAAGCAGCAGTCGAGAAATCAAAAGACACATTGCTTTGGGCAAATCTGCTGCAAAAGACCAATTTAAAGTGTTAAAAAGCAAAAATGTCACCTTGAAGACTAAGGTGCTCCCGACCCAAGCTGTGGTGTTTTTGATTGTCTCATATTCACGCGAAAGTTGGATGATGAATAACGAAGGCTGAAGAAGAATCAATGCCCCTGAATTGTGGTGTTGACAAAGAATATACCACGGACTGCCAAAAAAGCAAACAAATCTGTCTTTGAAGAAGTACAACCAGAACGCTCCTTAGAAGTAAGGGTGGTGATACTGTGTCTCACATACTTTGGACATGTTATTAAGAGAGATCAGTCCCTGGAGAAGGACATCATGCTAAAGTAGAGGGTCAGCGAAAAAGAGGAAGGCCCTCAATGGGATGGATTGACACAGTGGCTGTAACAATAGGCTCAAGGATAACAACAATTGTGAGGATGGTGCAGGACCGGGCAGTGTTTCATCCTGTGGCACATAGCGTTGCTGTGAGTTGGAACAGACTCTACGGCAGCTAACAACAACAACAACAAACATCTTTTTGGTACTCTCTGCTTTCAGCCACAATCCTCCTGACATCAGCAATGACGGCTGTCATTCCATATCCTCTTCTGAATCCAGCTTGAACTTCTGGCAGTTTCCTGTAGATGTATTGTCGCAACTGCTTTTGAATTGCCTTCAGGAAAATTTACTTTTGTGTGATATTAATATTGTTCCATAATTTCTACATTCTATTGGATCACTTTTTTTGGAATAGGCATAAATGTGGATCTCTTCCAGTCAGTTGGCCAAGTAGCCATCTTCCAAATTTCTTGGCATAGATGAGTGAGCACCTCCAGCGCTGCATTCATTTGTTGAAACATGTCAATCGATATTCTGTCCATTCCTAGAGCCTTGTTTTTCACTTTTCCTCTTGGATTTCTTCCTTCAAAACCATCAGTTTCTGATCATATGCTACCTCCTGAAATGGTTGAATGTCAACCAATTCTTTTTGGTACTGTGACTATGTATCTTTCTTTCATCTTCTTTTGATGCTTCCTTTGTCATTCAATAGTTTGCCCACAGAATCCTTCAATATTGCAACTCGAGGCTTGAATTTTTTCTTCAGTTCTTTTAGTTTGAGAAATGCTGAGCATATTCTTCCCTTTTGGTTTTCTAATTCCAGGTCTTTGCACGTTTCATTGTAATACTTCACTTTGTCCTCTCGAGCTGCCCTTTGAAATCTTCTGTTCAGCTCTTTTACTTCATCATTTTTTTCTCTATATTCAAGAGCAACTTTCAGAGTCTCTCTGGCATCCGTTTTGGTCTTTTCCTATCAATATTGATATCAATATCCATATTGATATCAATGTAGATAGCACATGCATATATATGCTTATTTGTTTATGGTCTGCATTTCCTCCTCTGGAATGTAAGCTTCATGAGGGCTGGGTATATCCACTTCATTCACAGTTGCATCTACAAAGCCTAGAGCCATGCCCAGCACGTAGTAGACCCTTAATCGATATTGGCTGAGTGAATGGGCAAGTACAGAGATGAAAGAAGAATGTTTGATATGAAAGGAGGTGAGAGGGAGGAAGGATACCAGCCCAGGGTACACCAGGTGTGGTGGGCCAAGAATTCAGAGTGAGGGAGGGCAGGGAGATGAAATTATAGCCATGCAGGTTGTTTTAAAGTCAAAACTGCCAGGGATTGAGAGAGGATGGACAGAGAAAAGCCAAAGGAAGGGGTGCTGGAGGCGAGCAGAGCCTCCAGCCTGGTGACAGCGGAGCAGGATGGCATCTGCGAATCTCCTGGAGGTGGGGGTAGCAGAGTCCCAGCCAGCTGGGGTGGAAAGGGGACAACAGAGCTAACACAGTGTCCATTGCTTGGCACAGAGTAAGCAAGGTGACGGAAGGGAGGATGCAGGGAACATGATGGTTGCCGAGCATCCTAATGGAGCCCTGGAGAGGTGCTGGGCTGCAGGGCAGAGCCTCAGGCTGGGAAGCTGGACATCCTGTTTCTAATTCCGTGTGGATGGTTTAACAAGTCACATGAGCCTGAGGCTTGGAGCCTGAGCCATTTTCTGGACCTGCTGTCTCTTCCGCCTTCATTTTTGCAGGCTGGCATCTCAGGGATGGGCTTAGTGACCCTGCTGGACTATCCCCATCTCACCTTGCCTGGGGCCTGCCACAGTGTCTTCTTAGGCTTCATATTCTTCAGGTGGTTGCTCCCTGAGCCCCATTGCTAGCCTGGCAGTGAACAACACAGCGTCTGCTACAGCTTGCCGCCCCCACTGCCTTCCTTTGAGGTGACAGCAGATCATGCTCTCTGAAGCCAGGGGCTTGGAACTGGATTTGTCTTGCCTCTTCATCTACTACTCATGGGCTTCAAGGTTCAGCTAAGGAAGGCGGAGCGCAGCACTGATTCCCCATTGCAGGAAAGAGAGTGAGACCAAACTCACATGTGTCTCGCTGTGAAGATAAAGGATTCACAGGTGCTAACATGACAAAAATGGTTAAGCTTGACTACTAGCCAAGAAGTTGGTGTCTTGAATCCACTCAGAGGTGCTTAGGGGGATCTGCTTCTGAAAGGTTAAAGCCCTATGGAACTGTTCTACTGTGTGCACATGGGGTCACCATGAGTTGGAATCAACTCAATGGCTAGTAACAACAACTTACTTGGTAATTTTCAAAGGACTCTTTACTATGAAAACAATTTTACTGTTCCTTTTTCTTCCCTCCTTCACTTGCAATTCACCTACAATTGAATTGGACCCCAAGACCCAGGGCTTACCAGGATAACCAAATAAAGACAGTCCTTTGTTGATCTTCTGCCTCTGTTGTCTCTGTTGAGGCTTTCGTTGGTGTTGTGTTGTGACTTTTCAAGTCCAGTGTAAAGGAATAATTTGGGGAAAAAAATATATTGCACCGATACAGGATGCCGTGCTCAGCCCTCCTGCGCCCAGTCCAAAGCCTGGCGCCAAGTTTACCTGACTGGGACGCTGGCTTCAGGCTCCGAAAACAGTCTCTGCTTCCCCATAGTTGTTCGTTCTCTGTCTCTGTCACTCAGGTCAACTCTTTAAATCTGTGTTTGTTGGTCAGGGTTCGTAGATTGTCATGTACGTGATCAATTCACTTGTTTTTCCGAGTCTTTGTTGCAAGAGGGATCCGAGGTAGCGTCCACCTAGTCAGCCATCTTGGCCTCGCCTCCCGAAAAAAATATATTGATGACAAACATATTGATGACAATTTCTTCTTCCCAGTTGCCCACTTTCAGAGTCCCCTCCCAGTTTATCTCCTCCTCTGTCACAGTAACACCCTACTGCCGACTAGACCTGTTAAAACAGAGTCTTTCCAGCCATCCGTCCCCATTATATCAGAAGTATGAGGATCAAATTTGGCCCAATTGATATTAACAATCGCTTCTCTAAAATTCTGAGAATAGGCCTGTCTCTGGGTGATAAACGGGCTTTATTTCTCTAAGATAAATGAAATGCTCCCACCCCACTGCTTTATCTCCACACCCCTCCACCCAAATAAATGAAATATGCACCATGCCAAGGTTAAGGTTATTTTTCCAAGTGTATTAACACACCAAACACCCTTCCTCTGCTGCTTCAACTCTGTGTTCATCCTCTTCCTGATCCACCCTGGTAAAGTCAAAAAGGGGTTGTAATTTCATCTGTTTTTTTGGCATTTGACACGGGTTGGCAATCTAGCGTGTGCAAGCCCTCTGCCAGGTACTGGACAGAAAAACAGGGAAACCTGGTCTTAGTCTTCTAAACAGTGCAGTTCAGTGTGAGTGATGGACACAGAAGCAAACATTGTGAGATCCTTTCTTTACTTGCTGCCATTGCGTTGATTCCAACCCATGGCAACCCCTTGTGTTACAGGGTAGAACTGCTCCACAGAGTTTTCTTGGTTATAATCTTTTATGGAAGCAAATCACCAAGGCTTTCTTCTGTGGCACCATTAGGTGCGTTTGAACTGCCAACCTTTCGATTAGTAGCTGAGTGCAAACCATTCGTGTCATCCAGGGACCTTGGAGGAGACTCAGGGGGATAAAAATCTTCAAAGGGCTATATTGAGTGTGATAGAATTTGGGATTGGCTCAAGAGAGGAGGGTACAGATAAGGTCAAGATAAAGAAAAACTTTCAACAGAATGGATGGGATGGGCTGTCTGGAGAAACGGAGAGATCCCATCACCTGACGTGCACACACTTCAGTAGGCTGTGCAGAAATAGCTTAACTGTCTGCTACCAAGTTGGACAATGTGACACTCAAGTTCTCAGATGCAATCCCTTGTAGATTTTTCATGACCCTCTGCTGTAATCTAGGGGTGGGCAAACTACAGCCCATGTGCCAAATCTGGCCTGCTACCCGTTTTTGTGAATAAAGCCTTATTGGAACACAAGCATGTCAGTTCCTTTACATATTGTCTACAGCTGCTTTCATGCTACACAGGCAGAGCTGAGTAAATGTGACAGAGATTTTATGGCCTGCACAGCCGAAAATGTTTACTTTCTGGCCCTTCACAGAAAAAGTTTGCCAAAGTTCACAATAACCCATTTCTTGGGAAGCTGTTGAATCTGCCAGTTTCCAGAGGGAAAACTGAGTAGAATTGTTGATTTGGGAGTGAGAACTCCCCTGAAAAAGATTGAAATCATTTTTTTTTTTCCAAGAGAACCAGAGATGAGTGATTATTCTTGTTCCTGCTAATTCAATTCCTTTTCCCATTTCTTTTATTAAACCCTGAGCTAGCAGCCTGGCCTCGTCCTGGAAGATGTTTGCACAGATATCCCACCTGAGTTAAACTTTGTTTCCTAGGGATTAGAAGACACAGACACTGTGGTGATTAAAAAATACATAAAGTAAAACACCCTGGGAAATTTAACTCTAGAGGAAACAGAAAACCCGAGATTTGAGTGGATATGCATAGCAATTGTGACTGGGCAGAAATGAAGAAATAGTTTTATGATCTCTTGTGGCTTGAATAGGCCTCGAAGACGTTGACTCATTGAGCCAAATTTAAAGATTGAACAGCAATACCTAACACAGGACTTGGCAAATAGTAGGCGAATAATTAAAGTTTGCTGAATAAAAAGTGATTAAATAAGCGAGTAAATGAATGAACGCAAATCACCAAATCCAAAGGGCTTCAGAGCCTGGCCTCTAGGGGAGCTGAGACAAAGGAGAAGCAATTGGTTTGAAGGAGGCGAATCCTGAGTGTCTACTGGGAATGACACTAACTTGCCTGCTCCTTGCCCTTCTCACCCATCCGCTTGTAATCAAGTAAGAAGGTCAAAATTAAATGTCCAGCACCAGGGCAGGCTGCTAAGGAATGTGGAGCTGTTCCTGATTGGACACGAGCATGAGATATTGGCTCTGCATGTCAGGCTTCTAAAGTCGCATGGGAAGAGTGTTCCATCCCCACTTTGGTTTCTCAAGACAGAGTCACCACCTGACACAGGATTGTCAAGAGCTGAGCTGAGCTAAGTTGCCAGGTGGTGAGGTAGTCGATTAAAACAATGAGCCAAAAGGAAAGTAACAGCCCAGACTTTAATCACTTATTGTGATAGTATAAGCAACTGGCTAACCTGGAGAAAGTTCTAACTCTTCCCCCTCCCCCACCCTGTTTCATTTTCCCGTGGAATGCTGCTGGGCAAGGGTCAAGTGATCAGTGCAGATGTGAGGGCTTAGGACTCACTTCACTGCTGAGGGGGCCCTGAAAAAGAGGCTTCTAGAGTTTTATTGACCCTGGGAGGGGAGGGAGGAGAAGGGCAGGAGTGGAGAAGTATTGACTACTGAGACACAGTGGAGAAAAGTGTCTCCAAGGTCCCCCTGCCCCATAGGAGGTTTTGTCAAAGACACCAGAGGAAGGCCTTTGCTGAAGACGTCATAAAGAAGTCTCCGAATGCAGGCTCTTGACTATACGCATATAAGCATGGCTGACCAGGGGATCCTGAGTCCTTGACTGCAACTCCCTTCAGAGACTCAAGGCACTAGCAGTACACCAAGTCAGGTGTGGGGAGGCCAGTTTTCCCCTCTGAGGCCCACAGGGCGAAGCCTTCTTAATTGCCTTTTTGGGGTCTGAAAGATCACATAGGTTTTTAGCCAGTAGCCAGGCTCCTCAAAGATAATGGTTGCTGGGGGCTGAGGAGTGAAGATGATTGTTGATGGCCTTATAATTATAGTAGACAGTGAGTGGGCAGGACTCTCAGAGAGATAGAACTGTTTGGTCCGCTCTCAAGCGGCTCTAAGGGCACTAAGGCAGGCCCAGCAGTTGGTGAGGGCCCCAGGGTGGGTCTCGTCCATTGAAGGAAGATCAGATCCAATGAGAGATGTCAGGCATACGAATGGGGGAAGAGATGGAGAAGAAGAAGTAAGACAGGACCTGAGGAAAAACCAGAAATGAGTAAAAAAAGTTCCAAGATTTGGCCATGAATAAAATGGAGATGATGGAGCACCATGTATGTGGCAGCAAAATTGTGCCAGTTACTGTGCCTGTACGGGGGTTGTCTCCCTGAGCTCCCAGACCTCTGCAAGGAGAAGTTCTTGTTGTTGTTAAGTGCCATCAAGTTGGTTCTGACTCACAGCGACCCTATGTACAACAGAAAATGCTGCCCAGTCCTGCACCAACCTCACAATAGTTGTTATGTTTGAGCCCATTGTTGCAGCCACTGTGTCAATTCATCCCATTGAGAGTCTTCCTCTTTTTCACTGACCCTCCAGTTTACCAAGCATGATGTCCCTTCTCCAGGGACTGGTCCCTCCTGATAACATGTCCAGAGTATGTGAGATGAAGCCTCACCATCCTTGCTTCTAAGGAGCATTCTGGGTGTACTTCTTCCAAAACAGATTTGTTTGTTCTTCTGGCAGCCCATAGTGTATTCAATATTTGCCAACATCATAATTCAAAGACATCAGTTCTTCTTCAGTTGTCCAGCTTTCTTATTGGTTGTCCAGCTTTCTTATGCATATGAGGTGATCGGAAACACCATGACTTGGGTCAGGCACACCTTAGTCCTTAAAGTGATATCTTTGCTTTTTTTTAACACTTTAAGGAGATCTTTTGCAGCAGATTTGCCTAATGCAGTATGTCTTTTGATTTCTTGACTGCCGCTTCCGTGGAAGTTGATTGCGGATCCAAGTAAAACGAAATCCTTGACAACTTCAATCTTTTCGCCATTTTTCATGATGTTGCTCTTTGGTCCAGTTGTGAGGATTTTTGTCTTCTTTATGTTGAGGTGTAATCTATATTGAAGGTCGTAGCTTTTAATCTTCATCAGTAAGTGCTTCAAGTCCTCTTCACTTTCAGCAAGCAAGGTTGTGTCATCTACATGTCACAGGTTGTTAATTAGCCTTCCCCCACTCCTGATGCCCCATTCTTCTTCTTATAGTCCAACTTCTCAGACTGTTTGCTCAGCATACAGGTTGAATAAGTATGGTGAAAGGATACAACTCTGACAGACACATTTCCTGACTTTAAACCACACAGCCTCCCCTTGTTCTGTTCGAACAACTGCCTCTTGGTCTAAGGACAGGTTCTGCATGAGCACAATTAAGTGTTCTGGAATTCCCATTCTACATGATGTTATCCATAATTTGTTATGATCCACATGGTCAAATGCCTTTGCAGAGTCAATAAAACACGAGTAAACATCTTTCTTGTACTCTCTGCTTTCGGCCAAGATCCATCTGACATCGGTAATAATATCCCTTATTCCACATCCTCTTCTGAATTTGGCTTGAATTTCTGGAACTTTTTTGTTGATGTACTGCTGCAACCATTTTTGAATGATCTTCAGCAAAGTTTTAATTGCATGTGACATTAATGGTATTGTTCAATAATTTCCACATTCTGTTGTATCACCTTTCTTTGGAACAAGCACAGACCTGGATCTCTTCCTGTTGATTGGCCAGGTAGCTGTCTTCCAAAATTCTTGGCATTGATGAGTGAGCACCTCCATCCAGTGCTGCATCTGTTTGTTGAAACATCTGTATTGGTATTCCGTCAATTCCTGGAGCCTTGTTTTTTACTAAGGTCCAGAGAGATAAATTGGCTTCCCAAGTTCATGTGCTTATGAAGTCATAGAACTGGAATTTTAAGCCAGTTGTATCGAATTCACAAGTTCATCAACACCCTTTACACACACCTGTGTTCTCTCAGGTCAGAAGCTAATTAAACGGTCTTCTTCTTGAACTCTTCATGTTGGGGAAGTTTGTCTATTGCGCAACGGAAGACCTGCTAGGGCAAGTTGAAGGGCATTTCATTATTGCCTGCCTAGGGAACCTTTAAGACTTTTCTTTTTTCCTAATTGACCCTTCCACTGAGAAAATTTTAATACAAAAATATATTCTATATTTTTTGTGCACTGTATGTATGTCTGTGATTTATATACAGAAGTCGTAAGATATTTTCTTCCCTTAAGAATGAATTTTTGCCATTCTTGCTCCCCACTTTGAAGACGCATGGATTAGAAGATCTTAATCCCATCTTTCCAAGGAGCACTGATCACTCTGGGTGACTTTTTTTTGTATTAAAACAGACTTATTTAATGAGATGGGCAAGCCCTCACTGACCTGGCTCAAACCTTCCATGAACTGGGTCACAGCATGCCAACACAGGCAGTGGCTGTGCTGGCAGCAGGCAATTTTTTGAGTAGCAGCTTTGTCAGGCATGTGTGTGTGTGTGTGTGTGTGTACATAGTGATCACAGTGGGTCTGCACAGCAACCCTGTGAGGTGAATATGGGTCATTCCTTTATACAGATGAGAACACTGAGGCCAAGGTGTCTCCCAAGGTCACTTAGCCAGTAACTGAGAAAGTCATGACTCAAACCCAAATTTGACCAACTCCAAGTAGCTCTTGACCATCCCTCAATATGTGGAAAATATTCCGTCTTGCTGAACTTCAGCATCTTTGTCGTCAAAGTGAATCTGAAAATCAAGACCATCCCCTCCAAGGCCATCCAGTGAAATAACATACGTGCAATGACCCTGAACTGTGCCTGTGTTTTGGGGAGTGGTGATGCACCTGTAATAACTCTGAATTATACGTGTGTTTTAGGGAGTGGTGACACACATGCAATGACTCTGAACTCTGGGTGTGTTGATGGCTGGTGGTGCACCTGTAATGGCCCTGAATTATATTCATATGTCAGGGGAGCAGAGGTCTCTTGGCTCACAACAATCTCCCTAGTGACCTTATGCCTTGGCCACACCTGAGCATCCAGAGAAATCTGCTGAGCTGAGCTAGGCTCCTCATATGCCCTTGCTAGAGAACTTGAACCTTGAAGAGAACAGGACAGGGACTAAAGAAGACTGAGTTGAGTCAACTGAAGGACAGTGCTGCAGAGAAGGAGTCAGGATAGCTGAGGTTTCCAACCTGGTCATTTACCTGTTTCCTCTCAGACACCTTTCCTTCTGCTCTGCTGTGCATCACAGGGAGGAATCTGTCTCTTCAGCCTCATTAGCCAACTGCCTTCTGGATAGGTTCAGGTAATGTGAGGTATTGGTAGCTTCATACCAAGCAACCTACTTTCCTTCCTCCCACCTCCCATTGTCTGAGCATCCGATGGGACAACACCCACTATGGTTCTAGCTCCTACTACTGGGACCCAGCTTCTGAATTTCAGTACCACCACTTCCTCCCATTTTTCATCTAGCCTTAGAGGAGGCAAGCATCCTACTGTTGCTAATCTGGGTGGCCTTGTCTTCTTCTGTTTGGATTCTCAGCTATTCCATCATCTCTATGCCACTTCCCTATATTAAATGCCTGCTGTTTGAAAGACCTAGAATGGTTTCTGTTTCCCCAGTTTGACCCTCTCTAGTTCAGTCTCAAAGGACCCCAGGTTCCTACTCTCCTGAGTCTTAGACGTTAATTTTTTTGTTGTTGTTTCTGTGAATTGCTCTAAATATCCTTCAGGTAAATCCCACCCTACCACACACACACACACACACACAGACACACATAGGCACATTCACACTGTTTTGATTATTATTAAGTTAATCAGAACTGGTTTTAGAGTTCTGCCACCAAAAGGATCTTGACTAATTAAGTGGTTGAACTATATGCTCTGTAAACCATAAAGCAATTTGCAAATATGCTCCTATCATGGTTGGTGCACAATACTGTTTAGAGTATTGAATTGTGCTCTTCAGCCCCTGGCGGACATATACATATGCGTGTAGATGGCAGGACTGAAGTTTTAATTTGTATTTTGTCCTCACCATTAGAGAGAGTTTGCTCTTCTCCATTACAGCCTCATTTCCTTGTCCCAAGTTTTCATTTGTTGTTGTGTCAAAAACTGAAGAAATGCTAGATACAAAAAGTCAATATGCCTGCTAACTTTGAGAAGAATTGTGCAGGTTGCTTCTAGAGGGAGATGGTATGGAGGCAAATACTCAAAGTTTAACAGTAAAAGTCAGTGGACTCGATCTGGAAGAGAATGGAAGATTCTGTGGAGTCAAAAGAAAGACAGAATTCTCAGAGGGTACCAAGGGGGGCAGAATCCCAGACTCTGTTTTTCTGAGCATCCCAGACAGTGAGCTAGAGGATGTCAAGGCAGGCTGATCACAGCATGCCTTGGGTCTGTCTCCAAGTCCAGGTAGCCAAAACTGGAGAAGAAGGCAGGACCAGTGTTCACTCCTCTGCAAAGCTGGAAATGCTTCTTCTCATGGTTAAGCACTCCACTACTAGCCAAAAGGTTGACAGTTTGAACTCACCCAGATGCACCTCAGAAGGCAAGTCTGGGATTCTGCTTCCCTAAATATTATGGCCTTGAATACCCTATGAAGCACAGTTCTACTCTGCAACACATGGGGTCAGCATGAGTCAGAGTTGACTCAATGACAATAAATAACAACAGAAGCAGAGCTGAGAGAGACTTCTGAAAGCATTGGGCTAAAAGTCCTTATTTCATACCTGAGTGGGCTGATGCTCAGATTAAGAGGCGAATCTGATGTCCCCCACACAAATCAGTGCCTCACTCTCTGTCCCTTGACACAGAAACTAGTGCTATTAAGTGCCTAAAACTATCTGTAATGAGATCTGATTACAGTAATCCAATCTCTTCTTTCAAAATCTCCTTGAGCTGGTAAATATTAGTCATTGAGCTTTCAGAGAGAATTATTATGGTCCAATTACATTTCTTTCAGCTACACTACAAAGAGGAAGGTTATTAGAGGATAAAGGAGGGTAAGTGTGGTGCAGGGGTGCTGGAGACGTGGGCAAGCCTGGGTAGAAGACAGAGGGAAAGGCCAAAGAGGATAGGGGATTCTGAGAGAGAGCTGGGAGTTACAATGAAAAAAAGAAAAAACAAAACAAGGATTCAGACTTCATGGGCCCTCATCCTATTTTGCCACATACCAGCTATGTCTTTCTGCGAAGAATTTCTCCTTCTGAGGGCCAGCTTCCACCTCTGTGCAATGGAGTTAGAGAATTACCCCCCGGTCTTCTTTCCCGGGACGTTATGAAAATGATGTGGTGTTATGGATTGAACTGTGTCCCCCAAGAAGATAAGATGACGTCTTAACCCGTGTACCTGTGAGTGTGACTTTGTTTGGATAAGGGGGTTTTTCTTTGCAGATCAAAATAAAACAAAACAAAAGGTGCTTTCAGTTAACAAGGTCATAACCAGAGCAGGGTAAATCCTAATCCCTTCTGAGTGGTGTCTTACAAAAGGGGAAAACAGACAGGGAAACAAACACACACAGGGGGAAGACACCAGATAATGATGCATCCACAAACCACCAAGGAACATCAAGCAATGCCCGGGGCTACCAGAAGCTGAAAGAAAAAGAAGGGTCTTTTCCTAGAGTGGACAGAAAGAAGCATGGAACAGTTCCTTTCTCAAAGCCCTCAGAAAGAATCAACATGACTGATACCCTGATTTAGACTTTTAGCCTCCAGAACCTGGGCATTAAATTTTTGTTCTTTAAAGCCCCTGCTTTGTGGTACTTGTTACAGCAGCGCTAGGAAGCTACAACGCACGAGATAGTGAAAAGCCTGGGTAAATGTCAGGGTTAGTAACTCTAGGGGTAGAAAGCAAGAGGAAAGCAGAATAGTCCCAGAGCACAATCACAGCTGGGCTAAGAGTGTGCAGCCCCAGCTAGAATGGGCTATACACCCCTTGTTCCTTTCCCACCTGCATGAAAACTGGTATCTTCAGGGGGCCAGCCCTGTGCTGAGCTGAATGCCACCCAGTTCCCTCTGGATGACAAGTCAAGGTTCCAGCAACAAGTGCAACCGAAGTTTTCCATTCTGCCCGTTGACCTGCCCACAGTACTTGGGTATTCTTAGCCAGCCAGGGAATCTCTGATATGGAATTGAGCTCTTTCACTATAGCCTACAAGGAGTAGAAGGAATGTTTGGGCAGAACACAGTTCATGGATGGAAGGGAAATCCATTTGCATTTGAACATGGCCTAGCTCAGTCTTGGACCCTAACCAGGAAACTGAAAAAGCTTGGAAACTAAAAAGGCTTTGTTTTGAAGGACGTCTCTTAGGTCAAGAGATTTATGGAGGTCCTATTGAGTCAGGCCACGTCACTGCTCCTTGACACATTTCATCTCATTGGGTCCTTATAACGAACTTCCAAATAGGTAGCACCATTCATAATTTACGGATGAGGGAATCAACACAAAAAGGTTGATAGATTTACTGAAGACAGGCAGATAATTAATACAGAGCTGGGGTTTCAGCCTGGGATTGCCTGACCTACAAGCCTCCACACACTACAATAAGCCATTTATTATGTGTGCGTTAGGAGCCAAGCACAGCATTCAGTGCTTTTCATTGTCCCATTTCTCTCCTCAAACAGCTCTCTTGGATGCATTATTATCCCTGTTTTACTGATGAGAGAACTGAGGTTTGGAGAGGTGAGATAACTCAACCAATTTCACACAACTAGATTCCAAGTGTTCAGTGTTATAGTCTATTGTCCCCATTACCCCTTACCCCGCTCCACTTTGTAGGACCCTAGCTTGGCTTTAGGGGAAGAGAAGGGAACCAATAAGGAGAAGAGGAAGTGTGAGTTCAGGTAACTATCACTGTCAAATTCAATACTGCTTTCTTTTGTAGGAAGTAGCAACGAAGACAACCATCACAAAAATGAACGCATCCCATTTACACCTTCATTCTAGCGAGGGACTGTGAGAAGTCCGGCCAACATTGCAAGCGAGGCTGAGAAGATCAAGGGTCTCATTTTCCACTTCATATACAGCAAGCCAGTCTTCAGTCAGCCTTTCAAACACCTCTCCAAAGCCGCTTTTACTATTTCCTCAACATATTGATAGGCTTTTCCTCCCGCTAATCATTTAGAACTATCTACACCCTTTTGTTGAAGATCCAAATAATGGGTCCAGAATTCACATTTCTCAACTACATACTTTTCGTGCATTTGCTGTTTTTTTGATCTTTAGTACTAATTGGGCACATAGCATAGTTTGCAGATTTCCACACACTAGCTGTCTTCCTCTTCTTCTTAAAACTCACACTTGTGGGAAATTTACATCAGCGCTGTCTAGTAGAAGCTCCCATGATGATTCGTCTGTTCTACATCTGTGCTGTCCGGTACAACAGCCCCCAGCCGCGTGTGGCTATTGAACACTGGAATTGTGGCTCGTGTGACTAAGGAATTTTTGCTTATTTAAATTTAAATAGCCACGTGAGACCAATGGCTGCCAAACTGGACCACACAGATCTAGACAGTTACTAAGAGAGTATCAGTCTGGTTAGTTAGTTGCCCATTCACTTATTTCATTGTAAATACAAGGAATAATTACCATTTGCTTATACAATGGGTTTAACTTTCAGCTCCAGTATTTTGCACTTTAAGAACTCAGTTGTGTAAACACTCTCTGCATGAAATTAAGTTCCAGAAAGGGGTCATGTGCTTCCTTATTTGCATTACACTGTAAAACTCCAAGAGTAATAATTAAAGGATTAAACACTCAGAAATGCAAATAATCTTATAAGCATTTACTGCTGACCTGCTGTGTGACAGCATCAAGGTTTAAAGAAGAAACGTGGTGTCACATTGCATTCACTGGCTTTATCTGCAGAAATGCACCTGGCAGGTTACAGATGTAGCCAGAGCAGATTTTCTATGCTCCTTGCAAGCAAGGTCTCTCTGACAGGAATTCTTTGCCCTGCTCCTTGTTAGGAGTCCCGAGTCGGGGCGGGGGGGTGGGGGGGTGGGGCGGGGGAGGTGAAAATGGTTAATTCCCTGGGCTGCTAACTGAAAAATTGGAGGTTCTAGTCCACCCAGTTGTTCTTAGGTGCTGTCAAGTTGGTTCTGACTCATAGCAACCCTATGCACAACAGAATGAAACACTGCCCAGTCCTGTGCCATCCTCATAATTGTTGTTATACTTGAGCCCATTGTTACAGCAACTGTGTCAATCCATTTCATCCAGGGTCTTCCTCTTTTTCACTGCTCTACTTGACCAAGCATGCTGTCCTTCTCCAGGGGCTGGGACCTCCTGATAACATGTCCAAAGTATGTGAGTTGTAGTCTCACCATCCTCGCTTCTAAGGAGCGTTCCAGTTGTACTTCTTCCAAGACCGATTTGTTCATTCTTTTGGCAGTCCATATTCTTCACCAACACCACAATTCAAAGGCCTCCATTCTTCTTCATTCTTCCTTATTCATTATCCAGGTTTTGCATGCATATGAGGTGATTGAAAATACTATGGCTTGGGTCAGGAGCACCTTAGTCCTAAAGGTGTCATCTTTGCTTTTCAACACTTTAAAGGTCTTTTGCAGCAGATTTGCCCAATGCAGTGCATCTTTGGATTTCTTGACTGGGGCTTCCATGGGTGTTGATTGTGGATCCAAGTAAAATGAAATCCTTGACAACTTCAATCTTTTCTCCATTTAGCATGATGTTGCTTATGGGTTCAGCTGTGAGGATTTTTGTTTTCTTTATGTTGAGGTGTAATCCATACTGAAGGCTGTGGTCTTCATCGGTAAGTGCTTCAAGTCCTCTTGACTTTCACCCAGAGGTGCCCCAAAAGAAAGGCCTGGCCATCAGCTTCTGAAAAATCAGCCACTGAAAACCCTGTGGAGCACGTTTCTACACTGACAAGCTTGGGGTTGCCACAAGTCAGAATCAACTACTGGTTACTTTATCCAATAAGTGCTTATTCCTCATAGTAATAATTATGATCCTTCTATGAAACACTGGCATCACGGTATCTGTCTCCAGAGTTACCTCCTGAAAGGAAAACGCTCTCGCGACACAGCTATTTAAAACAAACAGATTCCTGAGCCCAATCCAGATGATCTGGACTAGAATGACTCTGGTTGGGCCTAGGCAGTTGTGTGTTTGCAAAGCTCCCCACGTGGTTCTGATACGCAGCCAGATTTGGGGAACACTGGCCCGAATCCTCCTGTCTGACAAAGGCTTTCAGCAGCAGGGCCAGCTACAAAGGGACATCACAGCCACGGGGGTTCTATGTAGGCCTGATCATTATAAACACAGCCATTTCCTGAAGTCCTCCTCAATATCATGTCCAGTGCTGGGCACTTAAGCTATCTCACAATAACTCTAGAATGTAGGCCTTTCCAGTCTTGAGAATCTGAGGTTTAGAGAAATTAAGAAACTTTCATTCAACATCCAGTGGACAAATATTTCTTATGTGCCTGTCTGTGGAGGTACAGCATTGAATAAAACAAATATGTCTGACCCCAAAGAGCTCACATTCTGATTGGAGGAGACAGACAATAAACAAATATGCAAGTCATGTGTCAGCTGGGGAAGGCTGCGGTGGGAACAAATCAAGTGTTATGGATTGAACTGTATCTCCCAAATATTTATGTTGAAGTCCTAACCCCTGAAAAAAATAAACAAACCAAACCCATTCCCATCAAGTCAATTCCGACTCACGGTGACCCCAAGTGTTACAGAGAACTAAATTCCACAGGGTTTTCTTGGCTGTAACCCTTTCAAGACCCAATTATTTTCTCCTTTGAATTTTTTTGTTGATACTACGCATTTTCACTAACGAAGGCATGCTGATTAAAGGACTAATTTAGAATTTTTATTATGAGTTATGGATTTTTATATCCATTTTCTGGGATTCCATGTGTTCCAGCGGCCTCTGGGTAACAACATAAATCCTGCTGACATGAGTAAATGATAAATTCTTTATTTTTTTTTAATTTTATTTTAGTTCTCAACAATTTGTAAAACATGAAGGTGCACATACATTTTATTGTAGTCTCCTCCTTAGGCTTTTTATTATTTTTCACAAGACTTTCAAAACACCATACTATGTGTTCTTCCTTACTGAAAAAGCAGTACTTACAGCCCAAATAAATAAATAAAGCCAATGGATTTTTTATCTCAGGAAAATGACCACTAAAATGTATCCTTCATTACTGAAAAAGCAGTACTTACAGCCCAAATAAAAAAATTAAGCCAAGTGATTTTTTATCTCAAGAAAATTACGACTACAATGTATTCTTCATTATAACAAAAGCAGTACTAACAGCTAAGAAGCAGAAACAGCTGCCCTGGAACACTGCAGAACTGCTCACAGTGGTGAATCACACCTGCTACAGGTAGAAGCAACGACTGGGCCCTAAGATTGAAGGCAGGATAAGAATAACTTATAGGAGTTCCAGTCTCTTGAAAAATACCACTGCAATGCATTATTCCTTATTGGAAAGACATCATTTACTGTTCAGAAGATAGTAAAGAAGGGAGCCAGTAACACCTGGAAACAGTTAAATGGCATAAAGGAGAAAAATAGCCACTATGACTGAATGAAGACTGGCGATAACTTATTCTCATGATAAGTACATTCTCAGGAGAGCATAGTAACTTGGAAACATAGTGAGGAGGCTTATCTCACAGAAATAAAGGCAAACCTGTCAAAAGTTTAGAAAATTTGCACATGCGGGAGGCATCACCTAAGACAATGCTCAAGCTACACAAAAATGAGGCTCCCACTCAGGATTTTTGAGTTTCACACATTTCAAAAGGCTCCCACCTTTAGGCTAATTATGCTAAAATAGGGCTACCCTCTTTCCAAAGAACTCCAGAAGCATAAAAGCTGGGTGGGATACCCGTATGTCCCATGAGTCTTGAAAGGAGTAATCTTTATGGAAATAGATGAACCAGGTATATCCTCCACAGCATCACTGGGTCAATTCAAACCACCAAACTTTAGGTTAGTGGTTGGACACAAACCATTTGTGCCACCCAGAGTGGCAGAGCTAGGATTTGGTCCCAGGTCTTCCTGACCCCGAAGTCCAAGGAAATCCTTTGGACACATCTCGCTGACTTGCTCTCTTGGCAATTCTGTAACTAAGTGCCCTTGGACAGCTTGCTTAACCCCTCTTTCTTCATCTACAAAAAAAAAAAAAAAAAAAAAAGCCAAGTTTGATTGTAATAGAAAGAGCCTATTCTTGGCAAGTAGAGGCTTTTACACACGTGTTTGTTTATCCCTCCAATGTTGCTGGATGGGTATTGTCACTATCCCCATTTTACGGGTGAGTAAACTGAGGCATGGAGAAGGGAACAGCCTTGCCCAAGTGTCCTTAGCTAGAATAAGGCAGAGGCAGAATTTGAATCCAAATCTATTGAGCAATAGACCTCTGATCTTTCCACTCTACCCCAATAACTTATTCTCATTAACACATTCTCCACTGCCACCATGTAAAACCATAGGTGGGCAGAGTCCAGGGGAGATAGTACTGGCCTCTGTGAGGTATGAGCTGAATCTTCCTGGCTGAGCTGGGCTTAAATAAGATAAGAGGTCTCAATCCCTGTTGAGTGTGCAATTAGCAGAATCCACCAGAACAGGTGCCTTCTTTATATTATTAGTTTCCAAAGGAAAAGAAAGAAGAGTTTCTCACTGAGGCATGTGACAGGTGACACATTAGAACATCTTAGCTCCAAATTACAGACTTATTAAAGCTATTAGAATAATTATAACTGCGAGTTTACTTAAAAGCCCATAATGACTTTTCAGACAGCCTTTTGCTTGAGTGCCTCCTCCTCCCTCTGTCACTCTCCCTCCTTCCTCCCAGAGACAATCCTCCAGGATCCCAATGAAGCCTTTGTCCTCTCTTCATCTGGATCCCTAGAGCCCACAGTTTTATGGGAATGATGGAAAAGTCCAGCACAAGAAGAGAATTGGGGCTCCCTAGACCCCCAGGTTCTGTCAGTTTGTTGTACTGTGGGGGCTTGAGTATTGCTGTGATGCTGGAAGCTATGCCACCAGTATTCAGATACCAACAGGGTCACCCACAGAAGACAGGTTTCAGCTGAGCTTCCAGACTAAGACAGACTAGGAAGAAGGACCCGGCAGTCTACTTCTGAAAAGTATTAGCCAGTGAAAACCTTATGAATAGCAGTGGAACATTGTCTGATATAGTGCTGGAAGATGAGCCCCCCAGGTTGGAAGGCACTCAAAAGATGACTCGGGAAGAGCTGCCTCCTCAAAGTAGAGTCAACCTTAATGATGTAGATGGAGTAAAGCTTTCGGGACCTTCATTTGCTGATGTGGCACGACTCAAAATGAGAAGAAACAGCTGTAAACATCCGTTAATAATTGGAACATAGAATGTACGAAGTATGAATCTAGGAACATTAGAAACCATCAAAAATGAAATGGAATGCATAAACATCAATATCCTAGGCATTAGTGAGCTGAAATGGACTGTTCTGGCCATTTTGAATCAGACAATCATATGGTGTACTATGCCAGGAAAGAAAACTTGAAGAGATACGGCATTGCAAACAGTATCAAAAAGAACATTTCAAGATCTATCCTGAAGTACAATGCTGTCGGTGATAGGATAATATCCATACACCTACAAGTAAGACCAGTTAATATGACTATTATTCAAATTTATGCACCAACCACTAGGGCCAAAGATGAAGAAATAGAAGATTTTTATCAGCTGCTGCAGTCTGAAATTGATCGAACATGCAATCAGGATGCATTGATAATTACTGGTGATTTTAATTCAAAAGTTGGAAACAAAGGACGGATCACTAGTTGGAAAATATGGCCTTGGTGATAGAAACAATGCTGGAGATTGAATGATAGAATTTTGCAAGACCAATGACTTCTTCATTGCAAATATCTTCTTCCACGAACATAAACGGCAACTATACTCATGGACCTCACCAGACAGAGCACACAGAAATCAAATAGACTACATCTGTGGAAAGAGACAATGGAAAAGCTCCATATCATCAGTGAGAACAAGGCCAGGGGCCAACTGTGGAACAGACCATCACTTGCTTATATGCAAGTTCAAGCTGAAACTGAAGAAAACCACAGCAAATCCACGAGAGCCAAAATATGACCTTGAGTATATCTCACCTGAATTTAGAGACCATCTGAAGAATAGATTTGACGCATTAAACACTGGTGACCAAAGACTGGATGAGTTGTGGAATGACATCAAGGGCATCATACATGAAGAAAACAAGAGGTCATTGAACAGACAGGAAAGAAAAGAAAAGACCAAGATGGATGTCAGAGGAGACTCTAAAACTTGCTCTTGAGGGTCGAGCAGCTAAAGCAAAAGGAAGAATTGATGAAGTAAAAGAACTGAACAGAAGATTTCAAAGGGCGTCTCGAGAAGACAAAGTAAAGTATTATAATGACATGTGCAAAGAGCTGGAAATGGAAAACCAAAAAGAAAGAACACGCTTGGTGTTTCTCAAGCTGAAAGAACTGAAGAAAAAATTCAAGCCTCAAGTCGCAATAGTGAAGGATTCTATGGGGAAAATATTAAATGACACAGGAAGCATCAAAAGAATATGGAAGGAATACACAGAGTCATTATACCAAAAAGAATTAGTCGATGTCCAACCATTTCAAGAAGTAGCATATGATCAGGAACCGGTGGTACTGAAGGAAGAAGTCCGAGCTGCTCTGAAGGCACTGGTGAAAAACAAGCCTTTTTTTTGAATTGATGGAATGTCAACTGAGGTGTTTCAACAAATGGTTGCAGCGCTTGAGGTCCTCACTCGTCTATGCCAAGAAATATGGAAGACAGCTTCCTGGCCAACTGACTGGAAGAGACCCATATTTATGCCTATTCCCAAGAAAGGTGATCCAACTGAATGTGGAAATTACAGAACAATATCATTAATATTACACTCAAGCAAAATTTTGTTGAAGGTCATTCAGAAACGGGTGTAGCAGTATGTCGACAGGGAACTGCCAGAAATTCAGGCCAGTTTCAGAAGAGGACATGGAACCAGGGATATCATTGCTGATGTCAGATGGATCCTGGCTGAAAGCAGAAAATACCAGAAAGATCTTTACCTGTGTTTTATTGACTATGCAAAGGCATTCTACTGTGTGGATCATAACAAATTATGGATAACACTGCGAAGAATGGGAATTCTAGAACACTTAATTGTGCTCATGAGGAACCTTTACATAGATCAAGAGATGGTTGTTTGGACAGAACGCGGGGATACTGATAGGTTTAAAGTCAAGAAAGGTGTGTGCCAGGGTTGTATTCTTTGACCTTACCTATTCATTCTGTATGCTGAACAAATAATACGAGAAGCTGGCCTATATGAAGAAGAATGGGGCATCAGGATTGGAGGAAGACTCATTAACAACCTGCGTTATGAAGATGACACAACCTTGCTTGCTGAAAGTGAAGAGGATTTGAAGCACTTACTAATGAAGATCAAAGACCACAGCCTTCAGTATGGATTGCACCTCAACATAAAGAAAAGAAAAATCCTCACAACTGGACCAATGAGCAACGTCATGATAAATGGAGAAAAGATTGAAGTTTTCAAGGATTTCATTTTACTTGGATCCACAATTAACAGCCATGGAAGCAGCAGTCAAGAAATCAAAAGACACATTGTGTTGGGTAAATCTGCTGCAAAGGACCTCCTTAAAGTGTTCAAGAGCAAAGATGTCACCTTGAAGACTAAGGTGCACTTGACCCAAGCCTTGGTATTTTCAATCACATCATAAGCATGTGAAAGCTGGACAATGAATAAGGAAGACCGAAGAAGAATTGATGCCTTTGAATTGTGGTGCTGGCGAAGAATATTGAATATACCGTGGACTGCCAGAAGAACAAATAAATCTGTCTTGGAAGAAATATAACCAGAACGCTCCTTAGAAGCAAGAATGGTGAGACTGTGTCTTACATACTTTGGACATGTTGTCAGGAGGGGTCAGTCTCTGGAGAAGGACATCGTGCTTGGCAAAGTACAGGGTCAGCGGAAAAGAGGAAGACCCTCGAGGAGGTGGATTGACACAGTGACTGCAACAATGGGCTCAAGCATAACAACGATTGTAAGGATGGCACAGGACTGGGCAGTGTTTCGTTCTGTTGTGCTTAGGGTCGCTATGAGTTGGAGCCAGCTTGACGGAACCTAACAACAACAACAACAAGTCTGTATTGAGGGAGCCCTGGTGGTATAATCTTTAAGTGCTCAGCTGCTAATCAAAGGGTCAGCAGTTCAAACTCACCCAGGGGCTCCATGGAAGAAAAACCTGGTGATCTGGTCCCACAAAAGATTTTGAAAGGAAAAGACGAAGAAAAAAAAATTGCCATTGCCCTGACTCATAGCGACACTACAGTAGAGAAAGGAACTGCCCCACAGAGTTTCCAAGGCTGTAATCTTTACAGAAGTAGACTGCCATATCTTTCTGCCATGGAGCAGCTGTTGGGTTGCAACCACTGACCTTAATGTTAGCAGCTGAAAGCTTAATCACTGTGCCAACAGGGATCCTTCTTGTAATGGTCACAGCCTAAGAAGCCCTATAGGGCAGTCTCCTCTGTCACATGGTGTCATTATGAGTTGAAATTGACTCAGTGGCATCTGGCAACAACAACAGACTGCATTGTTGTACTTTAGTCATATCTTATATTTCTTTGCTTGTTTGTAGAAGGAAAAGCGTGAGCTAAAAGCCCTCTCCATTATAGTGAACTACTGCTTATTATGCATGGCCCAACCACAATGCCCCAACTAAGAAGGCCATTCTCCAGGCAAGTGGTCATTCCTTCTCCTATGTTCCCACAGCTTCTGTCCATGACTTTAGTATACCCTGTTCATATCAGTTTAATGTCTGTGTTTACATGTCAATCTCCCTTCAGAGATCATGTCTCGTTCACAATTTACTTGTCCCAATGTTTAATGTTGAGCCTGACACAGAGTTGTAGGTTAAAAAATAATTACTGAGTAGATTAATAGATTAGTGAATGCATCAATTAATATATTGCTACCACTGATCCTTATTTGATGTAAGAACACACGAGTTCTGAGATCGCTATAGGAAATGCAGATACAACAGAGATCAAAACAGGAAATGTCCCATTCTCAGGGAACTTCTAGTCTACCAGAGGAGACCATAAACAATAATAATTTCAGACAATGTTTGCTGTTAAGAATAAAAAAAAAAAGCCTAGTGTAATAGATTCAAGAGGGGTGGAAAGAGTAACACTAGCAAGGAAAGATGTGGCCGAGACTGATAGTTGCTTATGCAACTATCCACTGTCTTTATTCTTATAACAGAACCTTGACTTTATTTCTGCCCCATCCTCACAATCGTTGCTATGTTTGAGCCCATTGTTGCAGCCACTGTGTCAATCTACCTTGTTGAGGTCTTCCTCTTTTTCACTGATTCTTTACCAAGCATGATGTCCTTCTACAGGGATTTGTACCTCTTGATAACATGTCCAAAGTACGTGAGACAAAATCTCACCATCCTTTCTTCTAAAAAGCAGTCTGGTTGTACTTCTTCCAAGACAGATTTGTTCATTCTTCTGGTAGTCTGTGGTGTATTCGATATTGTTCACCAACACCGTAATTCAAAGGTGTTAATTCTTCTTCCATCTTCCTTATTCATTGTTCAGATTTCACATGCATATGAGGCGATTGAAAATGCCATGGCTTGGGTTAGGCACACCTTAGTCCTAAAAGTCCCATTTCGCTTTTTAACACTTTAAAGAGGTCTTTTGCAGCAGATTTGCCCAATGTAGTACATTGTTTGGTCCTAATCACATGCCCTAATAGATGTCCTGTGTGATAATCTCCATCACAGAGTCTGCTTCCTGGGAGAATACCTCACAGGGTCATTGTACGAATCAATCATTCAACAAATACATATGGAAATAAAGTCTGGCTGAAGCCCTTTGCAATTTGCTGACCAGACATTTTATTGAAGAAGAAGTTTGTATAAGGGGTTGTCTTAGTTATCTGGTGCTGCTATAACAGAAATACCACAAGTGGATGGGTTTAACAAAGAGAAATTTATTCTCTCACAGTTTAGTAGGCTAGAAGTGTAAATTCAGGGTGTAAATTCAGGGTGCCAGCTCCAGGGGAAGGCTTTCTCTCTCTGCTTCCCCTGGTCAAGGAGCATCCCTGGGTCCAAAGGATGTGCTTTGCTCCTGGTGCTGCTTTCTGGGTGGTATGAGGTCCCCCTGTCTCTCTGCTCACTTCTCTCTTTTGTATCTCAAAAGAATTGGTTTAAGACTCAATCTAATCTTGTAGATTGAGTCCTGCCCCATTAATATAACTACTGCTAATACCATCTCATTAACACCATAGAGAGAGGGTTAACAACACATAGGAAACTCATGTCAGATGACAAAATGGTGGACAATCGCACAATACTGGGAATCATGGCCTAGCCAGTTAACAGATATTTTTAGGGAACAAAATTCAATCCATGACAGGGGTGTTCCTTGTGAGTGTGTTCTTTCTACCCATCACACTTGTATCCTAGAAAAGCATGGGCTACTTCTCTAGGGCACCCTTGTTCAGGGAGGCAACCCACTGAGCTTTCAAATCCAACCCAGTACCCTTCAGGCTATCTAGCATCATCAGCAGCCATCTCCTACCTCAGGGTATTTGCACTTGCCCTTCCACCTAGCCTGGATTTCTCCAGGACACCGCAGGGCTCTCACTTCCTCACTTTGGTCAGATCTCACTAATCAAATGCCACCTTGTCATAAGGGCCTTCCCTGTCCAGCCCACGTGCAATATCCCCACCACTACCTCTGCTAACCCAAATTTCGTTTTCTCAATAACTCTTACCATGGAGTTATCCAAACTACCATGTGATTTGTTGCCTTTGTTTAGTGTTTGTCACCCACCACTGGACCATCAGCTCCATGAGGGAAGGATTCTGTTTTCTAACTAGTGCATCCAGTCCACCCTCAGCACCTGGCACATAGCAGGTGCTCGATGTATGTTTGTTGAATGAATGAATGAATGAAGCATAATCTAGCATTTCCAGGACATGTCATAAGTTACGAAGTGCTCATCTACTGGTCATCTCATGCCAACCTCAGCCTGTAGGAGATGAGCCTGGTTGTTTCCATTCCTGTTGCAGATGAGGACTCCACCTCTCTCAGAGGTCATGTGTCACCTCAGACAAGCAGGGAACTTCAGAGTCAGGATCTGAACATGGACTTTAAGACTACAAGGAAACTTGGTGATACGGTGGTTAAAACTCTTAGCTGCTAACCTAACCGAAAGGTGGGCAGTTTGAAACCACCACCTTCTCTGTGGGAGAGAGATGTGGCAGTCTGCTTCCATAAAGATTACAGCCTTGGAAACCCTATGGGGAAGTTCACCTCTGTCCTGTAAGTTCACTATGGGTAGGAATCGACTGATGGCAACTGGTTTTTTTTTTTTTTTTTTTTAAGACTACAGATTTTCAAAAACATCTGAGGCATAGCTTTCTTCCTTTGGGGCTTTTTAGCTGAAGGTTCTTTGTTTGCAAAGGGAAAGTCTGTGTTTCCAACTACCGTAAGCATGACTTTAAAGAGAGGCAGAAATCCAGGGCCCTCTCTTTTTATTGCCTTAGTTGTTCACGTGTGTATGTGTTTTTCCTCAAGATTTCTCAGGCAAAAGATATCATCTTCTTCCTCAATGGGAGCGGCTCTTTAATTTGTGTATTTATAAAAGGTCAAAATACTTGTTCTGCTGTGTAAGGCTTATTTAATGAAACATCCACCTTTAGAATGTGTTCCCTTCAAGCACAAGCTGCCAGGCAGGTCAGTGCAGGAGTCACACAAGGGATACAACTGAAACCCAAGGAAGAGACTCTGTGCCTTCCATAAGCCCCTGGGCCATGAGAAGATGCTTACAGATCCTATTTTCTGATCATTAAATCCTACTTTCAAAGCACTGAGAATGTTTTTTACAGGATTCAAGATGACTCTGTCTTGTGGTCTCTGGTTCCATTCTTGGCACATGCTGTCATTGTTAGTTGCCATGGATTAGACCAACTTCTGGGGACTTTTATATGTAACAGGAGGAAATGCCACCCAGTCCTGTGTCATCTTCTTAGTCATTGGTATGTTTGCATCTTCCAGAACTATATCAAATCATGTTCTGTTGTGATCCGTACAGCTTTCGTTGGCTAATTTTCGGAAGTAGATCACTAGGCCTTTCTTCCTAGTCTGTCTTAGTCTGGAAGCTCTGCTGAACCCTGTCCACCATGGGTGACCCTGCTGGTATTTAAAACACCAGTGGCCTAGCTTCCAGCATCATCACAACAAGGAAGCCACCACAGTATGACAAACTGACAGACATGTGGTGGTCCTGGCACACAGTAGTGGGGAAATAATGACAGCTGCCCTTTTTATTCCTCTTTCTTTTAGAGAATAAAAGATCTTTTTGAAAGGTGACCCATTTAATTGCACCATTTTTTTGTATAAGTGTGAACCTCATTTGAATAGAGGACTTGCATCATTCGTTCCTTTGTTCCTTGAAGAAACTCGCTATGTATCAGGGCTATGGAAAGCTTTAGGATATGACACAGAATCTGTGAACAAATAAGTGTGTGAGGATTTTATTACCTCATAAAAAACACTGTAAGAACAACGATAAAGAGTTATGTGATTCAAACCATAGGAGTCTTTGTGGGTTTTTTTGGTGGAACTTGACAAGTGAATTATAAAATAGTCAATACGTTCCAGGGGAGGAACTTGGCAATGGGACTTGCTTCACCAGAGATGGGGAATTGTTGTCAAGCTTAGGGGTGAAGGTGGTGTGGTGTAGGCCCAGGAGAAACATGGAATTGAAAGGAGACCATGGGCAGGCTTCTGTTCTGAAAAGGATGCAGTTTGGAGGGGAAAGGGGAGATGTTCAGTGAGTGATCTGGGATGTCATTTACATGGAAAAATATTTTGATCAGGACCCCTTTGTTACACTAGGCACAAAAATCAACTCCGGCAGGCTTGAAGACCTAAAAGAAAGATAAAAACTATAGAAATTTTAGAAGATGACACAAAACAATGCCTTTTCGCCAGTGTAGCAGGGGCAGGGGCCTGGGGACCATGATTTCAGGGGACATCTAAGTCAATTGGTGTAATAAAATCTATTAAGAAAACATTCTGCATCCCACTTTGAAGAGTGGCATCTGGGGTCTTAAACGCTAGCAAGCAGCCATCTAAGATGCATCAGTTGGTCTCAACCCACCTGCATCAAAGGAGAATGAAGAACACCAAGGACGCAAGGCGATTATGAGCGCAAGAGACAGAAAGGGCCACATGAACCAGAGACTACATCAGCCTGAGGCCAGAAGAACTAGATGGTGCCTGGCTACAACTGATGACTGCCCTGACAGGGAACACAACAGAGAACCCCTGAGGGAGCAGGAGAGCAGTGGGATGCAGATCCCAAATTCTCATAAGACCAGACTTGATGGTCTGACTGAGACTAGAAGGACGCTGGTGGTCGTGGCCCCCAGACCTTCTTTTGGCTCAGGACAGGAACCATTCCCAAAGCCAACTCTTCAGACATGGACTGGACTGGACAATGGGTTGGAGAGGGATGCTCATGAGGAACGAGCTTCTTGGATCAGGTGGACACTTGAGACTATGTTGGCATCTCCTCCCTGGAGGGGAGATGAGAGGGTGGAGGGGGTTAGAAGCTGGCGAAATGGACACGAAAAGAGAGAGTGGAGGGAGAGAGCAGGGCTTTCTCATTAGGGGGAGAGTAATTGGGAGTGTGTAGCAGGGTGTATATGGGTTTTTGTGTGAGAGGCTGACTTCATTTGTAAACTTTCACTTAAAGCACAATAAAAATTATTAAAAAAAAAAAAAAAGAATGCCTTTTTAGCCTCAAGCTAGGTAAGGATTTATTAAAGAAGATGCAAAAAGCACATACCATCAAGGAAAAAGAACTGATAAATGGGCCTATATTAAACTTAATAGGTTCAACTTACCAAAAGAAACCACAGAGTGTAAAAATAAACCAAAACTAGGAAAAAATATTTGCAACTTATAAAATTGGCAAAGAATGTCTTTTCAGAATGTACAAAGAATTCCTACAAATCAATAAGAACAAAACAACTGGAAAGAAAAGTGGGCAAAACAGATTCTACTGACTAGAAGAAGAAATACGAATGAATAATTAGCATATAGAAAGAAACTCAATCTCTGTAGTCATCAGGGAAATGTAAATAAAGCAACAAGGAGGTACAGTTTTATATCCACTGAATTAGCAAACATTACAGTCTGACAATATCAAATGGTGCTAGCAGATGGAGCCATCAGAGCTCTTCACCAAAGCCGGGGGGGAGTGTATTTTGATAACATCACTATGGACAGCAATTTCGCATCATGAAGTAGAGTTGAAGACGTGCATAAGTCTGACCCCACAATTCCACTTCTAGACATGTACTCCAGGGAATCCTGCATCTTCACCAGGGGACCACACTGGAATGGCAATGCCAACTCTCTGTAATTGCAAAAACCTGCACGCAACGGACATGCCCTTCACCAGTAAACCAAAATAATAATAATAAAACAAACCCATTGCCGACAATTTGATTCTGACTTGTGGCAATCCCATAAGTTACAGAGTAGAACTGTTCCATAGGGTTTTCTTGGCTGTAATCTTTACGGAAGCAGATCACCAGGCCTTTCTTCTGAGGCACTGCTGGGTAAGTTTCAAATCACTAACCATTAGGTTAGCAGTTGAACACAAGCTGTTTGTGCCACCTGGGGATAAACATTGTGTTTTATTTGTCCAATGGAATATAGTATAGCAGTAAAAGCGAACAGATTACAGTAACATGCAAAAAAGTAGATGAATCTCTGAGCATCATTCTGAGGGAAAAAGTCATAGACAGTTGCAAAATTTAGGGTAGTCAAGGACAGGAAAGCAGTTTGGGAGGGACACACGGAGGGGTACAAAGGTCTGGTAATTTTTACTTAGCTGGTGTGGTAGGCACTTGAGTCTTCACTTTACTGTGGTTCTTTTTATCTTACATGTAGTTTGTGAATGTTCTTTAATTTTTCTTTGTTTATCTGATATTTAGTATTCACCAAAGAATCATTTCATTCTATGTGCAAGAAGCAAATAAGGTCGATGGGAAAAATTTGACAGTGGATGTGACAGTATTCCTTGTTGGGCTGGATCTTAAATGTTGAATAGCTGTTCAGGAAGCAGGAAAGAGGGGAAAATAAAATACACACCAGGCAGAAGAAATGGCATGTGAAAAGGCAAAGAGGTGGAAATGAGAATGGCAGGTTGATGAAAGGTAAAATAAGACCAATGTGTCTAGAAGGCTGGAGGGTAAAGATATTCTGCATCAAAGGAGAACCATTAAAGAATTTTTATCAACTAAGGGATCAAAAGTGGTGCAAAGTGTTTGTGCTCAACTGCTAACCTAAAGGTTGGTGATTCAAACCCAACAGTACCAAGGAAGAAAAGAAATAGCAATTTGTTTCTATTGTGGACAGGTTTCACCAGAGTTTCCAGACTAAGATAGACTAGGAAGAAGGACCTGGTAGTCTACTTCTGAAAAAAATTAGCCAGCAAAAACCTTGTGAATAGCAGGAGAACACTGTCTGATATAGTACCTGAAGATGAGCCTCTCAGGTTGGAAGGTGCTTAGGTCATGACTGGGGAAGAGCTGCCCCCTCGAAATAGAATCACCTTAATGACGTGGATGGAGTCAAATTTTCAAGACCTTCACCTGCTGATGTGGCACGACTCAAAGCAAGAAGAAACAGCTGCAAATATCCATGAATAATAGAAATGTGAAGTGTATAAAGTATGAATCTAGGAAAACTGGAAATTGTCAGAAATGAAATGGGAGGCAGGGCCAAGACGGTAGACTAATCAGATGTTTCCTGTGGTCCCTCTTACAACAAAGACCTGAAAAATAAGTAAATCGATTATATAAGACAATCTAGGAGCCCTGAACATCAAAGACAAAGTTGTGGAATCAGATCGATTGTCAAGGGGAGGGAGAGACAGTTCAGAAGTAGCAGGGAGTTGCCATACCTGACCTGGCTGGCACCAGCACCCTGAAGGCTGGATCAGCTAACATGAGCAATGAGGCAAGCAGTGGCACTCAGGACACATTTTCCACATCAGGAGAGACCAAGCAGTGAAGAGTCTGCTCAAACCTCCAGCATGAGCAAGAAATAGTGTTCAATCAGTGAAAGATAACTACAAGTGTTTAACCTACTGTGTGGATCAGAAACAGAAAAAAAAAAAAAAACCTTTTGGGAAATACCTCTCTCCCATTTACCTGGCCCCTCCTGCCTCTGCTCTAGTCCCTGCCTGCTTCAGCAATTGCTGTGGTCCCTGGGCCAAAAGTAGGACCCATTGCATGCCCGTAGCCATTCTTCATGCTTGGAGAGGGAACAAATTAACAAACAGGAAAAAATAATCTGCCAACTGTCCTAAGACAGGAACTCAGGGCGGGCACAGCTCCTTTGCCTAGGCACAGGCATAAGGAGTCCACGAATTTTCAATGCCTTTCACCCCTGCATAGACCTATGTGGGCCCATTTCTACAGCATAGGCCCTTATTAGTACAGTATAACAAGGTATATACCTGAAGCCCAACTTCAACTGTATCAGATATATGGTGGATTGGTAGGTTCATGACATTTGACACTGCTCTGCCCATTAAGCAGGGTCCTTACCTACCTACATCAGGACCGGTGGCTCCACCCACTCCACCAACCCACCTATGACAGGGATCCAAGAAAAGGTGGTGATTTCCAGTCCTTACAGCCAACAGCACTGGGTGTCCATAGTCTGGCTGCAAAACTCACCTACCTATGTGCTTTAGAGAACAGGGACATGGCTTCCACTTAGACACTCAAAGGTCCCTGCCTCGATCAGTGCATGACCTCCTAACTGCAGCCAGATACCTGTGCCTACTGCAATCACCCGTGCCCATCAATGACTGTAGATGAGAGCCTGCATCACACACTTGGTGACTGAAGACTTAGAAACCTGAGCTGAACTCACACAAGAAAAGTAATCAGGTTACTGGGGTCGCATACCTAGTAACAGCTCTAGCCACCTGAAGACAGGACGTGAGAGCTTCAAAGATGCTAATAATCAAACTAGCTCACATGACCAGACTATTTGGACATGTCAAAATAAAACAAAACAAGAAGCTAGAACACAGTAAAACCAAAACCAAACCCACTGTTGTCGAGTCAATTCCAATTCATAGTGACACTGTAGGACAGAGTAGAATTGCCCTACAGGGTTTCCAAGCAGTGCCTTGTGGATTCAAACTGCCAAACATTTGGTTAGCAGCTAACTCTTAACCACTACATGACCAGGGTTTCCAGGACACAGTAAGCAAACATAAAATAAATGAATATAATATCTTATTGATGGATTGGAGACAACAGTCAAAATCAAATCACATAAAGCAGCAGACCATAATGGCTTCAGCAAGCCACCAAAACAAAGATTCAAGAAACCTTCCAGAGGAAGATAATTTCTTGGAATTACCCAAGGTAGAATTCAAAAGACCAATACACAGAACTCATCAAGAGATCAGAAAGGAGATCACACAAAACACAGAACAAGCCAAGGAACACAAAGACAAAGCAAGACAGGAACTTAAGAAGGCTATACAAGAGGATAATGACAAATTTAACAGACTGCAAGAATCTATAGAAAGACAGCAAACAGGAATCCAAAAGATTAACAATGAAATTTCAGAATTAAACAACTCAATAGAAAGTCATAGGAGCAGAATTGAGGCAATGGAAGTCAGAACTAGTGAGACTAAAGATAAAGCACTTGACACCAATTTATCTGGGGAAAAACCAGATAAAAGAATTTAAAAAAATGAAGAAACCCTAAGAATTATGTGGGACTCTATCAAAAGGAATAACCTACAAGTGATTTGAGTACTAGAAAGGGGGGTATAAGAGAAAATATAGAGAGAATTGTTGAAGATTTGTTGGCAGAAAACTTCCCTGATATCATGAAAGATGAGAAGATATCTACCCAAGAAGCTCATTGAACCCCACACAAGGTGAATCCCAAAAGAAAGTCATCAAGACATATTATAATCAAACTTGCCAAAAACAAAGAAAGAGAGGATTTTGAGAGCGGCTAGGCATAAATGAAAAGCCACCTACAAAAGAGAATCAATAAGACAAAGCTCTGACTACTCAGCAGATACCGTGCAGGCAAGAAGGCAATACAATGACATATATAAAGCCTTGGGGCGGGGGGGTGGGGAATGCCAGCCAAAAACCATGTATCCAGCAAAACAGTCTCTCAAATATGATGGTGAAATTAGGACATTTCCAGAAAAACAGAAGTTTAGGAAATTTGCAAAAACCAAACCAAAATTACTCAAAATACTAAAGGGAGTCCTCTGCTTAGAAAATCAGATAAAAATCCAAGACTGGAACACAGGACAGAGCAGCAGATGTCAAACCAGACAGGGAAGTCATGAAAATAAACCAAAGCTAAAATACTGAAAATAGGAAACAGAGATGTCAAGATGTAAAAGATAACATTAAAACAAAATAAAAAGAGGAACTGAACAATGTAGTCATAGATCTCTTATATGGAGAGGAAGTCAAGGCGATATAATGAAATAAAAGATTGGTTTAAACTTAGAAAAATAAGAGTAAACATTAAGATAACCACAAAGGAAACTAACAATCCTACACATCAAAATAAAAAACAAGAAAACCATAAAGACTCACAAAATACAAAATCAACAACAATGAAAAGAAAATACATGAAGAAAAACGACTCAGCACAGAAAATTAAGTGGAACAAAGAAATTGTCAACAACATACGCACACAAAAAAATACATCAAAATGACAGCACTAAACTCATACCTATCAATAATTATGCAGAATGTAAATGGACTAAATGCACCAATAAAAACAAAGTGGCAGAATGGCCAAAAACAAACAAACACAATCTGTCTACATGCTGCCTACAAGAGACACAAAAAAACTAAAAGGACAGAAAAATATATATCAAGCAAACAACAATCAAAAAACAGCAGGAGTGGCAATGTTAATCTCTGACAAAATAGACTTTAAAGTAAAATCCACTACAAAGGATAAGGAAGGATTACTATATAATGATTCAAGGGTCAATACACCAGGAGGGCATAACCATAATAAATATTTATGCACCCAACAGCAGGGCTCCAAAATACATAAAGTCTAACAGCATTGAAAAGAGAAATAGACAGCTCCCCAATAATAGTAGGAGATTTCAATGCATCACTTTCGGTGAAGGACAGAATATCCAGAAAGAAGCTCAATTAAAAGAAGATCTAAATGCCACAATCAACCAACTGGATCTCATAGGCATATTCAGAACACTCCATCCAACAGCAGCCAAGGATACTTTCTTTTCCAACACACATGGAGCATTTTCCAAAATAGACCACATATCAGGCCAGAAAGCAAGACTTAACAGAATCCAAAACATCAAAATAGGCCGGGGGCCAAGATGGTGAACTAGGTGGACGCTAGCGCGGATCCCTCTTGCAACAAAGACTCGGAAAAACAAGTGAATCGATCACATACATAACAATCTACAAACTCTGAACAACAAACACAGATTTAGAGACGGAGAATGAACAAATACGGGGAGACAGCGATTGTTTTCAGAGCCAGGAGCCAGCGCACCAGGCAGGTGACCTTCGGAGCCCGAGTGGGGGCAGAGCCCAGGGGGGCAGACGGCACAGACAAGGAGCCCAGCCCTAGCCCCTGAACTCATCTCGGGAGCGAGCCCAGTCCTCTTGGCGCGGGGAGAGCAGCATCCCAGCCGGGGAGCCGTCCCGCTGGGAGTTTGGCAGGAAGCGGGCGGGGCGCGAGCACGGGGACCACCTACATTTCCCTGAATTGACCCCGGGGGGGGCCAGTCGTTCGTGCGGGAGGCACCCACCCAGTTCACGTGAGCGGTGTGGTGCGCCGGAGGGAGAAGTCCCCGGGAGGAAGTGACTGGTCTTGGCGCGGGGAGAGCAGCGTCCCAGCCGGAGAGCCATCCCGCCGGGATTTTGGTGGCGTGGGCGGGGCGTGAGCGCAGGGACCACCTACATTTCCCTGAATTGACCCCGGGGGGGGGGGCCAGTCGTTCGTGTGGGAGGCACCCGCCCAGTTCACGTGAAAGGCGTGGCGCGCCGGAGGGAGAAGTCCCAGGGAGGTAGTGGCTGGTCTTGGAGCTGGGAGAGCGGCGTCCCAGCCGGGACGCACAGTCGCACCCGGTTCGCGGGAGCAGCGCGTGACGCGGCTGGAGGGACGGGGAGCCCACGGGAGGCAGCGACGGATTTTGGAGATGGGAGTGCACCGTCCCAGTAGGGGAGCCTTAACCTTGGGGGTGGGGCTGACAGCGGAGGATCTGACTGTGAAGAACCCCCGGGGGGCAATCTCCACACACCCAGTACATATAGGCGACGTGCCCCGCGGAAATCTCAGATATAAGAGTCATTCCAAGTAAGACAAATAACTCTGGCTATATTCTGAGGTGCTACACTCCTAGCTCTCTGATCCCTCCCCCAACCTCCCCAGGCGGCTCCATTAACATCCGAAAAGCCTGAGCCAGAGGGAGAACTCTGATAGGGATCTGACTGCATTTTTTTTAGCGGATTTTCTGGAAAAACTAGTTTCCCAGTGATGGCTTGGAGAGAGCAGTCCATATCAAACCACATAAAGAAGCAGACCATGACAGCTTCTACAACCCCCCAAACAAAAGAATCAAAATCTTTCCCAAATGAAGATACAATCCTGGAATTATCAGATACAGAATATAAAAAACTAATTTACAGAATGCTTAAAGACATCACAAATGAAATTAGGCTAACTGCAGAAAAAGCCAAGGAACACACTGATAAAACTGTTGAAGAACTCAAAAAGATTATTCAAGAACATACTGGAAAAATTAATAAGTTGCAAGAATCCATAGAGAGACAGCATGTAGAAATCCAAAAGATTAACAATAAAATTACAGAATTAGACAACGCAATGGGAAGTCAGAGGAGCAGACTCGAGCAATTAGAATGTAGACTGGGACATCTGGAGGACCAGGGAATCAACACCAACATAGCTGAAAAAAAATCAGATAAAAGAATTTTAAAAAATGAAGAAACCCTAAGAATCATGTGGGACTCTATCAAGAAGGATAACTTGCGAGTGACTGGAGTCCCAGAACAGGGAGGGGGGACAGAAAACACAGAGAAAATAGTTGAAGAACTCCTGACACAAAATTTCCCTGACATCATGAAAGACGAAAGGATATCTATCCAAGATGCTCATCGAACCCCATTTAAGATTGATCCAAAAAGAAAAACACCAAGACATATTATCAAACTTGCCAAAACCAAAGACAAACAGAAAATTTTAAAAGCAGTCAGGGAGAAAAGAAAGGTTTCCTTCAAGGGAAAATCAATAAGAATAAGTTCAGACTACTCAGCAGAAACCATGCAGGCAAGAAAGGAATGGGATGACGTATACAGAGCACTGAAGGAGAAAAGCTGCCAACCAAGGATCATATATCCAGCAAAACTCTCTCTGAAATATGAAGGAGAAATTAAGATATTTACATATAAACACAAGTTTAGAGAATTTGCAAAAACCAAACCAAGGCTACAAGAAATGCTAAAGGAGATTGTTTGGTCAGATGACCAATAATATCAGGTACCAGCACAATACAAGGTCACAAAACAGAACGTCCTGATATCAACTCAAATAGGGAAAGCACAAAAACAAACAAACTAAGATTAATTCTAAAAAATAAATAAATAAACAAAATAATACACATAACAGGGAATCATGGAAATCAATAGATAAAAGATCACAATAATCAAAAAGAGGGAATAAATATAGGAGGCATTGAACTGCCAGATGGAGAGTGATACAAGGCGATATAGAACAATACAAGTTAGGTTCTTACTTAGAAAAACAGGGGTAAATAATAAGGTAACCACAAAAAGGAATATCAACTTCATAACTCAAGAAAAAAGCCAAGAAAAACGTAACAACTCAACTAACATAAAGTTAAACATTATGAAAATGAGGATCTCACAATCTACTAAGAAAAACGTCTCAGCACAAAAAACTATGTGGAAAAATGAAATGGCCAACAACACACATGAAAAGGCATCAAAATGACAGCACTAAAAACTTATTTATCTATAATTACGCTGAATGTAAATGGACTAAATGCACCAATAAAGAGACAGAGAGTCACGGACTGGATAAAGAAACACGATCCATCTATATGCTGCCTACAAGAGACACACCTTAGACTTAGAGACACAAACAAACTAAAACTCAAAGGATGGAAAAAAATATATCAAGCAAACAATAAGCAAAAAAGAAGAGGAGTAGCAATATTAATTTCTGACAAAATAGACTTTAGACTTAAATCCGCCACAAAGGATAAAGAAGGACACTATATAATGATAAAAGGGACAAATGATCAGGAAGACATAACCATATTAAATATTTATGCACCCAATGACAGGGCTGTAAGATACATAAATCAAATTTTAACAGAATTGAAAAGTGAGATAGACACCTCCACATTTATAGTAGGAGACTTCAACACACCACTTTCGGAGAAGGACAGGACATCCAGTAAGAAGCTCAACAGAGACAAGGAAGACCTACTTACAACAATCAACCAACTTGACCTCATTGACTTATACAGAACTCTCCACCCAACTGCTGCAAAGCATACTTTTTTTTCTAGTGCACATGGAACATTCTCTAGAATAGACCACATATTAGGTCATAAAACAAATCTTTGCAGAGTCCAAAACATCGAAATATTACAAAACATCTTCTCAGACCACAAGGCAATGAAACTAGAAATCAATAACAGAAAAACTAGGGAAAAGAAATCAAATACTGGAAAATGAACAATACCCTCCTGAAGAAAGACTGGGTTATAGAAGACATCAAGGAGGGAATAAGGAAATTCTTAGAAAGCAACGAGAATGAAAATACTTCCTGTCAAAACCTCTGGGACACAGCAAAAGCAGTGCTCAGAGGCCAATTTATATCGATAAATGCACACATACAAAAAGAAGAAAGAGCCAAAATCAGAGAACTGTCCCGACAACTTGAACAAATAGAAAGTGAGCAACAAAAGAATCCATCAGGCACCAGAAGAAAACAAATAATAAAAATTAGAGCTGAACTAAATGCATTAGAGAACAGAAAAACAATTGAAAGAATTAACAAAGCCAAAAGCTGGTTCTTTGAAAAAATTAACAAAATTGATAAACCATTAGCTAGACTGACTAAAGAAAAACAGGAAAGGAAACAAATAACCCGAATAAGAAACGAGAAGGACCACATCACAACAGAGCCAAATGAAATTAAAAGAATCATTTCAGATTACTACGAAAAATTGTACTCTAACAAATTTGAAAACCTAGAAGAAATGGATAAATTCTTGGAAAAACACTACCTACCTAAACTAACACATTCAGAAGTAGAACAACTAAATAGACCCATAACAAAAAAAGAGATTGAAACGGTAATCAAAAAACTTCCAACAAAAAAAAGCCCTGGCCCGGACGGCTTCACTGCAGAGTTCTACCAAACCTTCAGAGAATACTTAACACCACTACTTCTGAAGGTATTTCAAAGCATAGAAAAAGACGGAATACTACCCAACTCATTCTATGAAGCTACCATCTCCCTGATACCAAAACCAGGTAAAGACATTACAAAAAAAGAAAATTATAGACCTATATCCCTCATGAACATAGATGCAAAAATCCTCAACAAAATTCTGGCCAATAGAATCCAACAACACATCAAAAAAATAATTCACCCTGATCAAGTGGGATTTATAACAGGTATGCAAGGCTGGTTTAATATCAGAAAAACTATTAATATAATCCATCACATAAATAAAACAAGATAAAAACCACATGATCTTATCAATTGATGCAGAAAAGGCATTTGACAAAGTTCAACACCCATTTATGATAAAAACTCTTACCAAAATAGGAATTGAAGGAAAATTCCTCAACATAATAAAGGGCATCTATGCAAAGCCAACAGCCAATATCACTCTAAATGGAGAGAACCTGAAAGCATTTCCCTTGAGAACGGGAACCAGACAAGGATGCCCTTTATCACCGCTCTTATTCAACATCGTACTTGAAGTCCTAGCCAGGGCAATTAGGCTAGACAAAGAAATAAAGCGTATCCGGATTGGCAAGGAGGAAGTAAAGCTATCACTATTTGCAGATGACATGATCGTATACATGGAAAACCCTAAGGAATCCTCCAGAAAACTACTGAAACTAATAGAAGAGTTTGGCAGAGTCTCAGGTTATAAAATAAACATACAAAAATCACTTGGATTCCTCTATATCAACAAAAAGAACACCGAAGAGGAAATAACCAAATCAATGCCATTCACAGTAGCCCCCAAGAAGATAAAATACTTAGGAATAAATATTACCAAGGATGTAAAAGACCTATACAAAGAAAACTACAAAGCTCTACTACAAGAAATTCAAAAGGACATACTTAAGTGGAAAAACATACCCTGCTCATGGATAGGAAGACTTAACATAGTAAAAATGTCTATTCTACCAAAAGCCATCTATACATATAATACACTCCCGATCCAAATTCCAATGTCATATTTTAAGGGGATAGAGAAACAAATCACCAATTTCATATGGAAGGGAAAGAACCCCCAGATAAGCAAAGCATTACTGAAAAAGAAGAAGAAAGTGAGAGGCCTCACTCTACCTGATTTCAGAACCTATGATACAGCTACAGTAGTCAAAACAGCCTGGTACTGGTACAACAACAGGCACATAGACCAATGGAACAGAATTGAGAACCCAGATGTAAATCCATCCATGTATGAGCAGCTGATATTTGACAAAGGCCCAGTGTCAGTTAATTGGGGAAAAGATAGTCTTTTTAAGAAATGGTGCTGGCATAACTGGATATCCATTTGCAAAAGAATGAAACAGGACCCATACCTCACACCATGCACAAAAACTAACTCCAAGTGGATCAAAGACCTAAACATAAAGACTAAAACGATAAAGATCATGGAAGAAAAAATAGGGACAACCCTAGGAGCCCTTATACAGGACATAAACAGAATACAAAACATTACCAAAAATGATGAAGAGAAACCAGATAACTGGGAGCTCCTAAAAATCAAACACCTATGCTCATCTAAAGACTTCACCAAAAGAGTAAAAAGACCACCTACAGACTGGGAAAGAATATTCAGCTATGACATGTCAGACCAGCGCCTGATCTCTAAAATCTACATGATTCTGTCAAAACTCAACCTCAAAAAGACAAACAACCCAATCAAGAAGTGGGCAAAGGATATGAACACACATTTCACTAAAGAAGATATTCAGGCAGCCAACAGATACATGAGAAAATGCTCCCGATCATTAGCCATTAGAGAAATGCAAATTAAAACTACGATGAGATTCCATCTCACACCAACTAGACTGGCATTAATCCAAAAAACACAAAATAATAAATGTTGGAGAGGCTGCGGAGAGATTGGAACTCTCATACACTGCTGGTGCAAATGTAAAATGGTACAACCACTCTGGAAATCCATCTGGCATTATCTTAAACAGTTAGAAATAGAACTACCATACAACCCAGAAATCCCACTCCTCGGAATATAACCTAGAGATACAAGAGCCTTCACACAAACAGATATATGCACACCCATGTTTATTGCAGCTCTGTGTACAATAGCAAAAAGCTGGAAGCAACCAAGGTGTCCATCAATGGATGAATGGGTAAATAAATTGTGGTATATTCACACAATGGAATACTACGCATTGATAAAGAACAGTGACGAATCTCTGAAACATTTCATAACATGGAGGAACCTGGAAGGCATTATGCTGAGCGAAATGAGTCAGAGGCAAAAGGACAAATATTGTATAAGACCACTATTATAAGATCTTGAGAAATAGAAAAAACTGAGAAGAACACATACTTTTGTGGTTACGAGGCGGGGAGGGAGGGAGAGGGTTTTTTATCGATCAATCAGTAGATAAGAACTGCTTTGGGTGAAGGGAAAGACAACACTCAATACAAGGAAGGTCAGCCCAATTGGACTGGACTAAAAGCAAAGAGGTTTCCGGGATAAAATGAATGCTTCAAAGGTCAGCGGACGAGGGGCTGGGGTCTGGGGAACATGGTTTGAGGGGACTTCTAAGTCAATTGGCAAAATAATTCTATTATGAAAACATTCTGCATCCCACTTTGAAATGTGGCGTCTGGGGTCCTAAATGCTAACAAGCGGCCATCTAAGATACATCAATTGGTCTCAACCCACCTGGAGCAAAGGAAAATGAAGAACACCAAGGTCACACGACAACTAAGAGCCCAAGAGACAGAAAGGGCCACATGAACCAGAGACCTACATCATCCTGAGACCAGAAGAACTAGTTGGTGCCCGGCCACAATCAATGACTGCCCTGTCAGGGAGCACAACAGAGAACTCCTGAGGGAGCAGGAGATCAGTGGGATGCAGACCCCAAATTCTCATAAAAAGACCATGCCTAATGGTCTGACTGCAACTAAAGGAATCCCGGTGGCAATGCTCCCCAGACCTTCTGTTGGCACAGGACAGGAACCATCACCGAAGACAACCGATCAGACATGAAAGGGACTGGTCAGCGGGGGGGAGAGAGATGCTGATGAAGAGAGAGCTAATTAAATCAGGTGGACACTGGAGAGTGTGTTGGCAACTCTTGACTGGAGGGGGGATGGGAAGATAGAGAGAGAGGGAAGACGGCAAAATTGGCACGAAATGAGAGAGTGAAAGGGCTGACTCAATAGGGGGAGAGCAAGTGGGAGAAAGGAGTAAGATACATGTAAACTTACATGTGACAGACTGATTGGAATTGTAAATGTTCACTTGAAGCTTAATAAAAGTTAATTAAAAAAAAAATCAAAATATTACAAAGCATCTTTTCTGACCATAAAGCCATAAAAGTAGAAATCAATAACAGAAAAAGCAAAGAAAAAAATCAAACACATGGCAGCTGAACAACACCTTGCTCAGAAAGAACTGGGTTATAGAGGAAATGAAGGATGGAATAAAGAAATTCACAGAATCGAATGAGAAGGAAAACACATCCTACCAGAACCTTTGGGACACAGCAAAAGCAGTTCTCAGAGGTCAATTTATAACAATAAATGCCCACATCGAAAAAGAAGAAAGGGCCAAAGTCAAAACATTAACCCTGCAAGTGGAACAAGTAGAAAGAGAGCAGCAAAAGAAGTCCTTGGGCACCAGAAGAAAGGAAATTATAAAAATTACAGCAGAATTAAAGGAAATAGAGAATAGAAAAACAATTGAAAGACTTAACAAAGTTAAAAGCTGATTCTTTGAAAAGAGCAACAAAACTAATAAACCATTGGCCAAACTGAAAAAAGGAAAACTCTAGAGGAAGCAAAGAACCCAAATAAGAAATGAGATGGGCAATATCACAGCAGACCCAACTGAAATTAAAAGAATCAGAACAGAATGTTATGAAAAATCTTACTTCAACAAATCTGAAAACCTGGAGGAAATGGACAAATTTCTAAAAACACACTACATACCTAAATTAGCAAAAACAGAAGTAGAACAAATAAAC